>NC_137346.1:1588082-2105412 GCF_965287045.1 Carcharhinus amblyrhynchos | reverse complement strand
ATGGTTTGAGTTATAAGGAGAGGCTGGATAGACTGGGACTTTATTTCCCTGGAGCTTAGGAGGTCTTACAGAGGTCTATAGAATAATGAGGGGCACAGATCAGCAAGATAATCAATATATTTTCCCAAAGATAGGGGAGTCTAAAACTAGAGGGCATAGGTTTAAGGTGAGAGGGGAGAGATACAAAGTTTCCAGAGGGGCGATTTTTCACATAGAGGGTGGTGTGTGTCTGATATGAGCTGCCAGAGGTAGTATTAGAGATGGGTACAATTTTGTATTTTAAAAAGCATTTAGATAGTTACATGGGTACGATGGGTATAGAGGGATATGGGCCAAATGCGGGCAATTGGAATTAGTTTAGGAATTTAAAAAAAAAGGTGGAATGGACAAGTTGGGCCGAAGGACCTGTTTCTATGCTGTAAACCTGTATGATTCTATGACCTTGCCCTGGGGCTTTGTTTGAGTCTAGCTGGTATAGGCAAGTTGCAGGGCATTTATTGAACAAAATTCACCTCTCATCACCACCTTTACCATAGGAATCTATTCCAGAGTATCGGAGGCAAACCAAAAAGGCTCAATATAACATTAGCAGGGATTTTAATCGGGTAGTTTGAAGATCCAAAACTGAATTAATATCCTCATTTACATTTGGTCTGATGTCATTAGCAAGTGCTCAGTCCTGACTGTTCATCACAGCTCTGGAATCAAACCCCAAAATTAAGGCGAGTAGTTTACATCAAACGTTGTTTCAGAAGAAACTGACGATTGAACGAGTGGGGTCAAACTGGGGGGGAAGAAGCAGATTTACCGTTGTGGCCGAAAGATTGTTGACACACGGTAATTGTGACATGCAATCATTTAAGAAACGGATTGGGATGGAAGCCTGGTGGCAGTGGTCAGCACTGCTGCCTCAGTGTCAGGGACTTGGGTTCGATTCCTAGTGTGGGGCATGTTCTCCCCATGTCTGTGTGGGTTTCCTCCCCCCACTCCAAAGATGTGTGAATTAGGTACATTGGCCAAGCTAAATTGCCCCTTAGTGTCAGGGAGACTAGCATGTAAGCAGGGTAAGTGCGTGGATTATGCGCCTGGGTGGGATTGTGATCGATGCAGGTTCGATGGGCTAAATAGCCTCCTTCTGCATTGTAGGATGGCATATCGGCACAGTGGTTAGCACTGCTGCCTCATGGTGCGAGGGACCTGGGTCCGATTGCTGGCTTGGGTCACTGTATGGAGCATGCACGTTCTCCCCGTGTCTGTGTGGGTTTCCTCCGGGTGTTCCAGTTTCCACCCACAGTCTGAAAGATGTGTTGGTTAGGTGCATTGACCTGAACAAGCGCCCGAGTGTGCCTACTAGGGGCATTTCACAGTAATTTCATTGCAATGTTAATGTAAGCCTTACTTGTAACTAATGAACAAAACTTAAAACTTTAAAATTTAAAGGATTCTATGATTCTATAAACACTGCTTTCTGGCTGGATAAATTCAATGACCTTCCCTAATTTGTAATCCTTTGTTATTTATCTCATACAAGACAGCTTCTGAGCATAAATGATATCTGCAGTGAGGGAAGACCCAGTCATACTCCATTCATATTACAGTTGTGGTTCTGTGGCAGTTGCTCCCTTCAGTTGTTCAGTCCCTGTGCTTTGTTCCTTCTGTACCTTGAGAAAACAGAATCCAAAAGTGTTGGGAATCTCTCTCCAACCCCCAGTCTCCTTCGGAACACATACCAATTCAGATCTCTTTAAAGATACCAGTTAACCTTAACTTCCCTATTCTCTCTGGGACTCCCTGATAGCCTTACATTTAAGGAAAGAAGTAAATGTGTTTGAAACAGTTCAGAGGAGGCTCCCTGCCTAAAATGGGCAGATTATTTTCTGAGGAATGGTTGGACAGGTTTTACCTTGTGTTCATTGGAGCATCAAAGAGTAGGAGATGATGTGATTGAAACTTTTAAGATACTGATGGGTATTGACGGGGTGGGCAGGGGGGTTTATTGACGGGGTGGGCGAGGGGAATTGACGGGGTGGGCGTAGAGAGGATGTTTCTCTTGTGGGAGGATCTAGAACCGGGGCGGAGGGGGGCACTGTTTAAAGGTAAGATGTTGCTCATTTAAGGCAGAGATCAGAAATTTTTATAGGAGATTTGTGAGTCATCGGTTGGTCGGGGCCCTGGGAGTGGAGAGGGGGCCAGGGAGTTGGGGCCCTGGAGGCAGACACGGTGTCGGTCAGGCCCCGGGGGCAGGCAGGGTGTCAGTTGGGCTCTGGGGGGCGGGTGGGCGGTGGGTCGGGGCCCTGGGAGGGGGGGGGGAAGGATGGCCATTTGGGGCCCCGGAAGCAGGTGGGTCGGGGTCCCGGGACCGATCAGTGGGTCGGGATCCCGGGACCGGGCGGTCAGTTGAGGCCCTGCGAGTGGGTGGCTGGTCGGGGATCCTGGAAGCGGCGGACGGCTGGGTGATTGGGGCCCCAGGAGCGGTCAGTCTGTTGAGCGGTTAGTTGGTGTATTAGTTGTTACTGGGTGAATAATTCTGGGACATTTTGTTGGATGATTTTCGACCACATTAAGACAGCTGGGCATTATTGTGAGGACTGCCTGAACCGAGTGCAGACGGGCGTAGGGTTGATAGGATTGAGGAAGTGAATGGGTGGCTCAGGGATTGGTGTGGGAGGAATGGGTTTGAATTTATGGGGCATTGGTACCAGTATTGGGGTAGGTGGGACCTGTTCGGGTGGGATGGGGTTGGTCTGAACCGTGCTGGGACCAGAGTGCTGGCGAATAGAGTAAAGAGGACTGTAGACAGGGCTTTAAACTAATTAGGGGGGAGGGTGTGAGGGTAAGTGACATTACAGGGTCTAAAGTTAAGGAGAGGGTACAGGTAAAGGAAGAGGCCGAGGATGTCCCAATAATAGAGGGAGTAGGGGGCGTGAGTATGGCTGGTGGCGTTACAGCAAATAGGGCCCAGGTGAAGGCTGGGATGAAGACACTTTATCTGAATGCACGAAGCATTCGGAATAAAGTGGATGAGCTGGTGGCGCAGATCAGCACAAATGGATATGATCTGGTGGCCATTACAGAGACGTGGCTGCAAGGTGACAGGGACTGGGAGCTGAATGTCCAGGGGTATCAAGTGTTTAGGAAGGATAGGCGGGAGGGAAAAGGGGGGGGCGTAGCTATGCTGATTAAGGATAGCATCAGGGTGGTAGCAAGGGATGATATTGGAGCCAAGGAGCAGAAAGTGAAATCGTTGTGGGTAGAGATTAGGAACAGCAAAGGGAGGAAGACGCTGGTGGGTGTCGTCTATAGGCCCCCGAATAATGATCTGGAGGTGGGGCGGGCTGTTAACGCGCAAATAAGTGCGGCGTACAGGAATGGGACGGCCGTAGTTATGGGGGATTTCAATCTACATATAGATTGGTCGACCCATGTTGGACGCGGTGGGCTCGAGGAGGAGTTCTTGGAATGCTGCCGGGATAGTTTCCTTGAACAGTGTGTGTTGGAGCCGACGAGGGGGCGAGCTATCTTGGATCTGGTGTTATGTAATGAGGCGGGTAGAATTAGGGACCTTGCGGTGAAGGATCCTCTTGGGGAGAGTGATCATTGTACGGTGGAGTTTCTGGTGCAGATGGAGGAGGAGAAAGTGGGTTTCCGGACGCGTGTCCTTTGTTTGAACAGAGGGGAGTACGGTAGGATGAGAGAAGAATTGGCGAATGTGGACTGGGGGAGTGCGTTGGAAGGTAGGTCTGCTGAGGAGCAGTGGAGGATCTTTAAGGAGATCTTTCTTGGTGCTCAGCAGAAATTTATTCCGATGGTCAAAAAGGACAGTAGGAGGAGAGGTAATAAGCCGTGGATAACGAAGGAGGTGAAGGAAAGTGTTAAATTAAAAGCGGAGACGTTTAGAGTAGCTAAGAGTAGTGGGCAAGAAGAGGATTGGGAGAGGTTTAAATGTCAACAAAGATTGACAAAGAAGTTGATAAAGAAGGGTAGGAGAAACTATGAAGCTGGGCTAGCGCGTAATATAAAAAAGGATAGCAAGAGTTTTTATAAATATATAAAAAGGAAGAGGCTGGCTAGGGTGAACGATGGTCCCTTAGAGGATGAGAAGGGGGACTTAGTGGTTGGGGATGGCGATATGGCTGAGCTCTTGAATAACTTTTTTGTTTCTGTTTTCATGGAGGAGGACGTGAATAATTTGCCGGGTGTTAGCGATGGAAAGGTGGTAGGACTGGAGGGTCTTAATGACATTACTGTTACTAGAGAGGCAGTGCTCGACAGACTGTAGGGGCTGATTGTGGACAAGTCCCCAGGACTGGATGGAATGCATCTGAGGGTTCTGAAAGAAATGGCGGAGGTGATAGTGGATGCCTTGGTGGTTATTTTCCAGATGTCGCTGGATTCCGGGGAAGTGCCGGAAGATTGGAAAACGGCTGATGTTACGCCGTTGTTTAAGAAGGGTGCCAGGCAAAAGGCAGGGAATTATAGGCCAGTTAGTTTAACGTCTGTTGTAGGTAAAATGTTAGAATCCGTCATCAAGGAGGAAATAGCGAGGCATCTTGAGAGGAATTGCTTGATAGAGCAGACGCAGCACGGTTTCGTTAAAGGGAAGTCGTGTCTGACAAATTTACTGGAGTTCTATGAGGATGTGTCTAGGGCGGTGGATAGAGGAGAGCCGGTGGATGTGGTCTTTCTTGATTTTCAGAAGGCGTTTGACAAGGTACCTCACAAGAGGTTATAGCGGAAGGTCAGGGGACATGGAGTTGGGGGTAGGGTGTTAGCGTGGATAGAGGATTGGTTGTCAAATAGGAGGCAGAGAGTGGGGGTTAATGGGTGCTATTCGGATTGGCGGTTGGTGACTAGTGGAGTGCCCCAGGGGTCGGTGCTGGGGCCTCAGCTATTTACCATTTATATAGATGATCTGGAGGAGGGAACCGAGTGTATGGTGTCGAAATTTGCTGCTGACACCATGATTGGTGGAACGGCAAATTGTGCGGAGGGTGTGGAGAGTCTACAGAAGGATCTAGATAGGCTGGGCGAATGGGCCAGGAAATGGCAAATGGAATTTAATGTTGGCAAGTGTGAGGTGGTCCACTTTGGTAAGAATAATGGTAGGAAGGACTATTACATACGTGGCGAAAAACTGCAGCGTGCGACGGTGCAGAGGGACCTCGGGGTCCTTGTGCATGAGTCGCAAAAACCCAGCTTGCAGGTGCAGCAGGTGGTCAGGAAGGCGAATGGGATGCTGGCCTTCATAGCGAGGGGGATTGAATATAAAAGTAGGGAGGTCTTGCTGTGGCTGTATAGGGCATTGGTGAGGCCGCAGCTGGAGTGCTGTGTGCAGTTTTGGGCGCCGTACTTACGCAAGGATATTTTGGCCTTGGAGGGAGTGCAGAGGAGGTTTACTGGGCTGATGCCGGAGTTGAGGGGGTTGAGCTATGAGGAGAGGCTGAATAAATTAGGCTTGTACTCGTTAGAGTTTAGAAGAATGAGGGGAGATCTCAGTGAGACGTATAAGATGATGAATGAGATGGATAGGATAGAGGTGGAAAGACTCTTCCCGCTCAGAAAGGGTAGTAGGACTAGGGGGCACAGCCTCAAAATAAAAGGGGCGGTTTAGAACGGAGTTGAGGAGGAACTTCTTCACTCAAAGGGTGGTGAATCTCTGGAATTCTCTGCCCGTTGAAGTGGTGGAGGCTACCTCGCTAAATATTTTTAAGACGCGGGTTGATGGGTTTTTGATAAGAGAGGGGATTAAGGGTTATGGGGAGAGGGCGGGAATGTGGAACTGAGCCACGACAGATCAGCCATGATCTTATTGAATGGCGGGGCAGGCTCGAAGGGCTAGATGGCCTACTCCTGCTCCTATTTCTTATGTTTTATTTGTCTCTTTCTCATTCAGGGCAGAGATCTTAGTGCTGTATGAGCGCTGCATTCTCACTGATATCGAATACTCAGACAATCAAAATGTGGAACAGACAATGTGGAAGAATGCTTTTTATCAGGTCATTGAGAAGTTCCGCCAGATGTTGAAAGAACCTTCCGGAGAGAATGAGGATGATATCCGAGGAAACCTTTTAAATTTATTGGATGAGGTAGGAATAGACTTCAGGCTGATTGCTGATATTAACGTTTCTACTTCATTTTGACAGTGTGCTTCCTACTGTTCTCATCTGATCCTCTCGCTGTCTGGTTCTCCCTCTCCCTCCTCTCACACATCTTGCTCCGGCATTTTGCTCTGCCCCATCCCCAGCCCTTTGCTCTCTCTCCGTCAACCCCTCCAGTGCCATACTCTGCGCTTGTCGCAGCCCCTCTCCCCCCGCACCTGCCGGTCTGGCCCCCCGCTCTCTCCCCTGCTCTCCCTCCCCCCTGTGTGGCCCCCGCTCTCCGTCTCCTCGTCTCTTATTGAAAATAATGTCTCCCTTACATCCCAAATGTATTTCACAGCTAAAGTGTTATACTGATGTGCCCCTAGTCAATGTACTGTCAACTAATCAAGACAGCTTTGCTTTGGTCTCTTAGCCTGTTCACTTAGCCTGTCATTAGCTTGTTCACCTCCTTCAAGTCTCCCTTTGCCCCATAAGAATATCCCCCACTTCTAAGGCTATAGCTAAAATTCTGAATATGGTAGCCATTCTGATAAGTCTCCTTTGCACCATCTCAAGGACCCCCAAATGCTTCCTAATCATGATTATTTTCCTGCCATATCTCCATCCACATAGTTAAATCAGCCGTGGTGCCATGGTCTTAATTTTATTTGTATTTCCTGAGGAGCCATCACCCTGACAATCGGTTGAAAGGTGAGATGCACTCAGGAGACCTGCGTTATCTATTAGTCCCTCTTGTTTGACTGGCACCCCTTCTATCCTTGTACATTCTGTAGAGTCTCCACTTCCAGGAATGTGCTATCTATGTAATTCTCAGCCTTGCAAATACACTGTAAGGATCCAGCTGCTGTTCAAGCTCCTCCAGCTGATGCCACACCCTGCTCCAGGACACACAAAATGTCCTGAGTTCCCACATAGCACAAAATGTGTATTGGGTGGCACTAAGGTGCCCAGCTTTGGTTCAGTTGGTTAGATGAATGACTAAAGTTACTAAAAGATACCAACTATTTCATCTAGTTGAAGTGAATCATAGAATCTACAGTGCAGATACTGCAGATGAATCTACCATTTGGCCCATTGAACCTGCCCAGACAGCAATCCCACTCAGGTCTTGTCCTATCCCCGTAAGCCCACATACTTACCCTGCTAGTCCCCATTTATCACGGCCAATCAACCTAACCCGCATATATTTGGACTGTGGGAGGAAACTGGAGCACCCTGGAGGAAACCCACTCAGACGTGGGGAGAATGTGCAGTCTCTACACAGTCATCTGAGGCCAAAATCGAACTTAGGTCCCTGGTGCTGAGGCAGCAGTGCGAACCACTGTGCTGCCGTGGCACCCCAAAGGTTAATTAAAATATTCCCTGTAATTGATGCCTAATCACCCCTTCTTGTGATGTGAAGTCTTCCTCCAATGCTTCTTGCTCAGATTCTCTCACTGTTTTCTACTCTGTGTCATCACTCTGAGGGTCCTTTATGCCTTTCCCAGTGGAGGGTAGTTACATGCCCACCCGAAGCTTAGACCAGCTTTCACGTGAGCAGGAGAAAGCTTTCAAAGTTCCTTGAATTATATGACTATTGCATTACTCAGTGGAAAATCCTTCTGGAACAGTGGGTGCACACTGCAGTGAGGGTTATTGGCCAGATTGTGGATAATCCAGGAGTTGCTTCTGTTTTAGGGGACCAACTTCTTTGACAGCCTCCTGCACAAACTGCAGATTACGTACCAGTTTAAGCTGGAGGACTACATGGATGGGATGGCCATACGCAGCAAGCCACTTCGCAAGGTGGTAAGTATAGACGAGCAGTTTGCACTCTGATTCATTGCTATTGAAAGTGGGTGAGAGGGAATCTGATTCTCCACTATTCCATACAGATAGTAAGTAGGAGAATTGATTCGCTGAAGCCATTTTGTGCAGCAGGTCCTGGAGTCAGTGGAATTTATATTCAAATTGGTGCTATTGATTAATCACTTGCCCTGGTTATCAACCATATGTGCATGTGTCTGTCTATGTCTCTGGTCTGATTGCCTCCTAACTGCTGTGTACCATCAGACTTTTAATCTGTAATTCCTCTGCGATAGACTGCAGGAGGCTGGGATCAGTAATCTGGTGAGAGCTTGATCCTGAGACAGAAAAAGTGTCTTGTACGTCTTCCCAAGACTTTTCCTTACCCTGAACAGATTTCATTTCACCTCTTGTTCCAGTGATTCATTTTGTTCAATATTCCTCTTGTTAATTGACTAAATTAAAACAAAACATTCACATTGAGGTAGCTCGGAAGAAATATTCCTGTGTGTCTCCATGTTTGTTAAAAGGGATTTAGCAATGCTGATGTTTTCTTCCCATTCTAGCTGTGTGACTGAATGTACCTCAAGTGACAGAGTCAGGATGTGTGGCTGTCTGGCCCGTTTATTATTGCTGTTTGTGTTCTTCCGTCTTGATTGAATTTTTCATTCGGAATGCTGGGGCTGAACACCTTGTCCATGGGCCTTGTTTTGCAGTGCTGTACCTCAGTATACTGTCCCACCTCACTTCAAGCACAAAGCACTGAGGCATTGCTGTTTTTCAGATGGGGTGGGGAAAGGTCCATGATATTGCTATCAACAGTAATTGCTGTAATTCCTGGGGTTACAGACAACAGGATTTTCAGTGGAACATTCTGCAGGCATGATGATAGGAAAGCACATTCAGAACCTCAGGCAATACTTCAGTAAAATTGGAATAAAATACTTAAAGCCTCAATACAGCTGCACAATATCACATGCACTGTCCCAAACACTGTACCAGCCCATCACACACAAGGTGTCTAACACACTGCAACATTGCTGTCAGTCACACTCAGCTCAGCACACTGAACCACCCTGTCACACACTCACTGTCCCAGCACACTGAACCACCCTGTCACACACTCACTGTCCCAGCACACAACCACCCTGTCACACACTCACTGTCCCAGCACACTGAACCACCCTGTCACACACTCACTGTCCCAGCACACTGAACCACCCTGTCACACACTCACTGTCCCAGCGCACGGGACCACCCTGTCACACACTCACTGTCCCCATTTACGTGTTCACTGCCTCTTCCTGTTCCTGATAATTGTATCTTGTGCCATTCTGAAGCAATGTTCTTGAAAAGATTTGCTGCAAATACTGAATAGATCATTTGCTGAGAGAGAAGCAAAGTTAACATTTCTGTTTGATCTTTTCTGAACATCGGTATGCTGTACTGTTCTCTAGAGTACTTGAAGCTTCAGTTCCACTTAAAATCATGATGTTTGCACACCTTCATTGATCCCCTAAGTGCAGTAGGAGGCCATTCAGCCCAGCAAGTCTGTACTCACTCTCTGGCAGTACCTCTTAACCAGACCCACCCCCACTATCCTATCCCAGTAACTCCACATATTTACTCTGCTAATTCCCCTGACTTACACAATATGGGATGCAAAGGGGCAAATTAGCATGGTCAATCCATCTAACCTGCACATCTTCAGACTGTGGGAGGAAACCGGAGCACCTGGAGGAAACCCCATGCAGACATGGGGAAAACGTACAAACCCCACACAGACAATGACCCGAGGCTGGATTTAAAACTGGGTCCTTGGCTCTGTGGGTCAGCAGTGCTAACAAGTGTGCCACCGTGCTGCCTAGTACTTGTCAATGATTTGTTCTGTATGTCTCCTAAACTTGACGTGCACTCTGGCTGCAGGCGCACAGTCATGGTGATGTTTGGTGCAGAAGTGGTGTTGTCATTTGTTTTTGTTGTATTATAGGTGAAATATGCACTGATCAGTGCCCAGCGATGTATGATCTGTCAGGGAGACATTGCTCGCTACAGAGAACAAGCCAATGACACCACAAACTACGGCAAGGCTCGCAGGTGCAGTATTACTGTCCAGTTAACGGAAGAGCTGGTTTTGGAATAAACACACCTCTCTCACTCTGTTTATTGATGCTTTGCTTTTCCTCCTGTTTTCTATCTGATTTTAACAAAGGAATAATAAAGGAGATTTCTCCCAGACACAGCTGCTTTTACTTCACTGCATTGGCCGCAGGAAGGTGGCAGTTAGTTACGCCTTCTTCCCTTCATTTATTTTCTATTTTCTCACACAAAACCTAGTGTTGACAAACCTAGTTTCTATCCCTATTTCACAATAATTATTGTAATTGTTAAATAATCTTTCCAGCCAGCCTGGAGGTCCATCAGAGCAGGGGATGACCATTCAGGCCTTTGAACCTGTTCTACCACCCACATTATGTCTGCTTTACATCTTAGAGAGATTTAGATTGCAATGATACCTTTCACCATCATGATGTCCCTAAGTATATCCTCCCCCCAGTGTTGGAAAAGCAGGTTGAAAAGTACAGCGCTGGAAGCTCCTGCTATTTTTCTAATGATGTTGAGAACTCCCTTGCTGTTTTTGAAAATTGTGCCATGGGATCTTTGACATCCATGTGAGAGAAAAAGCAGGACCACAGGTCAGTGTCTTATCTGGAAATGTCACCTGTCAGTGCAGCATCCCTCATTACTGTAGTGGAGTGTCAGGCTAGATTTTTGTCTTCAACCCTTTGGAGTGGGATTTGAACCCCCCCCCCCCCCCTCAACATTCTGACCTAGAGACAAGAGTGTTGCCAACGAAGTCTATGCTGATACTCATTTCTCCTCATGTCATTCTTAAATGTGTGGCCACTTATCCTGAGTGTGCCCTTGTTCTAGATTCCCCAGCTGGATGAAACAACATCTCACTGTTTACCTTGCCAAGCTCCTTCAGGATGTTTCAAGGTGATCACCTCTCATTCTTCTAAAGTCCACTGAATATAGATCCAATTTTTTCAGCCTCTCATCATAACACAGCCCTTTGGACCCAAGGAGCAATCTAGTGAACCTTCACTGTATTGCCTGCAAAACAGGCCTACCTTTCCTTAAACAAAACGACTAAAATTTCACTGAATTTTCAAAATGTTCCTCTTCAACATAAACTACATGATCAGTTGCCCTACTATTACCACAATTCTTATGTTTGTATGCTCTGTCCCTCCTTGTCATACATTGGTTACCTTTATCCACATCGCCAACTTAAACTATAGCCTCATCCTTTCCAAATCTCCCCTTATGCGAACCTTTCCCCAGCTATTTAATTTAAAACCCTCTTTGCAGCTCCACTTATATGACTTGCCAGGATGCTTCTGACATTGCAGACCACCCAAGACTGGATGATCAGACAAAACAGAGATGAGGAGGAATTTCTTCAGCCAGAGGGTGGTCAATCTGTGGAATTCGTTGTCACAGAGGGCTGTGGAGGCCAGGTTATTGAGTGTCTTTAAGACAGAGATAGATCGGTTCTTGATTAATAAAGGGATCAAGGGTTACAGGGAGAGGGCAGGAAAATGGGCATGAGAATTATATTGGCCATGATTGAATGGCGGAGTAGACTTGATGGGCTGAATGGCCTAATTCTGCTTCTATATCTTTTGGTCTTATAAGGAGGCACCAATGTATATGTGTAGTCTGACTGGCAACTGTGAATGGTGCCATTTAGAGGCAACATGTTGGTGTGAAAGAGGTTAGTGGTAGATCTCTGGGCCATTTGTAAACAGTAAGAAAACAAACAAGATCTTTGGATTTTAACCAAAGGGAGACAGAAGGTCCAGGGAATGATGAAGAGTCTATGAAAAGGTCTGGAGTAGTTCCACTCAAACAATATGCAGCTCTAAGCATGTTGCCACAGAGAGCACAGAAGGGTACCTAAACTGATACCTAGGATTAGACACCTCATCTGTCAAAAGAGGCAAGGCCAGCTGAGAAAGTTCATACATCAGGAAAGCTAGCTTGTGGGAGATCAGGCTGCTGTTTGCAAGATTCCAGAGGTCAACAGCACTGAGCTGTTGGGATAGCCACAGCCCTGTAATGGAGGAGCATTGGTGAGAATAGGAAGGGGATCAAATGGTATTTATCATGCAGGGAGGTGAAAATATACAAGAGACTACCTCGGGAGACAGGAGGGTTAGCTGGGAGGCAACTGGCTCAATCCTTTTCAAGGCAAAGATTTGAGGAGAGAGAAGGAAAGAGGATTGAGAGGGAATGAGGGAAAGGATTAAGGAACAGGTGAGAGAAACAGAAATAGGGATCAATTCAGAGTGGATTGGGGAGAGAAGGGAGATGGGACAGATGGTGAGAGGTGTGAGGATATACAGGGGAAAATGGGAGAAGTGGTGAGAGAAAGGAAGATGATTTCAAGAGAGGGAAAGGGGATAGAGGAGGAAGGGAGAGAGGATGAAGAGAGGAGGCAGTAGGGGAGATATGAGGGAAAGGCCTGAGAAGGAAGGAAGGGGGTGGAGAGGTGAGGGAGTGAGTGAAAAAGAGAACATTGTGCTATTATTTGAACTCAGTGACCGGTTCAAATGCAAGAGCCTTTCCAGTTAGGGTGAATTCCACTGTTTCTTTTCAACTGTGGGAAAACTCTTCAAATATAAATATCTGAAGTGGCAGAAACTATCTGATCAGCGTGTGTGCAGCAAGAGGGTGAGTATTTACTGTGTTGTTGGAGGCTGGAATGTGACCTTTCTATAACGCCTACTCTCTTTTCTCCACAGTTGGTACTTGAAAGCCCAGCAGATTGCACCGAAAAACGGCCGCCCTTACAACCAGCTTGCTATTTTGGCCATCTACACGGTGAGGTCCTCAGCTTGATCCTCAGGCTTTCCAGCGTTAAAGCTTTTACCCAGTTGTACAGATGACGCACTTTGTAGCTTGATTTGTTAACTCATTTGATGAATCATTACCCCAAAACATTAACGTACGTTTACATGCCTTAAACATCCCAAAGTGCCTCATCTGCAATAAATAATTTTCAAATGAAGAAACTGCTGCTGTGTTTGGATGTGTGGCAACCATTTTACCACAGCAAGATCCCAATAATATCAATAAGGTGAATGAACAGTTAATCAGTTTTGGTGGAAGGCTGAATGTTGGTCGGGGTTCTGGGAAAGCTGCCTGCACCACAGGATCTTTACTGACCAGTCAAACAGGCAGGTAGGGCTTTTGAACAAGACAAAGAAAATTACAGCGCAGAAACAGGCCCTTCGGCCCTCCAAACCTGCACTGACCATGCTGCCTGCCTTAACTAAAACTCCCTGCGCTTCCGGGGACAATATCCCTCTAGTCCCATCTCATTCCTGTACTTGTCAAGACGCCCCTTAAAACTCACTATCGTATCCACTTCCACCACCTCCCCCGGCAACGAGTTCCAGGCATCCACTACTCTGTGTAAAAAAAACCTGCCTCGTACATCTCCTTTAAACCTTGCCCCTCGCACCTTAAATCCATGCCCCCTAGTAATTGACTCTTTCACCCTGGGGAAAAAGCTGCTGACTATCCACTCTGTCCAAGCCCCTCATAATCTTGTAGACTTCTATCAGGTCTTTTCTCAACCTCCGTCACTCCAGTGAGAACAAACCAAGTTTCTCCAACCTCTCTTCATAGATAATGCCCTCCATACCAGGCAACATCCTGGTAAATCTTTTCTGTAAAATCTTTGTTTTAGTGTTTTATTAACCAGGGAATGTTGCCATGCTGGATGGGTCATCTGTTGGATGCAGTGTTTTGAAGAGGAGCGAGGGAATTATTTGTGGTGTTCTGGCCAATGTTTAGCACTCAATCAACAGATTATCAAATTGTTACCACATTACTGTACATGGAAGCTTGCTGTGTATCAGTTACTTCAAAAAGTACTTCATTGGCTGCAGAGTGCTTTGAGATGGCTGGTTGTGAAAGGCACTATAGAAATACAAATCTTTTTATCTAAGATAATCCAGCACTCTTTCAATTCAGCTTTGAAGAAACAGTTTAGATTGTGTATCTAACTACCGGAATGAGACTTGAGTCCGCAACTTTCTGCTTTATCAGAGAGTTTCTAGCATCTTTCCAGTCTTTTCACCATTTCTAGTCTGTATTAGTCCTGCCCTAACACTGGCTCCGCTGTTCCTGAGTAATAGAGTGAATTAGATTCCAATCTTTGTAGTTTCAGGGCTTGTCGTTGGTTCGTTTCTGCGGTGACCAGTAGGTGGCATTATGGCTCCATGACTGTGAGGGTGTTAGACTGAGGTCCGAGTGGCCCATTGTACTGAAGAACTCTTCTGCTTTTGAACTGAAGTCATTTTGAAACATGTATGTTGAGTTCACTGTCAATTTGTTCTATTTATAACTGAGCAACGATTGAATCTCATTCCAAAATCGTTGTCTGCACAATTGGTGTCTTCCTGTCCTGAATGGTTGCTTCTTGCTACATTACAGTTCTAAGTGTTGGAAGTATCCTGGGGGCCCTGTCTAGGAGACTGTAGACAGTGTTGACATACTGCCTGAACATGGGTGGATTCACAGCTGAGCAAAGATGGTGAATATAGTAAATATTCCAAAAGGCTTCAATTTAGGAGACCAGCGTAGACCAATGTTAAGACTTTCATAAATAACATAACATGGGCACAGCAACAGACCATTCAGCCCAGCCAGTCCCTGCTGATGTTTGTGCTACACTTGCTCCTCCTGTCGTTTAGTTGAACTGTATCTGGCTAAGGATAAAAGATAAACTCTAGAATGCTGGACAGCATTGTCAGAACTCTCAAACTGAACCCCTGTGCCCCTAGGCACATATTAAGCTATGAAAGGACAGGTGCTTTGATTAATGGAACTTTTTTTAATCTGCGTTGTATCAGTGAACACTTGGGAGTTACACAGCTTAGCTGCTGTTCCCTTTAACTTGCATACAAGTGCAGTTGTTGATAGCCCAAATCTAACATTAGTTGCTGTGTCCTCCAGTGGATAATAGCCCCAGAGTCAGCCGTTCCCAACAGTCAAAACCTCATACAATGTAATCCGAACAATCCAGTCATTAGCTGGGTTTTATTTACTCTCATCACTTCCTAGAAGAAACGTAGAAAACATAGAAAAAACTACAGAACAAATAGGCCCTTCAGCCCACAAGTTGCTGTGAACATATCCCTACCCACTAGGCTTACCTATAACCCTCAATCTTACTAAGTTCCATGTACTTATCCAAAAGTCTCTTAAAAGACCCTATCAAATCTGCCTCCACCACCACTTTTGGCAGCCGATTCCACACACCCACCACCCTCTGAGTGAAAAACTTACCCCTGACATCTCTGTACCTACTCCCCAGCACCCTAAACCTGTGTCCCCTTGTGGCAACCATTTCAGCCTTGGGAAAAAGTCTCTGAGAATCCACTCGATCAATACGTCTCATCATCTTATACACCTCTATCACGTGTGTAAGATGATTCCTTGTCCTCATCCCTCAGATTAGAAATCCAGAATATTTTCAGATAAAGGTCCATATTCCATTGGTCTTTGATTATCTGTACCTGTGCACTAGCTTTCTGTGGAATGCCAAATCCCTTTGTTTCTCCATAGCTCGTAGTTCCTCACCATGAAGAAAATACGCTGATTATTCCTGATTTATCTTCCTACATAAGAACATAATAAGAACATAAGAAATAGGAGCAGGAGTAGGCCATCTAGTCCTTCGAGCCTGCCCCGCCATTCCGTAAGATCATGGCTGATCTGAAGTGGCTCAGTTCCACTTTCCCGCTTTCTCCCCATAAACCTTAATTTCCTTGCTTACCAAAAACCTATCTACCTGTGACATAAATATATTTAGCGAGGTAGCCTCCACCACATCAACGGGCAGAGAATTCCAGAGATTCACCACCCTTTGAGTGAAGAAGTTCCTCCTCAACTCCGTTCTAAGCTGCACCCCCCCCCCCCTTATCTTGTGCCCTCTAGTCCTACTGTCCTTTCTGAGCGGGAAGAATCTCTCTACCTCTACCCTATCCATCCCCTTCATTATCTTATACGTCTCTAAGATCCCCCCCTCATCCTTCTAAACTCTTGAGTACAGACCCAGACTATTTAGTCTCTCTTCATAGTCCAACCCCCTCATCTCCGGTATCAGCCTAGTGAACCTCCTCTGCACTCCCTCCAAGGCCAAAATATCCTTGCGCAAGTGTGGCGACCAAAACTGCACACAGTACTCCAGCTGTGGCCTCACCAGTGCCCTGTACAGTCTCAGCAAGACCTCCCTGCTTTTATATTCAATCCCCCTCGCTATAAAGGCCAGCATCCCATTCGCCTTCTTGATCATCTGCTGCACCTGCAGACTGGGTTTTTGTGACTCATGCACAAGGACCCCCAGGTCCCTCTGCACCGTAGCATGCTGCAGCTTTTCGCCCTTTAAACAGTAATCCCTCCCACTATTATTTCTGCCAAAGTGGATAACCTCACACTTGCTAACATTATACTCCATCTGCCAGGCCCTCACCCACTCGCTCAGCCTATCTAGATCCCTCTGCAGACTTTCCACACCCTCCGCACAATTTGCTTTTCCACTCATCTTTGTGTCATCAGCAAATTTCGACACCCTATGCTCAGCCCCCTCCTCCAGATCATCTATATAAATGGTAAATAGCTGAGGCCCCAGCACCGATCCCTGGGGCACTCCACTAGTCACCAACCGCCAATCAGAATAGCACCCATTGATACCAACTCTCTGCCTCCTATTAGACAGCCAATCCTCTATCCACGCTAATACCTTACCCCCAACTCCATGCCCCCTAACCTTCTGAAGCAACCTTTTGTGCGGCACCTTATCAAATGCCTTTTGAAAATCTAGAAACACCACACCCACCGGTTCCCCTCTGTCTACTGCACTAGTCACATCCTCATAGAATTCCAATACGTTTGTCAAACACAACTTCCCCTTAATGAATCCGTGCTGCGTCTGCTCTATCAAACAGTTCTTCTCTAGGTGCTTCGCTATTTCTTCTTTGCTGATGGATTCCAGCATTTTTCCAACAACAGATGTTAAACTAACCGGCCTATAATTCCCTGCCTTTTGCCTGCTACCTTTTTTAAACAGCGGCGTAACATTAGCCGTTTTCCAATCTTCCGGCACTTACCCAGAATCCAGCGAAGTTTGGTAAATAATCACTAAGGCGTCTACTATCACCTCTGCCATTTCCTTCAGAACCTTGGGATGCGTTCCATCCGGTCCTGGGGACTTGTCCACTATCAGTCCCGCTAGTCGATCAAACACTACCTCTCTAGTGACAGTAATCGCATTCAGGCCCTCAACTCCTACCATCCTTCTATCTTTAATATCCGGCAAACTATTTGCGTCCTCCTCCCTGAAGACTGAGGCAAAAAACTTATTTAAGGCCTCCGCCATTTCCTCATCTCCCACCACTAAATCCACCCTCTCATCCTCTAAGGGTCCAACATTCACTCTAGCCAGCCTCCTCCTCTTTATATATTTGTAAAAACTCTTACTGTCCTTTTTTTATATTTAGTGCTAGTTTAGCTTCATAGTCTATCCTTCCTTTCTTTATCAACCTCTTAGTCAATCTTTGTTGATTTTTAAACCTCTCCCAATCTTCTACTCACCCACTACTTTTAGCCACTCTAAATGCATCAGCTTTTAATTTAATACTCTCCTTTATTTCCCTCGATAACCACGGCTGATTATTTGGAATATATTTCTGCTGAGCACCGGAAAAGATCTCCTTAAAGATCCTCCACTGTTCCTCAGCAGTCCTACCGACCAATCTGCGCCCCTAATCTACATTTGCCAACTCCTCTCTCATCTTATCATACTCCCCTCTGTTCAAACAGAGGACACAGGTTCGGGATCCTACTTTCTCATCCTCCATCTGCATCAAAAACTCAACCATACAATGATCGCTCGTCCCAAGAGGATCCCTCACAACAAGATCCCTAATCCTACCTGCCTCGTTACACAACACCAGATCTAAGATAGCTCGCTCCCTTGTTGGTTCTGTCACACACTGTTCAAGGAAACTATCCCGGCAGTATTCCAAGAACTCTTCCTCAAGCCCACTGCGTCCGACATGGGTCAACCAATCAATATGTAGATTGAAATCCCCCATAATTATCGCCGTTCCATTCCTGCACGCATCATTTATTTGCGTGTTTATAGCCCGCCCCACCTCCAAGTTATTATTTGGGGGCCTATAGACCACACCCACCAACGTCTTCCTCCCCTTGCTGTTCCTTATCTCCACCCACAACGATTCCACGTTCTGCTCTTTGGAGCCTATATCTTCCCTTACTACCGCCCTGATATTATCCTTAATCAGCAGAGCTATACACCGTGCCGCCGCCGCCCGCCTATCCTTCCTAAACACTTGATACCCCTGGACATTCAGCTCCCAGTCCCTGTCACCCTGCAACCACGTTTCCGTAGTGGCCACCAGATCATATCCATTTGTGCTGATCTGCGCCACCAGCTCATTCACTTTGTTCCTCATGCTTCGTGCATTCCTCTAATCCAAAGCCTCATCCTTTGGCATGTTGACTTCCGTCTGTCACAGTTTTTCCTGCTCACTTTTCCAATATCCTCTGTAGTTTCTGTGTCTCATGTTGAACTGACTCCCTTTCCTAATTTGGCCTGGTCAACAAACTTGGCTGTGTGCTCGCTCTTCTAAATCATTGATAACCACATGGGAAAGCTGAAATCCGTGGTCAAATCCCACCAATCAGAAAATAGAGCCACAATCCCTATCTTCTACTTCCCAAACCATTACCATGTCACACAGTAATCTCCAACTGTATCACTTCCATTTTTGTTAATTGTTTCTATGTGAAACTGTCAAACTCAAATACCATCTGGAAGTCCACGTGGGCATCCTATCAGAGATATCCAATCTGTGCTTACCCTATCCATTAGGAAATGCCACATTGGCGATCAGTTTCACTATCTGTTGGTGATCCCAATTCCCAGGGAAGTGGAATAAAAATTGTGCCCTGGTAGATATCAGCATTTGGGAGTCTCGCACAGCAAGGCAATGTCTCCTCAATTCATTTTTAGAATTTCATTAAACAAAAGTGAAATTTAAACTAAAAACAGGAGACAAAGCCAACAGAAATGTTAACTTCTGTCAGCTGCACAGTATTAATTCCCAATCGTTCACTGGGTAAGTATTTTACAGTGTTGGAGTTCTGCGTGCACTGCAGAAATGTGGCTGGCTCAGGGGCACTGGAAATTCCCAGGGCTTGTCAGCAATCTGAGGGTTAATGGTCCAGAGTATTTGAAGTGCACCCAGGAGAGTGGGTTGGTATGCAGATATCTCATTGTTACCAAGTGTTGTCATCGTGCAACCAGCGTGGGAGAGTTTAGAGCAGCGAGATTCATGCTGGGGAGCTATAGCTATGGGCCAGAGTTTACATTTTTTCATATAGCCACATTTACAATGAATTTTGCCAGTTCTTGGCTAAGTGGTGAAACAGGGCACTTGACAGCAGTGAGATAACTTTTCCATCTCTTCTTCCTGTTTCCCTCATTCCCCCCTGGGATTGCAGTGCATGCTTTTTGTCAAATGAGTGTGGATCAGTTTTAGTGCTGAAGTGTGGTGGAATCTGTTTTTTTTGCTTGCGGATCCCTCTCAACGGAAGGAGACAGCGTGGAGAGCATGGATGAGGAAGATGTTGTTACTGCCTGATTGCTGATTCAGGTGTTCTGTTTGCTCTGTCCTGGACTGAAGCTGATGTTTCAGTTGGTTACTGTAAGCTTGGCGTATTTAACCCTGGATTCGTCCTTTGGAAAAGAGGGTGAAATTGTTTACTACATGGTGGGTAGGGCAAAGGGAACACTGACTGTCCAATCCCTATTTTAGGCTGTGAATCCTGTTATCCTTGTACCACAACTAAGTTTAAATACCTGGTCCAGGGCAAGGAAGTTGAGCACATGGATAGAAGGACAAAGCTCAAACACCCTGCAGCTCTCAGCTCTTCTGAGACTTGACCTTTCCTCAGCATTGAATACTGCAGATCAGATTGAGACAAAAAAACACAAGAGAAAGGAGCAGGAGAAAGGCCCCTTGAGCCTGCCTTGTTATTCCTCCTTCTTAGGCTCAGGATCGAGGATAACTTCCTTTCTCTGGTTCAATGGGCTTTGAAATGGTTGATAAATCCAGTATGTTATCTGCAGATCCTGCCACATGCAGGGCAGCTGGCGCTGGAAGGGTTGGGCAGATGGGTTACTTATATACAAGCAGACATAGGAACATGTATGCTAACAAGAAAAGGAATAAGCCATTCAGCCCCTCAAACCTGCTCTGCCATTTAATAAGATCAGAGCTTACCTGTTGGTAACCTATTACCCCCTTGCTTACCAAGAATCTATATACCTCTGCCTTAAAAATATTCAAAGATTCTGCTTCCATCACCTTTTCAGGACAAGTTCCAAAGATTCACGACATCTGAATGGACCAATCTCACCTCATCTCGGTTTTAAATTAGCGACCCCCTTATTTGTAAACAGCAATCCCTGGTTCTTGAGAGGAAACATCCTCTCCACTTCCACCCTGTCAATACTCCTCATGTTTCATGTATGTTCCAATCAAGTCACCTCTTATTCTTCTAAACTCCAGCAGATGCAAGCCTAACCTGTCCAACCTTTCCTCATAAGGCAAACCACTAATTGCAGATATTAGTCTAAACCTTCTATGAATTGCTTCCAACACATTTACATCTTTCCTTAAATAGACCAGCATTGTTAACAGTACTCCAAATGTGGTCTCATCAATCCCTTTCAGCCTCCCCACTTTTGTATTCAATGCTTCTTGCAATACAGGATGGTATTTGATTACCTTTCCTGATTAGGCCTCACTTGGAGTACTGTGCGCAGTTCTGGTCGCCTCACTATAGGAAGGATGTGGAAGCTATTGAAAGGGTACAGAGGAGATTTACAAGGATGTTGCCTAGATTGGGAGGCATACCTTATGAAGATAGGTTGAGGGAGCTGGGACTCTTCTCCCTGGAGAGACGAAGGTTGAGAGGCGACCTGATAGAGGTTTATAAAATGTTGAGAGGAATAGATAGGGTGGATTCTCAGAGGCTATTTCCCTGGGTTGAAATGGTCGCTACGAGAGGACACAGATTTAAGGTGCGGGGAGGCAAGTACAGAAGTGATGTTAGGGGTGAGTTTTTCACTGAGGGTGGTGAGTGAATGGAATCGGCTGCCGTCAGTGGTAGTGGAGGCGAACTCGCTGGGGTATTTTAAAAGACTTCTGGATGAGTATATGGGGTTTAGTGGGATTGGGGGTTATAGAAAAGTCTATGGATCACATCGGCGCAACTCGTGGGCCGAAGGGCCTGTTTGTGCTGTAGTGTTCTATTACTTGCTGTAATTGCATTTTAATCTTTGGATTCATGCACTAGATCCCTCTGCACCTTGGAGCTCTGCAATTTCTCATCATTTAGATAAAATGCCCCTTTTTTTATTATTCCTGCCAGAATGAACAATTACACGTTTTCCAACATTTGCTCAATCTTCCCCACTCACTTAACTTATCCATCCTATCTTTTTGCAGGCTCCTTATGTTCTTTTCACTACTTATTTTTCTACCTATCTTTGTATCATTAGCAAATTTGACAACCATTCCTTCAATCCCTGTAATAACTTAGGAAGCCAGTTGGAAAGGAATGATGTTTTATTCATTAAAACAAAAGTTAAACTACAACTCTGTGGTACGTCTACAGGAGACCCGCTTGGGTCGATAGAACACTGGGCCCGCTTAGGGATCCGCCTTATCAGGGACCCTGGGTTGGCAATTGCCTATTACCACGGGAACTCGTATTCCACAAGTCCCACAGGAAGATCCATTAGGGATTCCCCATGGGTTATCACAATCCCTTCATCCAGCTCATTGATATCAGTTGTAAACAGTTTGGGGTCCCAGCACTGATCCCTGTGGAGCACCACTTGTATTGCCTGGCATCCCTGAAAAAGACCCATTTGTGCCAACTCTCTGCTTCCTGTTAGCCAGCCAATCTTCTGTTCATGCCGACATGTTACCCATACACCATGAGCTTTTATTTCCTCTTTAATGTGGCACCGTATATGGACATCTAAGTACAGTACATCCATCAATTCCCCTTTATCCACAGCACATGTCACCAGACTGATTCTTAGAATAGCAAGACTGACATATGAAGAGAGACTGGATTAACTGGGTTTGTGCTCACTGGAATTTAGAAGAATGAGAGGGGATCTCATAGAAACATACAAAATCCTGATGGGACTGGACAGGCTAGATGCGGGAAGAATGTCCCTTAGGGGTCACAGTCTAAAAATAAAGGGTAAGTCAATCAGGGTTGAGATGAGGAAGAACTTCTTCACTTAGAGTTGTGAACCCTGTGGAATTCTCTACCACAGAAGGGTGTTGGGCCCAATTTGTTAGATATGTTCAAGAGGGAGCTGGAAGTAGTTCTTGTGGCTAAAGGATCAAAGGGTTTGGAGAGAAAGCAGGAGTGGGATACTGAATGTACATGATCAGCCATGATCATATTGAGTGGTGGTGCAGGCTCAAAGAGCCAAATGGCCTACACCTGCTCCTATTTTCTATTTTCAATGTTCCTAAAGAACTCCAATAACTTAGTTAAACATGATTTTCCTTTCACAAAACAAGCCTGATTGATTCGAACTGAGTTAGTTGCACTGCTATAACTGTAACAGTGGCTTCTAACATTTTCCCTGTGATGTATGTTAAGCTAGCTGGCTGGTAGTTTCCTGCTTTTTTACACCTTCCTTTTTTGAATATAGGAGTTAGGTTTGCTATCTTCCAGTCTAATAGCACCTCCCCTGAATCTGAAGAGTTTTGGAAACTCACAGTCAACACATCAACTATCCCAGGCTCCTGTCAGCCCACAGCTCCAACAGTTTATTCAGTATCACTTCCCTAAAGGCTGTAATTTTCCTGAGTTCCTGGTTTCCTTCCCGTTTTTATCTGCTTCTGGGATGTTACTTGTAGCCTGTGCAGTGAAGGCTGATGTCAAATACCTGTTCAATTCACCTTCCATCTCCTTGTTTTCATTAGCAATTATTCAGACTCACTTTCTGTAGGATCAGTGCTCACTTTTAATGCCTTCTCCCCCATCCTGGCTGTCGTCTCCACCATCCATCCACCCCCTGGCTCTCTTCTCCACCCGCTCCCCCACCCTGGCTCCCTCCATCACCCCACTCCCACCCCATCTCTCTCCTCCACCCACTCCCCTCACCCTGGCTCACTCCTCCACCCCCATCCCGGCTTACTCCTCCACTCATTTTCCACACCCTGACTCCCTCCTCCACCTCCACCTCCACCCCCACCCCATCTCTCTCCTTCACCACTGCCTCCATCCTGGTTCGTTCCTCCAACCATAGCCTCCCCAGCTCTCTCCTCTGCTCCAACCGACCCTCTCCTCCCTGCACCCTTCCAGGACACTGGATCTGAGACGCTGCTGATGTAGGTAATTCTGCTTCTCTCACCTGTGACAGAATCGATCCACAGTTAAACCTGGATCTAAGAGTCTGCAGCTGGAATATGGGAGGTTAATTTTCTGGAAACTAAATGGAAATAGTGATGATTAACTGCAGTCCAAAGCTCCCGTCCTGCTGTTCCAGTCAGAAACCTAAAACCCAATGTAGAGAATGCTGCTCCTCCATGGCACCAGCGTGACAGATTTTAATTCCCCAAGGGGGGTTGGCAAGTTCAATGTTTACACATGCCCAGAGGGAGCTGGGTGGAAGCTGCTCTGTGTTCACTTCCTTCACGTTTTGGCTTCTTGCTTTGCCACTTGGTCCCTGCAGACTCATTTCAGCCTTGGAGAATTCTGAATTGTATCCGTTCTTGTTCGCTGTTTAAATACCAAGTGTTGGCACATCATTGGGAGTGCCCGAGGTGTGCTGTTGTACCCAGCAGTGAGAGGGAGCAGACTTACTACCCCGTGGATCACCTCAAATTCAAACCTTATTCCATGTGAATTCAGCTCTCTCTCTCTCTCTCTCTCTGTCAGATTAGTTTTGAGGAAGAGTCATACTGGACTCAGAACCTTAACTCTGTTTTTCTCTCCACAGATGCTGCCAGACTTGCTGACTTTCCCAGCCTTTCCGTTTTTATATCATGTCAGGTGGCTACACAAGATGTACCTTCCTGATTTGTGCTGTTAAATTTCTTTGTAGGCAAAAACATCTGCCTATTTCAGTTAAAATAAATTATGAAGAAGAGCAGGGAGTTTTCCGGGTGTCTTGGCCAACATTCCATCTTCAGCTGACATTGCCAGAAACAGATTAACTGACCTTTCCCTTTACAGCTCTTTGTGGAATCTTCCTATGCATAACATAGCAGTGCTAGTTCCTTACATAAGTAAGTGCGTTTCAAAGTAATTCATTGGACATGAAGTGCTCTCGTGGCATTAAGAGATATGTTAAGCCTGTTTCAGTGATATGTTTTCAAATTATTCAGTATTCTAAGCTGCTGCTTTTGAAATAAACAAAGAACAACACAGACAGGGACAGGCCCTTCGGCCCACCAAGCCTGTGCTGATCACGTTGACCTACCTAGACCAATCGCCCCTGTCCCTCTATACCCCCGCCTGTTCATGTGCCTATCCAGTTAAGTTTTAAGCTAATACATCTGCCTCAACCACCTCACTTGGCAGTACGTTCCAGGCCCTCACCGTCCTCTCTGTAAATAAAATTCCCCGCACATCTCCAGTGAACCTTCCCCCTTACCTTGAACTTGTGCCCCCTTGTAATTGTCATTTCTGCCCAGGGAAAAAGCTTCCAACTGGTCACCTTATCTATGCCCCTCAGAATTTTATAAACTTCTATCAAGTCACCCCCTCAGCCTCCATTTTTCAATGGAGAACAATCCCAGTTTATTCAATCACTCCTCATAGCTAATACCCTCCATACCAGGTAGCATCCCAATAAACCTTTTTTGTACAAAGCCTCCACATCCTTCTGGTAGAGTGGCGACCAGAATTGGACACAGTATTCCAAATGTGGCCTAACCAACATTTTATACAACTAACATAATTTGCCAACTTTTATACTCGATGCCTGGCCGATGAAGTCAAACATGCTGTATGCTTTCTTCACCACCTTTTCCATCTGTGCTGCCACTTTTAAGGATCTATGGACCTGTACTCCCAGATCTCTGTGGCTATGCTCCTGATGGCTCTGCCATTTATATTATAGTTCCCACCTGAATTGGATCTACCAAAAGGCATCACCTTGCACTTGTCCGGATTAAATTTCAAACGTGTATAGATCCTTTCTCTAAGAATCTTCTCCAACAATTTCACTATTACTGATGTCAAGCTCACTGGCTTATAGTTACCCAGGTTACCCTTGCTACCCTTCTTAAATAACAGGACAACATTGGCGATCCTCCAGCCCTCTAGGATCTCACGTGTTGCCAACGGGGAAACAGTTTCCTTGCTTGTCCCCCTCAGTAACCGGGGATAGATGCCATCTGGCCCTGGGGATTTGTCTACCTTAATGCTTTTTAATACACCTAACACTTTCTTTCTCATAATGATGTCTTGTTCTAGAGGGGTTACACACCCCACTGAGAGACATCATCAATCAGCATATAAAGTCTCATTAAGTATGTCACTGACTTCTTTCGGTTCCACGCATAATTTCCCTCCTTTGTCTTTGAGTGGAACATCTCTTTCTCTAGCGCCTCTCTTGTTCCTAATATATGGTAAAATGCCTTGGGATTCTCCTTAATCCTGCCTACCGAGGAATATTGGACCTGAGGGCCAGCTTGACCTATGTCAGGGTTTTGAACCTGTGGTGATTCTTTGTGTCACTAGATGTCACTAATTCATGAGGAATGTAATGTGGGATGTTTTTGAAGTGTTGATGAGCAGTCATTGTATTCCCAAAAGATTAAATTTCACATTTAAAACAGGGTGAGGAATTTGATCATCTGGCAGTAGAAGTTGTAATTATATGTTTGATGTTGAACTAATACCAGGAAACTGCGAGAAATGGAAGCATTGTAACCTCTTTGGAGTTGGGCTGTAACATCTTCACCTAAGGACAACATGGTGGCAGAGTAGTTAGCACTGCCAGGGACTGGGGTTCGGTTCAGGCTTGGGTTGTTGTCTGTGTGGGTTTCCTCCCACAGCCTGGAAGACATGTTGGTTAGGTGCATTGGCCATGCTAAATTCTCCCTCAGTGTACCCGAACAGGTGCCGGATTGTGGTGATGGGGGGGATTTTCACAGAAACTTCACTGCAGTGTTAATGTAAGTCAACTTGTGACTAATAAATAAACTTTAGCCTGAGCCATGTGGAGTACCACGTAGGTGGACTGTTGTTGTGATCCATGGTGTGTGAAGCCTTGGTTTGGCTTTAGTATTTGTGGCTAACTAACACCTCTCTAATCATTAAGCAGCAATTGTCAGGATTATTTTCTGTACACTCGTGCTGATGAGGACATTCTGAAGCTGAATGCTCAGACACCTCACAAAATAGCTAGGGGCCATGTCAGGGGTGTGGGAGGGGTGCTTTATTATAGTTGTGTTGAGTCTGATAAATCTGAGCTCTGGTTCTCAGAGGGGTAAGCCAACTGTGGGGGGGAGCTGGGGGGCACAGTGGAAATGTCCAGCGGTTTTATGAAACTCAGATAATTTATGACTAATAGACTTCAGTGAAATGAAACAATTGTGGGAATGCACAGTAATTGGGTTCAGCTGAGCTGTGTCTGTGTTTTAAACTGGTTTCATCTTTGCTCCTTTTATTTTTATTTTTTTTTAACAGAGACGGAAGCTGGATGCTGTATACTATTACATGAGGAGCCTAGCTGCCAGCAATCCAATTCTTACAGCTAGGGAGAGTCTGATGAGCCTCTTCGAAGAAACTAAGAGGAAGGTCAGTCTGTCACTCGGTACAGGGAGCAAGCTGGCAGAGTTCTTTTGTGTGCGTGCGTGGGAGGGAGGAGGGAGAGAGCGAGTGGACGAATTTGGCTTTTGCTAATGTTTACTGAGTCATAAACAGACCTTGGTGGCAGTGTTGGAAAGCTCTGTGAGATCTGTGACTTGTCTAGATCAGAAAAACAAGTCGTATGGGCCGTGTGAAAATGACCATTCATGCCTTCTGCACGACTGTGATGGCAAGCTTGGCAAATGAACAAACTGGGATCAAAGCCTCACTACTCTCTCAGAAAATAAACAGAATAAACTGTACTTGAATACATTGGAGAGGTTTAAAAGGCTGCACTCACTGCAGGTCACATCTCGGGATTACACAGGGATATGTTGCATATTTTTAAAAAATGCAGCTTCATGAAAACTTCTTAAAACTTAACCATATATCAAAAAGATGAAATCCAGAATACAGCTAAACGTGCAGCTGAATATTTAGTCCCTGGTGGGACGGTTAACACTTTCACAGTTCGTTGTAGAGGGGTGGGAGGAGGCACATGTGAAGCATAAACTCCAGTGTGGACTTGCTGGGCTGAGTGTTTTGTCCTGTGTAATGCAGTGTTGATCATACTCTAGCTTTCACACTGTATACAGAGTTCCCTTGGATGTGCAATACTTACTGAATTTAGTTACATAACTGGTGAACAAGAATGCTTTATGGAACAGAAAAAGACAAGTCTCATCTCTTTCTGATTTAAAAAAAAATCAATCCTACCAACAAAGCTCCATCAAACACTCTCAGGACAGGTACAGCATGGGGTTAGATACAGAGTAAAGCTCCCTCCACACTGTCTCCATCAATGACTCTGCCTCAAAATTAAAAGCATTGTTTTGTCAATCGTGAGGATGATTTTGGATCCGAATGGAAGTTACCCGGAGATGCTCTCAGCTTTTGGCACAGGTGTTTTCTCTCATCAATTTGAGTTACACGGAGGTAAAAAATCAGAATGAGCCCGTTACACCATCGAGTCTGCATCAGAATGCTACCAGGCTCAATATATTAGATTATGTAGAGAGATTCCATGAACTAACCATATATTTATTGAATATAGGATGAGTGATGGTTATTTGGTTGATATTTTAAGGATTTTGAAAGGAGTTGAAAGGTTAGTTAGATTCTACCATAAGCTGAATAAGTTTCTCTCTTTGACAAGTGGGCATAATTTTAAAATTCAACCAGACCATTCAAAAGAAAATTAGAAACAACTCCTTCATGTAAAGGGTAGTAGCAGTACGGAGCTACCTCCCACCAGAAGTTAATTTAGTTTAAAATTTTGGTGGATGGACGTTTGCTAGGTCAGGGTATATGGCAAAAAAACAGCAAGGGGCAGCAAACGCTGGTAGGAGTGGTTTATAGGCTATTGAGTTGTAATGCAAGGCATGGTATAAATCAAGAAATTAGAGGTGTGTGTAACATGGGAATGCAGTAATCACGGAGGACTTCGATTCACGTATCGACTCAGGAAACCTAATTAGCACTGATTCTGAGGGGATGAAATTCCTGAAATGTATGCAAGATGGTTTTCTCAAATAGTACGTTGAGGATCCAGTTAGAGAATGGGATATTTTAAATCATGTATTGTGCAATGGGAAAGGGCTAATAAATAATCTTGCTATGTTGCTGCCTTTAGGGAAGATTGAGCATAATATGATAGAATTTTACATGAAGTTTGAAAATGATGTTGTACAATCCAAATCTCAGGTCTTTTATTCATTCATTCATGGGACATGGGGTCGCTGGCTGGCCAGCATTTACTGCCCATCCCTATTGCCCGAGGGCAGTGAGAGTCAGCTACATTGCTGTGGCTCTGGAGTCACAGGTAGGCCAGACCCGGTAAGGGTGGCAGATTTCCTTCCTTAAAGGACATTAGTGAACCAGATGGGTTTTTCCGACAATTGACAATGGTTTCATGGTCATCAGTAGATTCTGAATCCCAGATATTTTTTATTGAATTCAAATTCCACCATCTGCTGTTGGTGGGATTCGAACACGGGTCCCCAGAACATTAGCTGAGATTCTGAATTAATAGTCTAGCGATAATACTACTAGGCCATCATTGCCTCCCTCTTAATCTGAACAAAGATGAGGGTATGCGAGGCAAAATTGGCTGATGTTGATTGGGGAACTACATTGAGGTATGATAAAAGCAAAATACTGCAGATGCTGGAAATTGAAACAAAAACAGAAAATGCTGCACAATCTCAGCAGGTCTGACAGCATCTTTGGAGAGAGAATAGAGCCAATGTTTCAAGCCTGGTTGAGTTTTCATCAGAGCTCTGTGATATATCTAATATTTGCAAGTTTGCTGATGACAATGTGGCAGGAATGGGAGTTGTGAGGATGACGCAGAAGCGTCAAGGAGTTTTAGACAGATAAAGAGAATGAGCAAGAACATGGCACATGGAATATAATGTGGCAAAAGCAAGGATATTGTAGCCAAAGAGGGAGTGCAGCAAAGGTTTGCCAGACTAATCCTATGGATGACGGGATTGTCCTTGGAGGAATGATTGTCTGGTTCTGTAATAATGAGAGGTGAACTCATTGAAGTGTGCAAAATTCTTACAGGGATCGACAGAATAGAAGGAAGCATGTTGTGGCTGGGGGAATCTATAATCGGGGATACAGACTCAGAATAGAGGTGGACCATTTCGGACTAAGATGAGGAGGAATTTCTTCAGTCAGATGGTGGCAAATCTGTGGAATTCTCTACCCTAGAGGGCTGTGCAGACTCGGTCATCAAGTTGGTTCAAAGCAGAGATGGTTAGATTTTGAGGCACCAATGACATCAACGGACATTGAATAGTGCAGGAAGATGACATGGAGGTAGAAATCAACCATGATGTAGTTAAATACGGGGCAGGCACAAGGGACCGAGTGGCCTACTCCTGCTTACATGTTCCTGTGTTCCTATAAGGAATGTGGAGCAAATGCAGGTGGATGACTGAATGCAGATTAACTAAAGTTTAATTTCATGGCAGACATGAAGGACTAACGGTCTTCTCTTGTTCTAACATTCCTTGATGCATTGTAGGAATTCTGTTTCCAATTTTGGGTTTGAAGGACCCTTTATTATTAGTTAAACTGGAAACTCTGAACACCTGCCTTAACAGATCAACAGCTTGCACCAACTTAGATATGTACCATTCTTTTTTGCTGATGGATTTAAAAATCCAATATTGGCCTACCTGGTTATTAGATCATCGCTTCTAAGAAACATGCAGCCCCTGGCTCTGCAGTGTGGTAACATTTAATTCTCGGTGACTGTCACGCAGTAACTTTCCCCTGTTCATTCTCCCTTTTATGAATATCCGATAATGTGCATAGCATTTAGAGAATTTGAGGTTTTCAGGCAGGCATGTTTAAAATGAGCAAAGCCACAACACTGCTGAGGAAGGTTGCCTTCCAGTTTGAACCTGAACTGCAGGACAGTTGCAGACCAGAGCTCAGCTCACTGACCACTTAAACTCACTGCTCCCTCTGCTGTGACACGCAGTGTGTCAGTGTTTTACCGCACAGTCGACACTGAGGATCTTCAAATAGTCACAGTAACAGAACCTATTCATCAATTCCTTCAAAAAGATCTCTGGCTCTCTCCTGAGATTAACATAATTCACTCTGTAGGATTTCCTCAATGCTTGTGAGTGCCATAAGCACCAGACTGTGTGTGACAGTATCAATACCAATGGCAGCAAAGAGCAGTCTAGCTATTGGTTTAAGCTGATTAAACTCTCACACACTCTCTCATGCAGCAACCTTTGCTGCCTGATTTGGTGGTGGCTAGTTTGGATGTTTGAACTGGTTTAGTCTTCAGCAGAAGTTATTTGAGCCCAGATCTGTGTTGGAATTCATCAACCAACTTTCCCTCTCCATCCCAATCTGGTTGACTGTTTACTGCTTCACACCATGTGTAAGTTTTGTACTGACATTCCTGTCCTTCCTGTTCTCCCCCAGCCCAGTCCAAATGTCTGTGAGATTCTCACTAAGGGAACTGCTGTGTTAATGATCTGTTCTTCTATTCTACTGGCAGTATGGCTGGGAAACAAAGTGATTGCTTTCCATCCAGTTTATTTTTCTTTACCTTGGCAGGGTGCAGGGCCAGTGTTACACTTATCTCTCCTCTCTGTCTAGTCCCTCTGTTATTCTACATCATGGGTGGGATTCTCCAAAAAAAAAATTCTAACTGTCGAATTTGAGTAAAAACTGGAGTAAATCACGCTGGAATTTTCAGCGAGAGTTTAAAAAGGAATCTCCCTCACTCTGTGCACTAGCATGAATCATGTTAAAATGCTGGGGGCAGGAGAGACCAGCAGCATAGTGCTGAGTGGGCCACTGCACGTGCCCCCCAACTCCCTCCCCAGCCCCAAAAATAGCCCCCCCCCCCCCCCCCCCCCAAGTCAATGGCCAACTCTGATCACTGACTGCAGAGTGGCAGTAGAACCCCCCACTCGCTCCAATAACCCCCACCCCGTTCGCTCATCCCCATCAGGCCATGCTCCCCATTAGGTCCACCCCCTTAGCACTGCCCCATGCCTGGTGGGCAGTGCCAAGGTGCCCCCTGGGCACTGACACTTTGCCTGTTGGGCAGTGCTGGGGGCTCAGGCTGGTACTATCAAGGCACCAATGCCTAGGAGGCACCCTGATCCTCTGGGGGTCCTTTCGTTGCCCCACCCTGCATTCCAGTGGAGTTGGGATCACAAGCTCCCCAAAAGTGGAATGAAATACTCATGGTGGGGGGAGAGAGGCTTGAGGGCCCGGAGATTTCAGTTCCAGGCCTGTTAATGCTATGTAAAATATATTGACATGCTCATTTGGATAATTTATTCAGCTCTGCATCAGAAATTGGCGTGAAGCTGATTGGGCAGGAAATCCAGCGCTGAGAGATTTGTGGAGGCCTGAGTGCCTAGCGGGGAGCCTGTGAAACAGTCCCGCTAGAGTCTCTCAGCCCACTGTACTAAAAAAGCCGTGCCACGGGATTGGAGAATTCTCCCCTCCCCCCCACCGCTCCACCCCCAATATCTTGCATCACACAATGAAATTATGTGTTCAGTGTTATAACTATTTTCATCATTTTTCATTAAACCTCTTTGTCGCAGCTATGTTAAAGGATTTAAATGAATAGAGATTCCCTTCTCCTGATTGTTCCTGTCACAGAGGTTTCCAGGGTGCGATTGCCTCACTGGTGTGGCATAGGATGAATTAACAGGTCATTTTTTTTATGCTATCATCCCCTGTACGGCCGTTCTTCATTCTACAAACAGGAAGTATATACCTGTTGTTTGAAGATCTTTGTGAGGGTAGGTAGAATGTGCTATGTCGGCACAGCATATTTAAGCAGGCAGAGCACACTGTGCTCCTGCTGTCCGTACTCTTTGTTTAGATGACCAGAATCACACTGTTTGGCCAGCTGTCTCTAATACTTCACAGGTAGTAGCTGCCAACATTCTTCCAGCACACTGCTTCGTGGTTAGTGGATAGAGAGCAGCATCGCTGATCTTTGTGTTCAGCGGTCGGGCACCAATGATGCTCTCAGTGTTTGCTTAGGGTTGAGGTGTAGGATGGAGTCAGGAAGATGAAGAACACAAGGCAGGACAAGGTAATGTTATTGGGATATTGAGCACTTGTTAATTAGCCAGACTCTGTGCTGGATGGTGGAATTCTGTTTGTATAACGTTTTGGAATATGAAAATGTTACGTTTGTATTTTTCAACACTATAGTATAGGAATTCATGGTCAAACTTACAGTTCTCAGTAAACAAAGAAAAATACAGCACAGGAACAGGCCCTTCAGCCCTCCAAGCTCATACCAATCATGATGCCCTAACTAAACTAGAAAAAAACCTCCGCCCTTACTTGGTCCATATCCCTTAGAATTGAAACATTCAAGAGGGCAAATGGACACAAGGTAGCCTCTTGAATTGTAATAATTCTGTGATTCTACTGTCTTTTGAGGAACAGTGTTCCAAAGTCTCATGGCCTTCTGAGAGAATAAATTTCTCCTCATCTCTATCTTAAAATGAGCAATGTCTTATTTTTAAACAGTGACCTCCTAGTTCTAGATTCTTCCACAAGGGGAAGCTTCCGCTCTACATCCACTCTGTCACTACCTTTCAGGATCTTGAAGGCTTCAATCAAGTTGCCTCTTCTTCTAAACTGTAGAGAATATGAGCTTAATCTGTTTAACCTTTCCTCAAAAGACAATCCGCCCATTCCAGGTATTCGTCCAGTAAACCTTTTTTGAACTGCTAACACACTTGTATCTAAACAAGGAGATCAGTACTGCACGTAGAACTCCAGATGTGGTCTCACCAATGTCCTGTACAACTGAAGCATAAGCTCCCTACTTTTGTAATCAATTCTCCTCACAGTAAAGGAAAGCAGTCTGTTAACCTATTTAATTACTTGCTGTACCTGTATATTAGTCTTTTGTAATTCATGCACTAGGACACCCAGATCCCTTAAGATCCCAGAGCTCTGCAGTCTCGCCATTTAGACAATAAGTTTCTTTTTTATTTTCCTCCCAAAATGGACTACTTCACATTTTTCATATTCTACTCCATTTTCCAGATCTTTGCCTCGTCAGTTAACTTATACATGCTCCTTTGTACCTTCCTTGTGTCCTGTTCACAATTTACCTTCATAGCTATCTTTGTGTCATCAGCAAATTTGGCAATGATACCATTGGTCCCTTCATCCAAATCATTTTTGTAAATTCTAGAAAGGCCCCATCACTGATCCCTGTAGCATGTCACTCATTGTATCCTGCCACCCAGAAAAAGACCAGTTTATGCCCACTGTTTCCTGTTAACTGGCCAATCTTCTAGTCATGCCAATATGTTACTACTTACACCAAGAGCTTTTACTTTCTGTAATAACTTTTGATGTGGCACCATATCTGATGCCATCTGGAAATTGCAGTTCAGTACATCCACATGATCCCTTTATCCACAGCACATGTTACTTCAAACAACACCAGTAGAGTCATAGAGCCATAGAGGTTTACAGCATGGAAACAGGCCCTTCAGCACAACTTGTCCATACTGCCCTTTTTCTAAAAAAAACCCCCTAAGCTAATCACAATTGCCTGCATTTGGCCCATATCCCTCTCTGCCCATCATACTCATGTAACTGTCTAAATGCTTTTTAAAAGATAAAATTGTACCCGCCTCTACTACTGCCTCTGGCAGCTTGTTCCAGACACTCACCACCCTCTGTGAAAAATTGCCCCTCTGGACACTTTTATATCTCTCCCCTCTTATCTTAAACCTGTGCCGTCTAGTTTTAGACGACTCTTCCTTTGGGAAAAGATATTGACTATCTTCCTTGTCTATGCCCCTCGTTAAGATCACCCCTCGGCCTCCTACGCTCCAGAGGAAAAAGTCCCAGTCTATTCAGCCTCTCCTTATAACTCAATCCATCAAGTCCCGGTAGCATCCTAGTAAATCTTTTCTGCGCTCTTTCTAGTTTAATAATATCCTTTCTATAATAGGGTGACCAGAATTGCACGCAGTATTCCAAGTGTGGCCTTACTAATGTCTTGTACGACTTCAACAAGACATCCCAACTTCTGTATTCAATGTTCTGACTGATGAAACCAAGCATGCCGAATGCCTTCCTCACCACTCTGTCCACCTGTGACTCCACTTTCAAGGAGCTATGATCATATACCCCTAGATATCTTCTGCAACACTCCCCAACACCCTACTATTAATTGAGTAAGTCTTGCCCTGGTTCAGTCTACCAAAATGCATCACCTCACATTTGTCTAAATTAAATTCCATCTGCCATTCGTCAGTCCACTGGCCCAGTTGATCAAGATCCCGCTCACTTGTCCACTATGCCACCAATCTTGGTGTCATCTGCAAACTTACTAATCATGCCTCCTATATTCTCATCCAAATCATTAATATAAATGACAAATAACAGTGGGCCCAGCACTGATCCCTGAGGCACACCACTGGTCACAGGCCTCTAGTTTGAAAAACAATCCTCTGCAACCACCCCCTGGCTTCTGTTAAGAAGCCAATTTTGTATCCATTTAGATACCTCACCCTGGATCCCGTGAGATGTAACTTTATGCAACAACTACCATGCGGTACCTTGTCAAAGGCCTTGCTAAAGTCTACGTAGACAACATCAACTGCACTGCTCTCATTTACCTTCTTGGTTACCCCTTCAAAAAACTCAATCAAATTTGTGAGACGTGATTTTTCACTCACAAATAAATTGGTTAAATATGATTTTCCTTTCGCAACGCCATGTTGAATTGGCCTGATTGCCTTGAATTTTTCTAAATGCACTGTTATAACATCTTTAGTAATAGCCTCTAATGATAATTGTTAAGCTAATTAGCCTAAAGTTTCCCATTTTGTCTCCCTTCCTTTTTGAATATTCACTATTTTCCAGTCTGATAGAACCTTCCCCGAGTTGAGGGAATTATGCAAAATTAAAACTAACACATCAACTATTTCACTAGCATCTTCTTTTAAGACTCTAGGATGAAGTCCATCTGGATCTGGTGATTTATCAGCCCTTAGCCCTCAGCCCCAACTGTTTGCTCAATATTACTCCTGTGATGATTGAAATGTGCCTGTGTTCTTCTTGCCCTTCCATTTCTTGATTTACAGTTATTTCTGTTAGTTGTATCCACTCGTGAAGGCCGATGCAAAATACCTGTTCAATTCATCTGCCACCTCCCTACTTTCCCTTATCAATTCCCCAATTGGACTTTTCTTATTAAATGCCTATAGAAGCTCTTACTATCAGCCTTTAAATTTCCAACCATCTTTTTCTCATGCTCCAATTTTTCCCTTCCTACTGACCTTTTTGTCATTATTTGCTGTTCTTTCTATTCTGTCCAATTATCTGACCTACCACCTGTTTTTTGTACAATTACCTGCTTTTCCTTTAAGTTTGATGCTACCTTTAACTTTTTTTTAGGTAACCATAGATCGTGAGTCCTCCGTTGGAATTTTTCTTTCTTGATGGAATGTTTCTACAATATTCTATGTGTGCTTTAATACCCCCTTAAATGTCTGCCACTCTTTCCAAAAATGACTGCTAACTAAATCCCATTTGCCAGTTCAATTTAGCTAGCTCTGCTTTCTCAAAATTGCACTTATTTAAGTTTAAAATACTGGGTTTCGATGCACTTTTCTCTCCCTCAAACGGAATGTAAAATTGAATTATGTGATAATTGCTGCTGCCTCTGGGTGCCTTTCTTGAGATTGTCAATTAATCCCATCTCGTTGCACAATAATAGATTTAATATTGCTTAGCTCCAGTGCATGCTGTTCTTAAAAAAAATTCCTCATCTACACTACCTTCCACATCTGATTTTTCTGGTTAATACGAAGATCAAAATCCCCCATGATTATCGCTGAACCTTTCTGACAAGCTCCTATTAGCTCTTCTTTCATACTCTGTCCTACTGTTTGTTGTAATTAGAGGGCCTGTCCACCCCTCCCACAATTGACTCCTTGCCTTTATCATTTCTTATCTGTACCAAAACTACTTTTCCAGCCTAGTTTCCTGAATTTAGGTCATCTCTCGCTATTGTGCTAATGCCATTGTTAATTAACAGAGCTATCCTTTCACATTTTCTTCATTTTCTTTCCTTCCTAATGTCACATACCCTTCAATATTTAGGTCCCAACCTATGTCATCCTATAACCATGTCTGTAGAATGGGTATTGGATTGAAAATAATTTCTACTTGCACTATCTGGTCAAGAGCTTCAAGTTTTTACGTGTCCAGATCACCAACAACCTGTTCTGGTCCCCCCATGCTGACACTATAGTTAAGAAAGCCCCTGAATGCCTCTACGTTTTCAGAAGGCTAAGGAAATTTGACATGTCAACTACGATTCTCACTAATGTTTACATATGCATCAGAGAAAGCATTCTTTCTGATTGTATCACAGTTTGGTATGGCTCCTCCTTCCCTTGCAAGGAACTACAAAGGTCCAAAATTTGATCCTTTGCCCCCCACTGTTTAGTTTAAAACTTTCTTTACTTCCCTGGTTATGAGGCTCACGACAATATCAGCCCCAACACAGTTCAACGTAGACAGTCCCAACGGTACAGTCTCAATGGTACTTAAGACGCGGGTTGATAGGTTTTTGATAGGCAAGGGGATTAAGGGTAATGGGGAGAGGGTGGGAATGTGGAACTGAGACACGACAGATCAGCCATGATCCTATTGAATGGCGGGGCAGGCTCGAGGGGCTGGATGGCCTACTCCTGCTCCTATTTCTTATGTTCTTATGTACCGATCTCTTCCTCATTATCGGTGCTAGTGCACCATGAGCCAAACACACCTCTCCCACACCGGTCTTTGAACCACCTATTCGTTTCTCTAATTTTATTTGCCCTATGCCAAATTACACATGGTTCAGGTAATGATCCAGAAGTTATTACCTTTGAGGTTCTGCTTCTTAATTTGATGCCTAGCCCTTCATACTAACTATGCAGATTCCTTCCTTGTGCTATATCATTGGTACCTACATGGACCACTACCACTGGACCCTGCATTATGGAGAACTATAATACTGCTTAGCTATTTTTAAGGATACTTTCTGTCTTGCTTCAATTATTTTTTGGGAGAGAGTGAAAGCCACCTTCAATAATTGGAATTCCTTCCCCTTCGGATCCACCTCACTAATGCAGTGTCTAGTTACAGTCATGTCTGTGTCTGATCATTCTCCTCCTGTTCAGTGTCTCGCATTCTTTATGAGATTTGTGTTCTGACGAGTTACAGAATCATTGGATGACAGAGCAAACTTGAAGGGACTCATGGGCCTGCTTCTGTTCCTATAACTTTGCTTTGATGCTCTGGAACAGCCCCTCTCTTGGGAGGCTGTCTTGTGTTGGTATTATGGGAAATGGAATAGGTCTTAGACACAAGCTGCGTTAATACGGAGTATAGCTAAGACTCAGCACAACACCAGCATAAAGTGACAGGCTCAATATTAGACCAAAGCCAGAGTTGGAGCGATTGATTTTCTATCTTTTAGTTTGTTGAGGAGAATTCCAGTGGAAACTGCTGGACTGGCACGGGGTGATAATGTCTACTTTCTGTTTGATCGTGTCATTTGTAAACTTTCACTTTTACTTCATTGGGTGACTTTCTGAATGCAGAAAAATGATGGTCTCACAATGCTCTTTGAAGGAGAACTGGGAAATTCTCTGGGTGTTTTGGCCAACTTTTATCCTTCAATCAACACCTAAAAACAGATGATTAGATTTGTGTTGAATTCCCATTTGTGATAACTTGCAAATTGAATGTTGTTTTTTCCTAAATAACAACACGTACAATACATTGAATGTACTCCGTTGAGTGACATATCCTGGGATGTCCTGAGCTTGTGAACGGTGCTGTAGAAATACATGCTTCTTATGTCTGATAGTGTTTCTCTGTCACCTCAGTGATTATGCATACTTCTTGTGCAGCAGATTCTTGGCTCCATGGAGTGTTTGTCTTTCTATTCCAGGCTGAGCAAGCTGAGTTCAAGAGGCAGAAAGAATCTGAACTCAGCCCAGGCCCCAGAGGCAAGGGCAGGAAGCAGACTTTTAGACAGGTTGGAGAAGACACCAGCCGGGTGGAGGTTTGGATCCGTGCCACTCACCCTCACGTGTCTCAGGGAAGTGAATCTGGCAGGGATGATGGAACTTCCGAACAGGATGAAGACCTGGGAAATCTCTCTCCTAGTGATGTAAGTACATTGATGTTGTCACCTCCGAGTAATGGATATTAAGGTGTAGGTCACGTGGAAAGTAACCAGTTGGCCACTGAGCCAGAGTGTATGGTAGTCCCAGGAACTTGGCTACTTGTTTGCAAGACTGAGACTTGCTATCTTACCATTGGATTTTATATCAACATAATATGTTTTGTGGCTTTTATTATATGTCCCATTGTAATAGAGGAGCTTGAGCCCACCTCAGTGTCCTTGTTCATGAGTCACTGAAAGCTGTTTTTAAACAGTGACCCCCTAGTTCTAGGTTCTCCCACAAGAAGAAGCATTCACTCCACAGCCACTCTGTCAAAACCCCTCAGGATCTTATTTGTTTCAATCAAGTAATCTCTTATTAAACAGCATGGGATAAAAGGCAAGCCTATCTAACCTTTCCTCATAGATCATTCCCCCTGCCCCAATCTCTCACTGTATACTGTATAAAATATATACACACATCTTCATGGCTATTTCTGAAATTTTAAAACTGAACAAAAATCCTTAAACTGGCTGAATCTGTGTCTGTCAGTGAGCTAAAAGAGTATCGGGAAAATGCTTGCGTTGTTGTAACTAGAGGTGCATTAACAACCCCGTGGACTGCACTGGGCAAATTCAAAGAGTTATAGAAAAACTGTCTGCATTTCATAATCCAGGCTGGCCAACAGTTGTCTACTCATCTGCTGAGATTTGGCCTCGCAGCCTTGCTTCCAGCTCTAAATAGTTGAGACATTTAACCATGGGATAAACATCTCATCAAAGGCAGTATGAAGAGATGGGAATGGTGTGACATCGGACTCTGGCTTGTGGAACCAGTAATATTGCCCTGTTGAATTCTAAAACTCAGTCTGCTGTTTACCACCTAACTGGCAGCCTCACTGAAAAGGAGCTCTGGCCCAGGTTGAAACCCTGGCTCCATCTAAATTGCCTTGGCTGGAAATTTGTGGCATCACTTACAAGGTGGAGCAGTCTCTCTGTGTCTATCCCATTGTTTAAAGCCAACACCACCAGAAAAGGGAATTATACAGCATCAGTTTTCAGTCTGTCAACCTCAGAAGGGGTACCTCATTGGACTTGATTTTGAACTTTGCAATATTTCTTTTCTCTGTGGTCTTTGCACAGTAAATCTTTCTTCTCTTTTCCTCTTTTACCATATGAATGCACAGGGTGTGATTCATGTTTTGTGTGAGTTTATCCTATCTCAAGTTTGCTGTGAGGTTAAGGAGGTGGAAAAATAAACACTCTTTATAGAGAAGGAACGTATTCAAAATATCTTTTTGTTTTAGGATGGGTAGTAAGAGGAGAAATTAGTGGTGTTTAAATTAACCCCTGTCCTGTCTGTAACATATTTCATTCCAGTAACCATTTTAATGACCAACTTTTGCTGTACTATCTCCAAGATACGTGTGTTCTGCTTTAGATACAATGACCAAAATGGTGCACAATATTTCAGTTGTAGCCTTGCCAAAGTCTCATACAAATGTAGTGCATGCATAGTCCCTTTCAATAAAGGCCAGTCTGTCATTTACTTTCCTAATTGTTTGCTGTACCTGCATGGTAACTTTGTGCTCCTCGTATGAGTACACTCTGAACAGAGGGGGTGATATTGTCACTGGATTAGTAACCCAGAGGCCCACTGCAATGCTCTGGATTCAATCTGTGTTCGAATCCCACCACCTGCTGCAGATCCAGTCTTTTAAACTCGGTCTTTAGTGGTACTACCGAATCAGTCTTGGTGATGGACATTGAAGATCCCAACCCAGAGTACATTCGGAGCCCTTGCCATCCTCGGTACTTCCTCTAAATGGTGTTCAATATGTTGTTGGGGTGAGAGGGGTGGTTATGGTACGTAGTAATTAGCAGGAAATTTGACTTAATGCTATGAGACTTCATGAGGTCTGGAGTCAGTTTTGAGGATGTGATTGTACCAGCAATTGCACAGGAGATTCACCAGGAAGTTCCCTAGGCTGTGACGTCACTGAACACTTAGTAGTTTTAGCAGCCTTAAATCTCCAAGCCTAGATGCGATGCATCCAATCTGCTTTTTGATGCAAGGGAGGAGATTGCAGGGAGTCTGATGGTAATTTTCAAATCCCCTCTGGTCACAGAAGAGGTGCCAGAGGACTGGAGGACGGCTAATGTGGTACCATTATTCAAGAAGGGAAGTAAGAATGAATGAGTTAGTTACAGGTCAGTGAGTCTGAAATCAGTGGTAGGGAAATTATTAGAAAGTATTCTGAGGGATAAAATTAATCTCCACTTGGAGAAGCAAGGATTAACCAAGGATAGTCAGCATGGCTTTGTCTGGGGAGAGATTGTGTCTTACAAATTGGATTGAATTTTTCGAGGAGGTGACTGGGTGTGTAGATGAGGGCAGTGAAGTTGCTGTACTCGACATGGACTAGGGCCCACATGGGAAGCTGATGAAGAAAGTAAGAGCCCATGGGATCAATGACAACTTGGCAAATTGGATCCAAAATTGGCTTAGGAGGCAGAGAGTGATGGTCAAAGACTGTTTTTGTGACTGGAAGCCTGTGTCCAGTGGTGTTTTGCAGGGATCAGTGCTGCGTATCTTGTTTATGATGTACATCAATGATCGAGCCGTGAATGTGGGAGGCTTGATCAGTAAGTTTTGCAGCTGCCATGATGTGATAAATAGTGAGGAGGAAAGCCTTAGATTACAGGATGACAAAGACAGGCTGATCTGGTGGGTAGAACAGCGGCAAATGGAATTTAACCCTGAAGAGTGTGCGCTGATGCATTTGGAAAAACTAACAATACCAGGGAATATACAGCAAACAATAGGATGCTAGGAAGTACAGAAGACCAGAGGGACCTTGGGTGAATGTCCATAGATCCCTGAAGGTAGCAGGATAGGTAGATCAGGTGATTAAAAAGTCACATTGATACTTGCCTTTATTCGCTGAGGAATAGATTCCAAGAGCAGGGAGGTTGTGATGGAGTGTATTAAATGTTTGTTTTGCCACACTTAAAGTACTACGTGCGGTTCTAGTTGCCGCATAATAGGAAGGATGTGATTGTACTGGAGAGGATGCAGAGGAGATTCACTAGGATGTTCCCCGAGCTGGGGTATTTCTGCTATAAAGAGAGGTTGATTAGACTGGGTTTGTTTTCCTTGGAGCAGAAAAGACTGAGGGTGAACCTGATTGAGGTGTACAAAATTATAAGGGACAGAGATAAGAAGATATGATTTCCCTTAATAGAGGGGTCAATAACCAGGGGGTGTAGATTTAAGGTAAGGGGCAGGAGATTGAGGGGATTTGAGGAAAAACCTTTTCACCCAGAGGGTGATGGGAATCTGGAACTCACTGCCTGAAGGGCCGGTAGAGGAGGCAACCCTCACGACATTTGAAAGTATTTATTTGAACACTTGAAACAGCATAGTGTAAAAAGCTATGGACCAAGTGCTGGAAAATGGCATTAGGATAGAAAAGTGTTTGATGCTGGGACAGACATGATGGGCCAAAGGACCTCTTTCTGTGCTGACAAGCTTTATGAAACTATGACTTTTGCCTGGGTGAGTGCAGCTTCAACACCACTCAGGAAGCTTGATATCATCCAGGAAAATGGTAGCACAGTGGTTAGCACTGCTGCCTCACAGTGCAAGGGACCTGGGTTCAATTCTCCGCTTCGGCCGCTGTCTGTGCAGAGGCTGCACACTCTCCCTGTGTCTGTGTGGGTTTCCTCCAGGTGCTCCAGTTTCCTCCCACAGTCTGAAAGACATGCAGGTTAGGTGCATGCTAAATTCTCCCTCAGTGTAACTGAACAGGCACTGGAGTGTGGCAACTAGGGGATTTTCACAGTAACTTCATTGCAGTGTTAATGTAAGCTTATTTGTGACACTAATCAATAAACTTTTTTTAAGAAAAAGCAGCCTGCTTGATTGGCACTCCTTTTACAAACATTCAGTCCCTCCACCACTGACAAACAGTAGCATCTACAAGATGCACTGCAGAAACTTAGTAAGGTCCCTTAGGCAGCACTTTCCAAACCCATGATCTCTGCCTTCTAAAAGGTCAAAGGCAGCTGACACATGGAAAACCACCACTTGGATGTTCCCCTCCGTTATGTATGTTGGGGCATGCCCCTTTAAGGGAATGTGTCAGGTGATCCAGGAACCCAGCTGACCCTGGGTGGAGCTTGCCTAGCCAGTCTTGTGCTGACGGCTAGAGAACTGATGTGTTAATAAACAGTTCCAGTAGTTTGCTTCCACTGACTCGTCATTTATTGGTCTTTATTATCAGACCTCAATATAATAACTGGCGAGGAGGCTGAGTCATGGTCAATGTATCACTGCCAATTTTCGGGAGAGGATAAGAGATTGACGTTGTCCTGGATTCCAAAAACGATGTGAAATGCCAAAGTACAGGGTAGATTCGAGGGAACAGGCCTAGGCATGGAGAAATGGTCACGCGGGGACTTGGACTGTATTTGATGCCACAAAAGAGGAACTCACTTGGGAGGCTGAAGGCAGTGCTCACGAGTCAAAAGCCAGGAATAGCAGAGGATTTCTCCACTGGGAGCACTGAGACAGTCAGGAAGGAAGTGGTCATGAGGAGAATTGAATGGGAAGAATAGAGAAGCACCATTGGCAAGGGAATGACGAAGCCAAGTGTGCAGAAAAGTAGCTAAAGAACGCAAAGGTGGGAAGAACCTCCGCCAATGGAAAGAGCAAACTGCGGACCAGTTTGGGGCAATGGGGCCTTTCAGCAAAGATTTGGAGAGCTGGACGTTATACGTGGAGTGTTTCCACTTTTATTTGAAGGCAATTAAGGTAGATGAAGAGCTTCAGCGGCAGCTTTCTTAGGTACTATAGGGAGTAAAATGTTCACAACTTTAAGAAGCCTCATACAACCTGAAAAAGCCGCAGAGAAGTCCCTAGCAGAGTTGTGCAAAGTATTAAAGAATTATTATGCCCCAAGCTACTTATAGCAGAATATTTCTGAGTTTATAAGAGAATGCAATTGGAAGGTGAATCCATGGCACAATTTGTGGCTGTGTTGGAGAGAACCTGAGCACTGTGAATTTGGCGTTTTCCTACAGGATCGTGTGGGCTTTGCAATGAAACATTACAATGCAAACTGCTGACAAAAGAAAGTCTAAATTTCAATATGACTCTTGAGATAGCTACTTCCGTAGAGCTGGCTGCAAATGAAGCAACACAGTTGGGTGTCAGTGACTGAATACACAAAGTAGCTGAAGCGTAACAGAACGTGGCGTCAACCATAGAATGCTGCCACTGTGACAAGTCCGGCCACAAGGAGTCCATGTTGAACTCTCGAAGGCCAATGCCGCTGGTGTAAGCAGATGGGGTGCATTGCCTGGAATTGTAGGATGCAATTAAAAGAGGAAAAGGGGCCCTAGAAACAGACAGACAGACCTGCAGACTAGGCACAAGATACATGCCACCAGCCCAGAAGGCGACAGAGAGCCAAATCTGCAGAGGAGGCAGAAGAACCCAAACTGACAGTTTTGTTTAAATATATTATTGGTTTGGGGAGAAGCGTCCTTACTTGGTCTCGTCTACATGTGACTGCAAAGCCACAGCAATGTGGTTGACTCTCAACTGCCTCTGAAATAGCCTAGCAAGTCATACAGTTCAAGAGCAGTGAGGATGGGCAATAAATGCTGGCTCAGCCAGTGACGCCCATGTCCCATGGATAAATGTAAAATAATTGTGGGTCATTCCCAAGGTAGAGTGGACAGTAAACAAAATGGAAGTGGTGTCACTGATTCCAGATTCAGTGTACAGAGACAAAATGAAAACACTGCCATTGACGTCTTCAGGAATTACTGTGCATACTTGTACAGAGCAAGTAATGGCGCTGAGAGGATATGTACTGGTAAAGGTACGCTTGAGGGATCAGTGTGCAGTACTACTGTTGCATATGATCAAGGGTGACTACCCTGCCTTGTTTGGCTGCTCCTGGCTGTAGAAATTAAAATTAAACTGGTGTGTGGTAAATAGGCCAGCGGATTTGAGAACAAGTTTACAGATGTCCTGGAAAGGTTTAAGGACGTATTCTAGGGGGCTCTGGATGAGATGAAAGCGGTTGAGATAAAGATTCAACTAGAGTCAGAGGCTGGTCCAAGGAGTCCAGAGGCATATCTGGTGCCATGGGCCATTCGACCGAAGGTGGAGGCTGAATTAGAATGATTGTTGAGCATCGGAGTGGTGGAAGCGATCACAATCAGTGAATGGGCCAACCCAAAGTTGCCAGCATAATCAAAGACCCCACGCACCCCGAACATTCTCTCTTCCACCTTCTTCCTTCAGGAAAAGGATACAAAAGTCTGAGGTCACATATCAACCCACTCAAGAACAGCTTCTTCCCTGCTGCTGCCAGACTTTTGAATGGACTTATCTCGCATTAAATTGCTCTTTCTCTACACCCGAGCTATGACTGTAACATTAAATTCTGTACTCTCTCCTTTCCTCCTCCCCAATGTACTCGAACAGAATGCTTTGCCTGTATAACATGCAAGAAACAATACTTTTCACTGTATCTAATACATGTCACAAATCAATTGTGCCAGGTTTGAAGACCGAGTGCAGTGAGACTTCAAGCTAACTGTAAACCCAGCACTGCATGCAGATCAATATCCATTCCCCTGATTGAGGATCTGTTCAGTGGATTGGCAGGAGGAAAAAAATTTTTAAAGGTGGACTTGTCTCAAGCCTACCTTCAAATGGGGGTTGTGGAAGAGACCCAGCCACCCCTGACAACAGTCATTTATCGAGAACTCTTCCACCACAAGCGTTTTCCTTTTGGCATCACATAAGCACCAGCCCTTTTGCAGAGGGCTATGAACCAAATTCTAATGTGCTGCCTGGGAATTAGTGTACTGGACGATATTTTGGTGACAGTCTCCTCTGAGGAGCAGCATTTGAAGAACATTGAAGAAATCCTTAGAGATTGCAGAAGCATGCCTGCAACTAAGGAAAGAAATATGCAAATTCCTTGAAGATTTGATGGAATACCTCGGCCACGTCATTGATAGTGAGACTACACAAGGCACCCAAGGAAATGGAGACTCCCAGACCAACAATATATCGCAATTTTGATTGTTTCTGGGGTTGATAAATTATTATGGCAAATTTGTGCCAGATCTGGCCACCATACTGAAACCTTTACACCATCTGCTTGGTAAAGGCTGATCATAGAGATGGACCGAGGGGTATGATGAGGTTTCTCGGGAGGTAAAACATGCCTCATGAATGCCGCAAGTGTTAACACATTTCGACCCAAAGTTGCCATTATAATTAGCTCGTGATGCCTTGCATTCTGGGGTTGGCGTTGTATTGTCACACACCTTAATGCAAAGGCGATGGGCTTTTTTTCTCCATTGGGCAAAATCTTTGACAAAAACAGAGAAGAAAGAATGTGGCCAGGTCGAGAAGTAAGGGTTAAGTATTGTGTTTGGGGTGAAGAAATTCTCACCTTTCCTAAGGGGCCGGCATTTTGTGCTGTTAGCCAATGAGAGGCCCCTTACTATCACCTTCGGCCCATATATCAGAATACCATCTATGGCAGCAGCATGCTTACAACGCTGGGACCACCACTGTCAGCGTGTGCTTTCTTCCTAGAGGAACGGATGTTCCTGATTGGCATTTGAAAATTATGTATTTTCACCTAAAATGATAAAGTACTTGTAACAGTGACTCAGGTTTGAAATGCCATAAGAAACGACCCAGTAAAGTAATGAATTTAATCTTATGAGAGAAGATTATTCATAGAAATCAGCCTGATTTACATCCCTACCTGTCAAGGAGGTGGGAATTGTCCATAACGGATGGATATCTTTTGTGGGGTATAAGAGTGGTTATATGTCACCAATATGTCACAAATATAAATGTTATATAGGATGTTTTGAAGTAATAGGGGAACATAAGAACATAAGAAATAGGAGCAGGAGTAGGCCATCTAGCCCTTCGAGCCTGCCCCGCCATTCAATAAGATCATGGCTGATCTGTCGTGGCTCAGTTCCACTTTCCCGCCCTCTCCCCATAACCCTTAATCCCCTCTCTTATCAAAAACCCATCAACCCGCTTCTTAAAAATATTTAGCGAGGCAGCCTCCACCACTTCAACGGGCAGAGAATTCCAGAGATTCACCACCCTTTGAGTGAAGAAGTTCCTCCTCAACTCCGTTCTAAGCCGCCCCCCCCCCCTTTATCTTGAGGCTGTGCCCCCTAGTCCTACTGTCTTTTTTGAGCGGGAAGAGTCTCTCCACCTCTATCCTATCCATCCCATTCATCATCAAGAGTTATGTATGTTGAGTCGTGCCTCTTTACGAGAACAGGTCAGGTGACCTGGGACTTTAGCTAGTCTGGTGCTGACTGTACCAGAAAACAGATGTGTTAAACTACAGTTCTATTAGTTTACTTCCAATGACCTCGTGGTCTTTTACTAGTCTTTATATCAGACCTCAAACATATCTTCCAAGTCACTCACTTGGAAATACATTGCCATTTCTTTACTTTTGCTGGGTCAAAATCCTGAAACTCCTTTCCTAACAGCACTGTGTGGATCTAAACCTCAAGGACTGCAGCTCATCACTACCTTCTTGAAGCCACTTTGGGATGGGTATTAAATGCTGGCATGGCCAGTGAAGTCCACATTCTGTGAATGAATGAAAAAACCCAAGCCCCTCTGAACATTTATAAGTTTTGTGCAGGTTATTTGGTGGGTGCAACACCCCAGCCAACATGGTTCTGTCCTCAAATGGTGCCCTCAATAGGGAATGTGATTGAAATGTAATTGGTTTGTTTGTGTGGAGGTGTTTTTTTCTGAATCGTGCAGTGCATCCTACGTGCAACAGTTTACAAAATCGAGACTTGCCTTTAACTACAACATAGTCAATGCCCAGGATTATTCCCCAAGCTGCTGTTTGGTTAACAGACACATTTACAATACAATGTGACAATTATTGCAACACACTGATTAAGAATGATCATTCATTCTGGTTGCGTCAGGCATGTAACTGTTTCTCCTCTGCTGAAGGATTTCCACCTTTCCCACGGTTGTGACGAAAGAAAAGCAAACTTCAAACAAAGCCAAACATTAAAATCAAATCCCAATAAAAGCAGAATCCATGTCTGGCATCAGTAGACGACTGCATGTGGAAGTATTTTGTACACGTAAATTTCTACTTTATTTCCTCCACTTGTGGGGCTGACATGCTCCTCTCACTCGAATAAAAAACATATGAACTATTTTGATTTCATGTTTACTCAGCAGAATGTCTGCACTTTATTCACATTCAATTATTCATTAAGTTCTATAAAGGTTCAGTGTGTGTAGTATACAAGTTGGTATAAGATCTTAAGGGCAGCATGGTGGCACATTGGTTAGCACTGTTGTCTCACAGCTCTAAGGACCTGGGTTCAATTCCCGGTTTGGGTCACTCTGTGTGGAGTCTGCACATTCTCCCTGTGTCTGCATGGGTTTCCTTCGGGTAGTCCAGTTTCCTCCCACAATCTGAAAGACATGCTGGTTAGGTGCATTGGCCATGCTAAATCTTCCCTCAGTGTAACCGAACAGATGGTGGAGTGTGGCAACTATGGGATTTTCACAGTAACTTCATTACAGTGTGAATGTAAGCCTACTTGTGGCACTAATAAATAAATGTTAAACTTTATTTGATGGTTTATTCTGTCTGATGCTGCAAATTAGAGCAACACATCGTAACCACTCCACCTCGTCTTTTATTGAAGCAAAGTGAGGATTGGTGCAGAATGTGAAAGCCAGCAAGAAGTTGCTGGCCTTCATAGCGAGGGGGATTGAATATAAAAGTAGGGAGGTCTTGCTGCGGCTGTATAGGGCATTGGTGAGGCCGCAGCTGGAGTACTGTGTGCAGTTTTGGGCGCCGTACTTACGCAAGGATATTTTGGCCTTGGAGGGAGTGCAGAGGAGGTTTACTAGGCTGATACCGGAGTTGAGGGGGTTGAGCTATGAGGAGAGGCTGAATAAACTAGGCTTGTACTCGTTAGAGTTCAGAAGAATGAGGGGAGATCTCATTGAGACGTATAAGATGAATGGGATGGATAGGATAGAGGTGGAGAGACTCTTCCCGCTCAGAAAGGACAGTAGGACTAGGGGGCACAGCCTCAAGATAAAGGGGGGGGCGGTTTAGAACGGAGTTGAGGAGGAACTTCTTCACTCAAAGGGTGGTGAATCTCTGGAATTCTCTGCCCGTTGAAGTGGTGGAGGCTGCCTCGCTAAATATATTTAAGACGCGGGTTGATGGGTTTTTGATAAGAGAGGGGATTAAGGGTTATGGGGAGAGGGCGGGAATGTGGAACTGAGCCATGACAGATCAGCCATGATCTTATTGAATGGCGGGGCAGGCTCAAAGGGCTAGATGGCCTACTCCTGCTCCTTGTTCTTATGTTCTTATGTAAGTCTTTTTGCTCATTCATTAATTCAGAGGGGATGGATATCACTGGTAGTTCAATATTTATCGCCCGTCCTCATTGCTCTTGAGAAGGTGGTGGTGAGCTTGTCTTAAGCCGCTGCACACTGTATGGTGGAGGAATGCAATATAATTCCAAGCCTGGAATCTGTGTGGCTTGGAGGGAAACTTAGAGGCAGTAGTATTCACATTTGTTTGCTCCTTTTGTCCCTCCACGTGGTAGAGATCACAGGTTTGGAAGGTGCTGTCAAAGGAGGCTTACCAAATGCTTAGTGAATCTTGTAGATTTTACAGATAGTTGCTACTGTGTGCTTATGTTAGAGGGAGTGAATACGAAAGGATAGAATGCCAATCATACAGGCAGCATTGCACTGGATGGTGTTGAGATTCTTGAGTGTTGTTGGAGCTGCATTCATCTGGGCAATGGAGAATATTCCATCACACTCTTGACCTTTGCCTTGTTGATGGTGAAAATGCCTTGGGGAGTCGGGATATAACTCCACATGTTGTGGAATTCCTGGCCTCTGACCTGCTCTTGGAGTAGTAAAGTTTGTATGAGTGGATGAATTAGGTTCCTTGTCAATAGTAACCTTCCAGGATGTTGATCAGGGAGAGTTCTGCAATAGCAGTACTGTTGAACATTGGTTAGATCTCCACTTGTTGGAGATGCTAATTATCTGGCTCCTATCGCCACTACTTGTGTTTCATGGACGTTACTTGCCACTTATCAGCCCAAGCCTGAGTGTTGTGTCTTGCTGCATACGTTAGTGTGGACAGTGTCAGTATCTGAGGAGTCTCAAAAGATGCTGAACGTTTTGCAGTCATAGTTTTGCAGCACAGAAAAAACCCCTTCAGCCCATCATGTCCACACCTTCCATCTCCTATAAACCCCTTGCCTCTTACCTTAAATCTATACTAATGCCATTTTCCAGCACTTGATCTGTGTAGCCTTGTGTACTATGGCGTTTCACATGCTGATCTAAATGCTTCTTAAATGTCTAGGATTCCTGCCTCTACCACCCTTTCAGGCAGAGTTCCAGGTTCTCTACACATTCTGGGTGAAATAGCTTCCCCTCACATCTCCTACAAACCCCTTGCCTCTTACCTTAAATCTATGCCCCCTGGTTATTGATCCTTCTGCTAAGGGGAAATGTTCCTTCCTATCCACCCTAACTCTGCTGCTCCTGATTTTATACACCTCGATCAGTTCTCCCCTCAGCCTTTTCTGCTCTAAGGAAAACAACCCCAGGCTATCTTGATAGTTGAAATGCTTCAGCCCAGGCAACATCCTGGTGAATCTCCTCTGCAGCCTCTCCAGTACAAGCACAACCTTCCTATAGTGTAGCAACCGCATAATACTCCAGCTGTAGCCTAACCAGCATTTTGTACAGCTCCATCATAACCACCCTGCTGTTATATTCTGTGTCTCAGTTAATAAAGGTAAGTATCCCATATGCCTTCTAAACCACTTTATCTACCTGTCCCGCTGTCTTCAGAGATCTATGGCTATGCACCCCAAGAGACTTCTTATCCTCTGTACTTCCTAGGGTCCGACCATTCACTGCATATTCCCTTGTCTTGTTTATTTTCTCGTGAACTTAGAGCCAGAATCACCTTCCAAAGAAAACTGAGGGACTGCTGTGTACTGTTTCACGGAGACGTGGCTCACTCCTGTTTCACTTGACTGTGCTCTACAACCAGAGGGCTTCTCAATCCATCGAATGGACTATACAACGGCCTCAGGCAAGGCTAGGGGAGGTGGGGTCTGCTTCGTAAGCAATACCTCATGGTGCCTACACATAGTAACATTGGTGAGTTTCTGCTCCCCAGATCTAGAATACCTGACGCTGAAATCTGCCCCTACTCCCTTCCACAGGAGTTCACCTCCGATATCCTGACAGCAGTTTACATCCCATCCCATGCGGACATGAAGATCGTGCTGGACGAAATATACACCACTACAACTAGCCTTGAGATGAAACAGCCCGAGGCCTTGTTCATCATTACCAGGGACTTCAATCAGGCCAAGCTCAAGAGCATACTACCAAGTTACCACCAACATGACTCCTGTTCCACCAGAGCCCCAAACATCCTAGATCACTGCTACACAAATAGCAAACGTGCTTATTGCTCTATCGCCCACCCACACTTTGGCAAGTCGGACCACAAGGCTGTCCTTCTGCTCCCCTGCTCCCGACTACAAGGAAAAATTGAAGCAGGAGAATCCATCAAAGAAAGTTGTGCAGTGATGGTCTGAGGAATCAGATGATCTCCTATGGGGCTGCTCGGAGTCAGTAGACTGGTCAGCATTTAAGAACTCTGCGACCAGCCTGAACGAGTATGTCACTACAGTAATTTTGCCAGCTCCAACGCATCCCTCTCTGATATAACCTGAATGCATTCTATACCCGTTTTGAGCAAGGGGTCAGCGAGAGCATGTCCTCCATCCTGGATGAACCTGTATCTGGGGTCACCTTTGCAAATGTTAGGGCAGCTTTCTTGAAGATTAACCCATGGAAAGTGACTGGCTTGGATGGGGTACCCAGACGAGCATTCAGATCCTATGTGAATCAGCTGGTGGGAGAATTCGTAGACATCTTCAACCTCTCTTTACAACAATCTGAGGTCCCTATGTGCATCAAGAAGAAGACCATCATCTTGGTACCTAAGAAAAGACAAGCAGCGTGTCTTAATGACTGTCGGCCGGTGGCTCCGACATCCATCAATATGAAGTGCTTTGAAAGGTTAGTCATGGCACGAATCAGTTCCAGCCTTCTGGACCTCCTGGATCTACCATAGGTTTGCCTATCGCCGTAACAGGTCTACAGCAGACGTCATCTCCCTGGCCCTGCACTCAACTCTGGTATGCCTAGATAACAAGGACACCTATTCAGACTCCTATTTATGACTACAGTTCAGCCCTCAACACTATTATTCCTATTATTCCACCTCTAAATTCTGTGGCCTGGGCCTTGGCATCTCCCGCTGTGGTCCTGATCTTCCTAACCCTCAGACCACAATCAGTCAGGATCGGCAACAACACCTCCTTTATGATTATCTTCAACACCGGTGCCCCATAAGTCTGTGTTCTCAGTCCCCTACTATACTCCTTATACGCCTATGATTGAGTGGCCAAATTCCCCTCCAATTCGATTTTCAAGTTTGCTGACAACACCACCGTAGTGGGTCAGATCTCAAACAATGAAGAGACAGAGAACAGGAATGAGAGAGAGAATCTGGTGAACTGGTGCAGCAACAATAATCTCTCCCTCAATGTCAACAAAATGAAGGAGATTGGTATTGATTTCAGGAAGTGTAAAGGAGAACATGCTCCTGTCCATGTCAATGGGGACGAAGTAGAAAGGGTCGAGAAGTCCAAGTTTTGAAGTTTCTGGATCACCACCAACCTGTCCTAGTCTCCCCATGCTGACACTATAGTTAAGAAAGCCCACCAACACCTCTCCTTCTCAGAAGACTACGGAAATTTGGTACGCCAGCTATGACTTTCACCAACTTTTACAGATGCATCACAGAAAACATTCTTTCTGGTTGTATCACAGCTTGATATGGCTCCTGCTCTGCCCAAGACTACAAAAAGTCACGAATGTAGCCCAGTCCATCATGCAAACCACCCATTGACTCTGTCTACACTTCCTGCTGCCTTGGCGAAGCAGCCAGCATAATTAAGGACATTAAGCACCTCCCGGCATTCTCTCTTTCACCTTCTTCCATTGGGAAAAAGATAAAAAAAATCTGAGGTCACATATCAACCGACTCAAGAACAGCTTCTTCCCTGCTGCTGTCAGACCTTTACCTTGCATTAAGTTGATCTTTCTCTTTTCCCTAGCTATGACTGTAACGCTACATTCTGCACTGTCTCGTTTCTTTCTCTATGAATGGTATGCTTTGTCTGTCTAGCGTGCAAGAAGCAATACTTTTCACTGTATGTTAATACCTGTGACAATAAATCAAATCAAAAATACATCACCTCACATTTTTCAGGGTTAAATTCCATTTGCCGCACTTCTGCCCATCTAACAGCCTGTTTATATCATCCTGTAATCTAAGGCTTTGCTCCTTACTATTTACCATACTACTAATTTTTTGGACCATCTGTGGACTTACTGATACATAAGAACATAAGAAATAGGAGCAGGAGTAGGCCATCTAGCCCTTCGAGCCTGCCCCGCCATTCAATAAGATCATGGCTGATCTGTCGTGGCTCAGTTCCACTTTCCCGCCCTCTCCCCATAACCCTTAATCCCCTCTCTTATCAAAAACCCATCAACCCGCGTCTTAAAAATATTTAGCGAGGCAGCCTCCACCACTTCAACGGGCAGAGAATTCCAGAGATTCACCACCCTTTGAGTGAAGAAGTTCCTCCACGTCTAGATCATTAACGTACACTACAAACAGCAAGGGGTCCAGCACCAATCCCTGTGGCACACCACTGGACATAGGCTTCCAGTCATAAAAATCAACCTTTGACCAGCACCCTCTGCATCCTGCCACGAAGCCAATTTTGGATCAATTTTGCCAAATTGCTTTGAATCCCATGGGATCCAAAGCAATTTCTTACCTTCTCCATCAGCCTCCCATGTAGGCCTTTGCCTGACTGAAGTTCATGTTGACTACAGCAACTGCACTGCCCTCCTTGAAAAATTCAATCTGTAAGATGTGATCTCCCTTTGACAAAATCATGCTGATTATCTTTGATTAATCCTTGCCTCCCCAACTGGAGATTAATTTTGTCCCTGGAATTTTTTTCTGAAGTTCTATATCGCTGAAGTTAGTGATGATTCTTATCTCTAGTCTTATGATGGAGAGAAGGTCATTGCTGAAACAGTTGAAGATGGTTAGGCCTAAACTATCCTGAAATCTTTTGAAGGAATGCCTCGGAGCAAGTTGATTGACATCCAACAACTACAGCCATCTTCCATTGTGCTGGATGTAATTTCAACCAGTGGAGACTTTTCCCCATGGGGAAATGGCATTTTAAATTATCGAATTGACTTTATAAAGTGCTATTCATATGTTATATTGAGTTTTATGCAGCAATACCGAAACAATACTAAAACAACATCGCCAGGTAATACTCAAATCAATGACTAATACTCAAATCAATGACTAATACTCAAATCACATCAAGTAATACTCAAATCAATAGCTATTACTAAATCACATCAAGTAATACTCAAATCACATCAAGTAATACTCAAATCAATAACTAATACTCAAATCACATCAATTAATACTCAAATCATCAACTAATACTCAAATCACATTACCAATTAATACTGAAATCATATCAACTAATACTGAAATCTCACCAACTATTACTAAAATCACACCGCTAATACTGAACTCACACCGCCAACTAATACTAAAATCACAACAACTAATACTAAAACCACATCAACTGATGTTAAAATCACACCAACTAATACTGAAATCACTCTAACGAATACTAAAATCACTCCAACTAATATGAAATCTCATTGCCAACTAATAATATCATCGCCAGTTAGTACTAATGTCTCATTGCCTGTTAAATGAGTCCTGGAATTAAAGCAGGATGAAAATTGTAGAGAGTGGGTGATTGCAGTGAAAGCCAACAGGGAAACTGGTACTCGTATAAGCCCATTCTCCAGACTCGGAGATTTGTATTAAAATGCTCTTTTGATAGTCCCAACAGGACTGGTACACATGCTGGTCCGATGCCCAGGTCCCACAAATGAAAAAAAGAATTGAAGTTGTAAGCTTTCAAATTCTTTCTCAAACTCAGTCTCTCTGGTTTGCCATTGCCTCCAACTATTCCCAGACTAAAGGGAACAGGTGAGCAGCCCTTGTGGGACTGGGCAGCAGTGCTAGTTTTCTGTTTGAAGAGAAGCTGGAGGTACAGGTTCACCGCTGCCACCTTTTGTAGAGGTGAATTTGTCTTTTCTCCCTCCCTTCATCTGTTAGTGTCTGTGGTGACCAGGGAAGCTGTAGGCTAACCTTGCTCCAAGGTGCAATAATGGTGAACCAACAGACTATATTTGCATTAAAACACTGCTGTATTTATGCAATGGGAATTAAAATGGACCCTTGTTGTTGCTGTGTACGTCTCCAATATCAATTGCATGCCTCACTCATCATCACTACCAACAATGCAGTAATGTGAGGAGCAATTATAACAACTGTTTGACTAACTGAGCTCTGAATTTTAATTTTGTTGAAACCTGCTGGAGGAGACCACCTCTTGGAATTGTTAGCAAGCCCATTGTAAGTCCTGGTGACTTTAGTGTTTGCTGAACATCCGCCACACTATGGACAACATATAGGCAACAAGATAGTTCAGAGCCTGAACTATTCAATCTGAGGTCCTCCAAAATTTTGATCTTTTATGGCTTGGAATGAATTTTCTTGAGCAGAAGTTTGATCAGCAGCACATGATGTGAAGAAGGTGTTAGTCGGCAGAGTCAACATAGTTACGATGCAAGACCAAAGGAACTTTCACCACTCCCGCTTTCTGGTGAACAGATAAACCGTTATCAATTCTGCTACATCACATTTTATTCTGTTAGGTTTGTAACACCTTGCTGTCACACAAGAGAAGATGAATGAGGTGAGGATGGTCGCTTACATCTTGATTCTTTTTTGGACATCTCAGCTATATATTCTCGGAACAAGATGTTCATGCTACATTTATTTTGGGCGCGGAAGGGTGCTGCAGCCCTTGGAAATTGAGAAGATGCGCGTTAGTTAATGTCAGGTGTCTGAGAAATAACTTAACAGTCTTTCTATTTCTGGACGTTGCACAATACTGCAGCTCTGTTGCGGTATGTGACTACTCGGACGCCTATGCTGCAGATCCATTGCGATGTGTGACCAATCACTCGCTTGTACTGCGGTATGTGACCGGTTGGACACCCATAATGCAGATCCGCCATGGTGTAGAACCAGTCACCCGCTGGTACTAAAGGGAATGTGGTGTGCTGCTAACTGATCGTTAGCTCTTGTACATCGCTGTGCAGATGTGAGCACCCAACCTACAGAGAACTCTACTTGTTCTCTAAAGCTGCTCTGCAAATTACTCTACAGATGATCAGATATCATTTAAACCATTAACCCCTTTCTGATATTTACTGTGGCTCTGTTAATACACAAAATTGCTGTGTCGGAATGGTGTGATTCCATGGCATGTTATCGACTGACATACTGTGCAGTGGCATGATGGGAATGTACTGTTACCTATTCTTCAAGTGGAGATTTTGTTCTCCTGGGTTGACTGGGATTGTATCAACTGGTAATAATTAGACCTCTTTCATGCACTTTTCTCTGGAAAAAAGCCTGTGAGCCCTGTTGTGGAGAGGAGAAATATAGAAATATAGAATAACAGATAACCGGGAGTGAGTTACAGACTGGAATCTAATCCAGGGGTTCGGGGTGGTTTATATATAGAACAACAGATAACCGGGAGTGAGTTACAGACTGGAATCTAATCCAGGGGTTCGGGGTGGTTTATATATAGAATAACAGGTACCCGGGAGTGAGTTACAGACTGGAATCTAATCGAGGGGTTCAGGATGGTTTATATATAGAATAACAGATACCCGGGAGTGAATTACAGACTGGAATCTAATCGAGGGGTTCAGGGTAGTTTATATATAGAATAACAGATACCTGGGAGTGAGTTACAGACTGGAATCTAATCCAGGGGTTCGGGGTGGTTTAAATACAGAATAACAGATAACCAGGAGTGAGTTACAGACTGGAATCTAATCGAGGGGTTCGGGGGGGGTTTATATATAGAATAACAGATACCCGGGAGTGAGTTACAGACTGGAATCTAATTGAGGGGTTTGGGGTGATTTGTATATTGAATAACAGCTGCCCAGCCGTGAGTTACAGTCTGGAAGCTAATCAAGGGGTTCAGGGTGGTTTATCTATAGAATAACAGATACCCGGGAGTGAGTTACAGTCTGGAATCTAATCGAGGGGTTTGAGGTGGTTTATATATAGAATAACAGATAACAGATAACCGGGAGTGAGTTACAGACTGGAATCTAATCAGTGGGTTTGGGGTGGTTTATAGAATAATAGATACCTGGGAATGAGTTACAGACTGGATTCTAATCAAGGTGTTCGGGGTGGTTTACATATGGAATAACAGGTACCAGACGTGAATGAGTTACAGATTGGAATCTATTTGAGGGGTTCAGGGTAGTTTATATATACAATAACAGATATCTGATGTGAGTTACAGACTGGAATCTAATGGAGGGGTTGGAGGGGAAGTTTATACGTAGAATATCTGGGAGTGAGTTACAGGCTGGAATCTAATCAAGGGGTTTGGGGTGCTTTATACATAGAATAATAAATACCTGTGAGTGAGTTACAGACTGGAATTTAATCGAGGGGTTTGGGGTGGTTTATATATGGAGTAACAGAAACCCGGGAGTGAGTTACAGACTGGAATCTAATCAGTGGATTTGGGATGGTTTATAGAATAACAGATGTTCAGGAGTGAGTTACAGACTGGAATCTAATCAAGGTGTGTGGGTTGGTTTATATATAGAATAACAGGTACCAGACGTGAGTGAGTTACAGACTGGAATCTAACGGAGGGGTTTGGAATGGTTTATATATAGAATAACAGATACCCGGGAGTGAGTTACAGACTGGAATCTAATCGAGGGGTTCGGGGTGGTTTATATATAGAATAACAGATACCCGGGAGTGAGTTACAGACTGGAATCTAATCGAGGGGTTCGGGGTGGTTTATATATAGAATAACAGATACCCGGGAGTGAGTTACAGACTGGAATCTAATCGAGGGGCTCGGGGTGGTTCATATATAGAATAACAGATACCCGAGAGTGAGTTATAGACTGGAATCTAATCGAGGGATTCAGGGTGGTTTATGTATAGAATAACAGATACCCGGGAGTGAGTTACAGACTGGAATCTAATCCAGGGGTTCAGGGTGGTTTATATATAGAATAACAGGTACGCGGGAGTGAGTTACAGACTGGAACCTAATCGAGGGGTTCGGGGTGGTTCATATACAGAATTGCAGATACCTGGGAGTGAGTTACAAACTGGAATCTAATCGAGGGGTTCAGGGTGGTTTACGTATAGAATAATAGACATCTGGGAGCGAATTATGACTGGAATCTAATCGAGGGGTTCAGGGGATGTTTATAGAGTAATAGATATCCGAGAGAGAGTTACAGATTGGAATCTAATTGAAGGGTTCGGGTGATGTTTATAGAGTAATAGACATCCAGGAGAGAGTTACAGATTGGAATCTAATCAAAGGATTCTTGGGATTTGTATTTATAGAATAACAGATACTGGGCTGAGAGTTACGGACTGGGATCTAATCGAGAGGTTCGGGGGAATGTTTATTTGTAGAATGATAAATACCAGGCTGAGAGTTACAAACTGGAATCTAATTCTGAAGTTTCAGACTATATGTAGAATGATAGAGTGAGTTACATGTTGGCATCTAATTGAGAACAGCATCTGATCTTATCTGATAAATGACCGTTTTCTGAACTCTAGTTAGATAACTGCCTCGAAATGGGCTCCAGCTTTGGTTTGAGTATATGGCACATACGGCTTATGTTTTATGTGGAGATTGCAATCAGTTTTTGGCTCCTTTCCTTGGCAGCAGAAGTGGCCAGGGTGGCTGCTGGCTGATTTGGGGAGGTCCGTGTTTATGTGTGTCATTTGCTCAGCAGGCCTCACTTGTTGAATAGAGCTTCCCTCACATTGCCCTGTCTTGTGAATGTTACCTGACTTGGCATTGTGATCAACACGTTAAAACAGAATCTAAGTAACTGAATGGAGTACAGGCTAAGGTTCCATTATCACCTCACTTGAACAGCTGTTGTTAATGTGAACCAGCAGAGTCGATACCTGAAAGTTTTTGGATCATGGGAGGCCTCACATGATCATTTGCACACTGTCTATCTGGTGCTGGAATCCTGGTTCATTTTCTCTGACTGATATTGGGGAAAGTGCAAGATAATGCGACTGTTGTTTAACAGGCAGAATTGCATGGGAAAAGAAAAGGGATTAAAGATATGGAATCCATTCCAGAAAGCTTCCACCAGCATCAGTGCCTGAACAAAAATCTTATACTTGTTTAGAGGCTGTGAAGAAATGCTCCAAAATTTAACATTTTCTTGAATCAGTTTAGAACAGGGAATGTTTAGGGGAGATTAGATTGAAGTGCTGAAAATCCTGAGAGCTTTTTGACACAGTAGATGGGGAGACTCCAGCAGGAGGGTTGCTAACCAGAGGACATGGATTTAAGAACCGGAGGGAGATGAGAATTTTATTTTCCACAGCATGTTCTGATAGAGCAATGGAAGCAGATTCAGTAACAACACATCAGAGAATTAAGTAAAGAATTAAAAATTACATTTCCTTATAAGGAAAGAAAGTGGACTGTGACTAATTGGACAGCTGTTTTATAAAGAGCCAGTATAAAGGGCTGAATGGGCTCCTGTGCTATATGATTCTGTTTCTTTGTCTTTAAAAAGTATAACAAGAGCTGCAGAACTCACCATGAGCAACAGATGGTGCTGTGCTGACTTGATTTGGGCTTGAGGACAGGGTTTAAAGTATAAGTGGGTGCAATAGTTTGTTAAATATTTTAAGAAATAATGAAACTCTGAGGTGATTGCAATCTGAAAGGAAATGGCGACCTGTGTTTAAACATAAAAATACGCTTTTCACATTAATGAACTGGAAACAGCTAGGTACTAATACCACTACAGCATGTTTCAAACCAAACACCACCCACCCTAATTGTTTAAATTTATAAACATTAAGATAGCGATGCTGTGTGTTTTTTAACCAATGTGTAATTGGCTAAATACCTGTTAAATTGAGGGTGACTAGCTAATTTCAAGATGCATGCTTCCACCTTCATAACGTTGCCAGTTTCCACTTCCACCTCATTTGACTATTCCAATTCTTTTGTGGCCAGCCTCCCATCTTCCACCACATCTCCATGAGCTCATCCAGAGGTCTGCTGTCTAAGTGTAGCTGTTGCCAAGTTCTGTTTCCCCCATCACTCCTGTGCACTCTGACTTGCATCAGTTCCTAGACACACTGTACATGGCCACACTTTCCCTTTCTACCACCTCCAGTTCTGAGATCTTAGCAATGTCGACAGTCTGGCCTTTAGTTCCCACCGCCAACCCCACCCACCAGATAAACCCATATTGCTCCATATTAAACTTCAGGGAAGTGCTGAGAGTGGAAGAATGTACTCGGTGGGGCCACTACAATATCCATTGTCAAGAGTGGCTCGGTGGCATCACTACTGATCAAGTTGGCTGAGACCTAAAGGACATGGCTGCTTGACGCATCTGTGGGAGGTGGTGACTGAATCAACAAGAGGGAGAAATATTATTGACCTTATCCACACCAATCTACCAGTTTCAGATGCATCTGTTCGTTGGTAGGAGTGACCTACCTCGCTAAATATTTTTAAGAAGCGGGTTGATGGGTTCTTGATAAGAGAGGGGATTAAGGGTTATGGGGAGAGGGCGGGAAAGTGGAACTGAGCCACAACAGATCAGCCATGATCTTATTGAATGGCGGGGCAGGCTCGAAGGGCTAGATGGCCTACTCCTGCTCCTATTTCTTATGTTCTTATGTTCTTATTATGTTCACTGCACGGTCCTTATGGAGATGAGGCTCCAATTTAACATGATGGAGGGTGTCCTCAATGTGCTGTGGCACATACTGTGGCGATACTGAAAGGGATAGATTCTGAACAGATCTGGCAACTGAAATCTAGGCATCCATGAGACACAATGGGTAGAATTGTGTACAACCACACTCAGTAATCAAGGAGGTCTTGTGGTGCAGTGGGTAGCATCCCATCTCTGCACCAGAAGCTCTGGGTTCAAGTCTCAGCCTAGAATTTGATGGCTGCAGAAAGTGCGCTCATACCGTGGCCAATAGATTATCAACCAGCAAAATCCTTCCAACACACACCAAAGACAGACAGTAAAATCAGGAGAGGCTCCTAGTCAGCCATGCTGGATGTGGAGTGGTCCCCTCAAACTTTAAGACTCTGGTGGCAGGCTCACAACATGTTCAGGTAAAACACCCTGTGAGTCAGATGAAAATCTGTCTTATGCATCACTAGTTGTCGGAAGAGAAGCAACAGAGCTAAGAAATCCCACAAATAATGGATCAGAGCTAAGCTCAGCATTCGGACAATTGCAGTGAAGACTTTTGCTCCAGAACTAGCTACATCCACAGACAAGCAGTTCCAGTGCAGCAACAACACTGGCATCTACCTAGTAGAAAATGGAGGACAAACCGAACTGAACTAATCACTACGCTATCAGTATACTGTCGATCATCAGCAAAATGATGAAAGATGATGTCAACAGTGCTATAAAACAGCAGCTTGTCAGTAATAAACTGCTCACTGCCGTTCTGTTTGGGTTCCACCAGGGCCACTCAGCTCCTGACTTCAGTACAGCTTTGGTCCAAACATGGACAAAAGAGCTGACCTCAAGAGATGAAATAATTTGAATTCTAGCAAGATTCGTGTTTAACTGTAGAGAATGGGATAAATGTTTCTGAGACAGCAGCTTGCAAACCAGCAACTGTTCCCATCCAAAAGGACAACAACAGCGGTTACTGCAAAGAATGAGGAAAAACATCTCCACAACCTAGATACCACACTCCAGAAACTCGAAGATTATTGATTAAGCGTACGAAGGATAACCGTGAATTTTTCCAGTCTCCTATTGAATGTTTGGGTCATTGCAATGACACAAAGAGACTGCACCACTTGCCTTCAAAAGTCAAAGCCATTAGTGAGGCACTTGCACCTCAAAAAGTCAATCAACTTCATTCCTTTTTATCTTTTTAAATTCATTTGGAAAGTTTGGCATGATGCGCAGTGGCTGGCACTGCAAGGCCTCTCAGTGCCAGGGACCTGGGTTCGATTCTGGCCTTGAGTTGACTGTCTGTGTGGAGTTTACATGCTCTCCTTGTGTCCACGTAGGTTTCCTCCTAGGTGCCCTGGTTTCCTTCCACAAATCAAAGATGTGTAGATTAGGTGGATTGGCCTTGCTAAATACACGGGGATAGGGCAGAGGAGAAGACTTGGGTGGGATACTTTTTCGAAGAGGTGGTACAGACTCGATGGGCCAGATGCACTGTATGGATTCTATGATTTGTCCTTAATCCAGCAACTATTCTTAAGCCTTTAACTAACTCATTGTGTCAAACAGGAAATGGGTGGATCAGTGTGAGGAAGTCCTGACATACTTTGATCCGAATTTAGCTTTGTGATGTATCACCTTAGGAGCGAGGTGCAGTGGTTTCTTCCATAATGTCCAATGGTGAAGAGAAGATATCAAAATCCTTGAGCAAAGCAGGAATGAACTATGCACAGATAAAGAAGCTCCAGGAAACATTTTAGGAATCAAGTCTTTCTACCAATATCTTTATGGAAGGAAATTTACTTTGTCATTGGCCAATGATCCATTAATAATGATATTTGACCCTCATATTGGGATTCCATCTCTGGCAGTGAGCAGGATGTAAAGATGGGCATTGCTGTTGTCAACACAAACATGCCTTTGACAAGGTCCCTCATGGGAGGTTAGTTAGGAAGGTTCAGTCGCTAGGTATAGACGGGGACGTTGTAAATTGGATTAGACACTGGCTCAATGGAAGAAGCCAGAGAGTGGTTGTGGAGGATTGTTTCTCTGAGTGGAGGCCTGTGACTAGAGGAGTGCCGCAGGGATCGGTGTTGGATCCATTGTTGTTTGTCGTCTATATCAATGATCTGGATGATAATGTGGTAAATTGGATCAGCAAATTTGCTGATGATACAAAGGTGTAGTGGACAGTGAGGAAGGTTTTCAAAGCTTGCAGAGGGATTTGGACCAACTAGAAAAATGGGCTGAAAAATGGCAAATGAAATTTAATGCAGACAAGTGTGAGATGTTGCACTTTGGAAGGACAAACCAAAGTAGAACATACAGGGTGAATGGTAGGACTCTGAAGAGTGCAGTTGAACAGAGGATTCTGGGAATACAGGTACAGAATTCCCTAAAAATGATGTCGCAGGTGGATAGCGTCGTAAAGAGTGCTTTTGGTACATTGGCCTTTATAAATCAGAGTATCGAGTATAAAAGTTGGAGTGTTATGGTAAGGTTGTGTAAGGCATTGGTGAGGCTGAATTTAGAGTATAGTGTATGGTTTTGGTCACCTAATTACAGGAAGGATGTAAATAAGGTTGAAAGAGTGCAGAGAAGATTCACAAGAATGTTGCCAGGACTTGAGAAGCTGAGTTACAGAGAGAGATTGAATAGGTTAGGACTTTATTCCCTGGAGTGTAGAAGAATGAGGGGAGATTTGATAGAGGTGTATAAGATTTTGATGGGTATAGGTAGAGTGAATGCAAGCAGGCTTTTTCCACTGAGGCTAGGAAAGAAAAAAAACCAGAGGGCATGGGTTAAGGATGAAACGAGAAAAGTTTAAAGGGAGTATTAGGGGGGGCTTCTTCACAGAGAGTGGTGGGAGTGTGGAATGAGCTGCCGGATAAAGTGGTGAATGCGGGGCCAATTTTAACATTTAAGAAAAACTTGGACAGGTTCATGGATGAGAGGGGTGTGGAGGGATATGGTTCAAGTGCAGGTCAGTGGGACTAGGCAAAAAAAATGGTTTGGCACAGACAATAAGGGCCAAAAGGCCTGTTTCTGAGCTGTAATTTTCTATGATTCTATGTGCAATAAAATATCATCAGTCAAGTCTTCTGATTACCTTTTCCCAACATCATCAATAAGCATTTCAAGTGGAAACTCATCATTCAAATGGAAGCTCATCAATAAGCATTTCAAGTGGAAACATTTTCTACTTTGAGCAAATAGATAACACTGCTGGAATCACAGGTAATTTTAAGAAATCTGCCAGAAATTATCCACTACTGTTAGAATTCATGGGCATGTTGCTTCATGGCAGATTCGCGGGATCAATCCTGGAGTTGAAGTCAAATGTCACCTGAAGACTCAAACTATCTGTACAAGCTGGTTGTCTCTACTGGGGAATGACAGTCATCATTCCACTGTTTTTAAGGAAATGTGCATTGAATCAACTACGTGAAGGTCACTGTGAAACTGTAAGGATTAAGGAAATAGCTAGTTTTGGTAAACAGAACTCGATACTGAAATGGAGGAGAAGGCGGGGATTTGTTCGTCTTATGCAAAAATTCATAACCTGCAGTCACTGGCACCATTACAACCATGGGATGGCCAGAAGGGTCATGGCGAAGAGTTCATATGGATTATGCCAGGCCATTTCTCATTGTGGTCAATGTGCGCTCAAAATGGCCTGAAGTCACCATATGAAGATGAAGTCCTCAGAGAGAACAGTGGAAAAATCAGGTGAGAGATTCGGTTAGCCTGAAGAAATTGAGTGACAATGGCCACAGTTCATAGAACAGTACAGCACAGAACAGGCCCCTCAATCCTTGATGTTGTGCTGAGCTATGTCTGAACCCAAGATCAAGCTATCCCACTCCCTATCATTCTGGTTCACTTTGCAAGAATTCACAAAGTCTTTCCAGAAGAAGGGGATTCAACATAGCCAAGCTGTTCCTTAGCATCCCACTACAAACAGGCTGGCTGAGCAGTTTGTTCAGATGATGAAACATTTGTTGAAGGTAACTTGCGAGCAAGGTTCATTGTCTAAATGATTGACCCCATTCCCGTTGATGTACAGAAATGCTGCACACTCACCAACCCAAGATTCTCCAACATTGCTCATCCTAAACAGCAATTACATACAGCTTTGCCTACACTCCCAAGACAAGAAATTGCCAAGAAGAAACAGCAAGGTTAGGTTCTATGACACAGGAACAGAGCCAAACGCCATGTTTTTCATAAAGATCAGAAAGTATTGACAAAGAACTAGACCACCACTTAGCACAGACAAACCAGTCTCCTAAACCATACAAACTCAAGGCGATGTGGCATGGAGAAGATATATAGATCAGCTTTGGGCAATCTGAACCAGTTTGGCAGAGACAGATTCAATTATGAGTCCACAACAAACTGATGAGTGAAGACGTAGACATTGCTGCGAACCTGAACATACCAGAAGCTATTGGGGAAGACAGTACCACGGTCAAGAACACTTCAACACTGAGTCAACTCTGAACACTACGTGACTCTGGTGAAGACCACCAGAGGCAGCATTCAGTCATCTGAGCTCCTCCGACAACCACCCAGAAATCAATGTCCTTTGAACTCTCTAAACCATTGATTATTGTGTTTATTTATTTATATTTTATTTATTAGTCACAAGTACGCTTACGTTAACGCAGCAGTAGATCTCATTGAGACATATAAGATGATGAATGGGATGGATAGGATAGAGGTGGAGAGGCTCTTCCTGCTCAGAAAGGACAGTAGGACTAGAGGGCACAGCCTCAAGATAAAGGGGGGGCGGTTTAGAATGGAGTTGAGGAGGAACTTCTTCACTCAAAGGGTGGTGAATCTCTGGAATTCTCTGCCCGTTGAAGTGGTGGAGGCTGTCTCGCTAAATATATTTAAGACGCGGGTTGATAGGTTTTTGATAGGCAAGGGGATTAAGGGTTATGGGGAGAGGGCGGGAAAGTGGAACTGAGCCATGACAGATCAGCCATGATCTTATTGAATGGCGGGGCAGGCTCGAAAGGCTAGATGGCCTACTCCTGCTCCTATTTCTTATGTTCTTATGTAACTGAAGTTACTGTGAAAATGCCCTAGTCGCCACACTCTGGCACCTGTTTGGGTAACACTGAGGAAGAATTTAGCGTGGCCAATTCACCTTATCCATACATCTTTGGACTGTGGGAGGAAACAGGATTACCCAAAGGGAACCCACACAGACGTGAGAACGTGCAGACTCCACACAGTCAGTGACCCAAGCAGGGAACTCAGGTCCCTGGCGCTGTGAGGCAGCAGTGCTAACCACTGTGCCGCTGTGCTGCCCTAGCAGTTGTTCGTATTGAGAGTTTTGATTGTTAATGTTGTAATATATTTGATTACAGAAACCTCTTAATGAGAAGGGACAGGAGAGTGTCGTGTGTTCATGTTGTTCCGCGTTGGAGCAAGGGCACTTTAAGGGACTGATCACCTGATGGCATCATCGGCAGTTTGCGCGGGCAAATGGACAGTCTAATCTAACAAGCTTTCCAATGAAGCTCTGTTTGCTTGTGCCTTTGTGATTTGCAAGCTTATCCTTTAAAAATACCAGACTCAATTCTGTTCAAACTGATGCACTGAAGGCAGCGAATCGGATGTGTGTCGTTCCACCGCCACCATCTCTCTCTCTCTCTCTCTCTCTCCCTCCCCAACCACGGCTCAGGATTGAGCATTACCCCTCTAACCCCTCCCCAAGCTCCTAGCTCAGACAGAGCATCGTTCTCCCTGGCTTCCCTTGTTTTATAGACTTCGTTGCTATAATTTTTTTTGTCAGTTAGAGAGTTATATTTTTGGGGGCCAGTAGATTTTGTGTGTTGCTGATACCTGGGGCATTGCACAGGCTATTTTAGGTACAATGTGCTGCCTTCTCATTAAGTGGCAGCTACAAAACTAGGAAGTCTTTTCAACTGGTGTATAGCTTGCTCTTGTCAGATACCTTGGGATTGTTTGTAGCTTCATCCAGCCAGCTGAATTCACCAAGGTGTATAGTTTGATGCCTGAACTATTCTTAGCATTTCTCACAGGTAACCTGAGAGGTGTTGGGGATTTTGTTTAAACAAAGAGGAAACTGGGGGATTTTTGTAGGGAGCAGATGCAGCAATTAGGAAAGGCTGTGGATTTTGTGTAAAACACTTCACTGTTTGGACATGACAGAGGTGTTACTGAGCAGGGGGAGAAATGGAAAAATTCAAGTGGTTGAAACCAAATAGAAATTAGAGGTGGTTTTTGAAAGCAGGAAGGATTTGTGAGGAAGAGGGTACTGGGCAGGAAGTTATAGTGGTTAATCAAACAGGCAGCAGTTATTGAGCACAAAGAGTGGGGAATGGGAGGGAAATCTCATGAGAGGAGTGAGGATTCAAAGTGGTGTGTGTAGAGGCCACTAGCTCTTACTGTGTCCACCCCAGTCCAACGCCAGCATCTCCACATCACTAGCTCAGGGTGAGGCCACAGGTGAATCTGAAAGTCTGGACCTGATTTTTGAAATTCAGGGAGGAAAAGAATGGCAAACTTTGGGTGCTGGAGTGGGGGAATGAACGGTGGCATTTTGAATAATTTTTGACACTGGCTGGGTCAGAATCCTGGCATTCCCTTGCTAACGCAGTGGTGGGCAGCCTGCAATCCAGGGGCCTCATGTGGGACAATTTGCCCACATGCAGGGTTGTCACTGATTTCCATACATTGAGTTTTTTTCGTACTGGTATGATGAAAGTGATGTGTACATAAAGCAAGGGCAAGTGAAATGAGGTGCGTGCTGATTGCTCACTGCACTGACTGAGCGCTATGCACTCCCTGTGTGTACAATCAAACTTAAAAATTTAAACATTTAGATTGGTTTTGCCATTTGAAATCGATAGTCATTCTATTAATATGTAAATGATTAAATATTTTCTGTAACTTGTTATGAAATACTCAGTATGTATTAAATGCATTTAATCTTATTCAGATTCATGATTAGTGAACAAGTCAGATTGTGAACTTGCAGCCCACTGAAATGAAGGCGGGCTAGTCTTAGTTACCCATCACTGCCCTAATAGCACTGTGGGTGTACCTACACAGTAAGAAGTCTCACAACACCAGGTTAAAGTCCAACAGGTTTATTTGGTAGTAAACGCCACCAGCTTTTGGGGCTTTTCCCCTTCGTCAGGTGATACACCACATGAACTGCAGCAGTTCAAGAAGACAGCTCACCCCCAACTTCTTGACGACAGCTCAGGATGGGCAATAAATGCTGACCTAGGCAGCAACAGTCACATCCCATAACAGAATTAAAATAACATGGGGGGCGCGGAGTGTGGCGCCGTGACACAGGGAATGCAGCTGGGTAAATGTTCAGACAAGTCAAACACCAAGGTGGTGAAAGCAGAGACTATGGTTTGGGCGCAGAGGCAGCTCCTTTTGTGGATGTGGGAGAAATGATGCTGGTGCTGGATTTGATGTGGAGAAGTGAGCAAAGCTGGGAGTTCAGCAGTACAATCAGGTTCCACATCTCCTAATTTAGCACAAGGTTGACAACAGGTTCAGAGGCTTGGGTAATCCTGAGAAGCTGGGAGACTGGTTTCTAACTGGCTACATTAAGCTAGAGGAATTGTGAAGGTTGTGATTATTTGGAGTGATTGGAAAGAAACAATTGTTTAGCTGCTCAGCCACGTGTGAGATCAGAGGGAAGAGTGGGTTTAACGTTGGGGTAATTGGGGAGAGTGGGGTTAATGTTGGGGTAATTGGGGAGAGTGGGGTTAATGTTGGGGTAATTGGGGAGAGTGGGGTTAATGTTGGGGTAATTGGGGAGAGTGGGGTTAATGTTGGGGTAATTGAGGGAGAGTGATTAGATGGGCAGGACTCCTTGAACCATTTCTACAAAGCTGTATTTTAGAATCCATTCCAGAAATAATCTGGTGTATATGCCTTCCTGGCAACCCATCCCATGTTTGATTAATGGCACTCGTGTTAATGTAAGCCTAATTTGGTTCGGCGATGGCATATTAAACAAGCAGACAGCTGTTGTGTAGGATTTTTAAGGCACAGCTCTGCTGGATGCCCAGTTTTGTTCAAGTGCTGTCGTGTTCCAGTGAACTGTTACAAGTGGTAAGCTTCTAACTGAGTGCAGTTATGTACTGAAATCATTGCTTAAAGAGTGGAAACCATCACTTTGGTCTTATTACCGTGCTGGTGACAGAGCCAGAACAGTTGCTTTGTCCTGTCAGTAACAAGGATTCCAAACACAACAAGACCATTTTCCCTTTGGACCCACTGGTAGACTTGAGTAACATGAGCATTTTGGGGCCTCATGTATTTGGCGGGCGCAGTGTTTAAAAGTATATGTGCATGTTATTGTGACTGAGTGGTCTTGCCCTCAAACCAGATGAGGAGCTATGTCCTGTCTGGAAATGGTTAGATGAGAACTAAAGCTTTGGTAAAGGAACGTAGCCCCTCAAGGTTCTCTGCCATTCAATTATATCAAGACTGATTATCTATCTCTACCCCACTTTCCCTACTATTCCCATATCCCTTGATGTTATTCATATCCAGAAATCTATCAATCTCTGTTTTGAACACACTCAGTGATTGAGCTTCCAAAACCCCTGTGGTAGAGGATTCCACCCTCAGAATGAAGAAATTCCTCCACTTCGCACTCCTAAATGATCCATCCCTAATTCTGAGACTGTGTCTGGTTCTAGACCCTCCCAATCAAGGGAAACATCCTTTCTATGTCTACCCTGTCACACCCTGTAAGAATTTTATAGTTTCAATGAGATCACCTCTCGATCTTCTAAGCTGTAAGAGAATACAGACCCAGTTTCCTCAACTTTCCTCATAGGACAATCCCACCATCCCAGGAATCGGTCTGGTGAAATTTAACTGCACTCCCTCTAGGGCAAGTAAAGGACCAAAACTACACAGTACTCTGGGCGTGTTCTAACGAAGGTTCTATACAATTGAACTAAATCATCCACATTCAAATCTCTTGTGGTCAGGACAACGTATCGTTTGCCTTCCTAATTATTTGCTGCACAACCTGCATGTTAGCTTTCAGTGACTTACCAACAATGATAACTAGGTTGCTTTAGACATTAATACTTCCCAGTACACCCTGATGCTTCAGTTATACGGCCTCGTGGAAGTCCAGTTGGAAGTCCAGGTGTTCAAGAGCTTCCTGTTGAATTATCAGGTTGAGCTGATTTGAATCTGCATCAGGCATAATGTGACATTGAATTGTTCATAAGGGCGGCTCAGTGGTTAGCATTGCTGCTTCACAGCACCAGGGACTGGGTTCAATCCTGGCCTTGGATGACTGTATGTATGGAGTTTGCATGTTCTCCTCGTGTCTGCGTGGGCCTTTTTTGGATGCTTTGGTTTCCTCTCTCACTCCAAGCTGTGCAGGTTAAGTGGATGGGCCATGCTAAATTCCCCTTAGTGCCCCTGTATATGTGGGTTAGTGCTATTAGCGGGTAAATACATGGGACTATGGGAATAGGGCCTGGGTGGATGCTTTGCTTGGAGAGTCAGCATAGACTCGATGGGCTGAATGGCCTTCTCCAGCACTGTACGGTTTCTATGCATCATGTGGTTCACGTGCCCTCTCCCACTATGTCACATTATTAAATTGCCTATCCCTGGATTTAGCAGATGCTCAATCGTGTATTCACTAATGAATACTCTTGGATGAGTAGTCACTGTTTGAGTTGCTGGTGGGTTTGGATCTATTTAGTACCCTTCAGGTCCACAGACAGTCACTTAGAACAACACCTGATGTGTATGTGTCATTAGTGGGAATGTCAGTTCTGTTGAATAATTTCTTTCAGTATAATATTCAAAAGCTAAACAGTCTAAACCCACATCACATGGATTGCACTTGCATTGCCTGCAGCTACCTTGGAACCAGTCCATAAAGCAATGTAATGCATCGTTAACCCTCAACCTCGTTAACTATTTTCTTCCTTTTTATTCCTTTTCTGCTTCACCTTCAATAGATGCTGACTGTTTTCTGGGGTACAGACTCTGAGTGTTAGCAGCCCTCTTGTTTAAGTGGCCATTTGTGAGCTTAGGCAGCAGATTATTGAATCAGGGATTGGTCAGATCTGATTCCCACTTTCCACACCAGTGTTTTCAGGCAAGGATTGTTGATAGTGACGAGGATCAGAAACCCTGGTTGGATTCTCCACTTTCCTTCAACTCCTGAATCATGTTCTGTGACCTAATTGCAGCCCCAGCTAAGCCAGTGGAGCAGGAGCAGAATCAAGAATGCCTGTTTTGGATGGTTCACTCTCGCAGCAAGCAGTGTGTATCTGCAGTACTGTCTACCTTGCTACATGGATTTCGTGTGTGACCTGTGTTACGCTTGGGCACAACTCAGTGACATGCCAACAAACTTGCGGCACAGGTCTAAAGTGATTGAGTAAATTAATTGTCTTTCAAAGTGTTAGCCTTGGCTCAGTGGGTAGCATTCTTACCTCTCAGTCAGAGGTCATTTGTTCATGTCTCAATCCGGAGATTTGAGCTCTCAAACTAAATTAGCACTTCAGTGAGGTAGGGTTGCACTGTCAGAGGTGCTGCAAATAGGATGCGGCATTTCTTCCTGGCCAACGTGAATTTAAAATACCTCATGACTATTGCACAATACTTATCTCTAATAAAATCACAACTAGTTTTTAACCTGGTCATTTATTTCCTTGTTTGTAGAACTTTGTTGTGCCAAATGTTTCAGTACTTAACCACAGCATTCTCCCATTTCCCACCACTCGCTCTACGACGCTCATTACCAATTTTGTCAAATTTAAGGTACTTTTGTGCTTTGGTCCATTGCCACTAAAACTTGGTTGAATTTGCTCCAAACTCAATTTCAGTCTGCATTGCCCGTCAGAATAGGAACTTTCCATCTGAGCAATCTGGACTAGATTTGAAAGTAGTTTTATAGTCCTGGATGATGCTGTTGGGACTTGATTACGTAGAGAAGGAGCATGAAATCTGAAATCATGAGTGATCCTTTTGTTTAAAAGTGTTTTAAATATGTTCCTGACATTGTGCCACTGACCAATGAAAAGGAATCTGATGTAGGCTGAAAGTTCTGAATGTCTGTGAAGAAGCAGCAGAGGTCACTGAAGGAACTGGCTGTTTGAAGTTAATGTCTTCCTCCTTCTGTCTTCATAAGTTGTTGTTTTATTGATGTGATGTTTTAGTGATGGCTGCATGGATAATGCTAGTCTGCCTTCCAGGATTGTAGTGGATTGTTCTGAGGGCCGTGAATAAGTATATCATTCAGAAGCACTCAGCTGACAGTGCATATCTGAATCTTGGAAATTACACCCCTGTGATTATATTGCCCACTTCAGCTTGATTTCAGTTATTTACCGTTTCACCCAGTTTTAACCACAGAAGCAGGAAATAAGCATAGTTACCTGCTTTAATCAGATACACAGAGGAGGGGATTTTTTTTGTGCTGGTGACTTCTCTGAAATTGAGTATAGTTTTTCATCCAGTATTTTCAAAGCATGGAGTTGTTATGATAAACTTCCATTCAGTGACTGGCTCCTTAATGGGATCTACAATGTTGCCTCAATACCTGAGCCTAATGTGGAACTTTGACCTCTCCAAGTTCAGAAAGCTGCCTATTCCTGCTGACTAAGAGGCATCCAAGGAAGCTGGAAATCTTTTTTGTCAAGTTTGCATCAAAATTGATTGAGGTGCAAATAAATAAGGTGTGGAATCTTTCGAAAGGAGATCACAGGTTCATTGTTGTTGTTCTGGTTACAGGAGAGTGAGGTCACCTGTTCATGGTAAAATTATAGACCACCAAAAAGCATGGGGCTTAGATTCTGTCTAATGGGGAATGGGGTTGGGATGAGGAGATAAGGGGAGGGTTATTTATTTGGTGAAAGCGACAATGTTCTCATTGCTCTCTGCAATCTAGACGAACAAAGCAAAAGATGTAAAAATGCCTCAGTAGTTGTTCAGGAGAAGCTTGTGTTCATGACAGGAGTGTTTGTTAAGTTTCTCTGGTTTGAGTGGAACCAGCTCCATAGCACTGGAACTGGCAAAAAAGAAAGCTTTTAGTTTTCACTCTGCCTCCATTCTGTCCTGTCCTGTAAATGAAAGGATCCGAATGGGGTAGAACACAAGCAAACATTGGCAACTTGGGCTGAGCACGGTATCCCGTGCAAATCACACACTTAATACATTCTTCTGATTCCTAAGCATATGTTGCTCTTTATGCTAGAGTCTGTGTGGCAAAGGGCATTAGTATTCACCTTTCACAACATCCCCAGTGATACCAATCTCACAGTAAATGGGTCTCTTTGCTGGTTACAAGGAGCCAGAATGAGTAATGCCTGGGTTAGTCTAAGCTCAGGCCCACAATACAAAACAAACCAATCGAAAGATGTTTCACTGAGAGAGGCAGATGAGAATGGTTGGTTTGGTAAAAGGCAAAATGTTACCATAATGTTGTAGAGGGTGCTTCTGTGTGGGTGGGGAGAGTGGGAGGGAAGTCATGAGAGAACTGTAAAGATAGATTAAAGTTCCGTTTACATTGTTCCTATCTGATTCAGGCTTGTTTGATGTAGAGTGCAGGCATCATGCACCAGAGATGACCTCTTATGTCTTGTTGGACACAAGAGTTCATCAATGTCCACAAGCACTTGCATTAAAAAGAACTGCATGAAGGAAAATTCTGCCAAATTCCCAGTGATACTAGTGTTCTGAACAGGGGAGAGAGGTGAACCTGAACCCATTTAATTTCTCACTGTCTGTCTGTAAGCAGATGTTTGAAATAGGCTATGGCATATTTCACTAAACCCTCGATTTGAGAAGTCAATTTTTAGAGTGACTCGCAGGAGACTCTTTTTTGAATAACATCCGAAGTATTGTTTATTCATTCATTTAATCCTGGGGAATGTGTGCAACTTCATACATGCCCAAGCACGCAATAAGTAAGAAAGAAAGAGGGGTTTTTACAACTCTGAATAACTTAACAAGAAAAAAAACCAGATATTAACATCAATTCATGTTACCAGAATCCAGGAAGTCAGCGTCCAGTGAGGGTTTGTTCACAGTTACAGTATAGGCGGGTTCAGCTAGGTGAAGCAAGGGCTGTGGGATTCTTTTAAATTTGATGCTGATGCAGTAGGGTGAGATTAGTATACGGACTTGATCTGTTCAGCAGGTAATGACAGGAATCTTCCAGGGAAACAGGTGTCATGGAAGCTTAGACTTACTGAAGATTCTTGGTCAGCCTGGAGACCTGCCTTGCTATCAGAAGTTAAGCAGCAGACTGAGTGTAGAAATGTAATGTTAAAATGTTCCAAAAGTTAGAAGTTTTGGTCATGTGATGTTGCCCATTAGTGAGTCAGTTGCAAGCTAACATGCACTCTCCCTGCTTCAGGTAAAAGTCTACTATTCACCTTAGGGCAGGGTCTCCAAGCTTTTCCAACCACTGAATGCTTTTGAACTCCCAAGAGTACTGAAGGAACACCTGAGAAACATTATTATTGTATTGAAGAGCTAAACCACAAAATAGTGGTTATTTTTGCTCAGTAAGTACAAACATGCAAAAACTAATTTATAGAAATCTTTTCTATTTCTATATGTCCATTTACTATAATTAAAAAGTTCTCATATCTAAACATACTTGAATTTTTTTTGACATTTTTAAAGGGAAGAGTATAACTGTTTTTTGGTTCAAATGGGAAAAGTACTGTTGGAATGCACACATGCGCGTACACACACGCACTCGTACACACACTCATGCACATGCACGCACACTCATGCACACGCACTCTCAGACACTCATGCACACTCATGCGTGTACACACACAGACAAACACATGCACACATCTTCCTCTCGCACACTTTCACACACACCATCTCACTGTCACTCATACGTGCACTCACCTCTCACACAGTATCACTCCCTCATCTCTCACACACTTGCATTTCTCCAAGGCCCCCCTGCACTCGCCTCTGCTCCCTTCTGGAGGCCTGAACCCCCTCCACCATGCACAGGCCTTGTTCTCGTTCTCCAACCTCCTACGACATCCACCCACACCCGACCAAAGGCCCTGTGCCTCACGCCCCGCAGGCCCCACTCTCAGCTCTGTCCCTTGCCGGCCCTGCTCTCATGCTGTGTCCCTCGCCGGCCCTGCTCTCATGCTGTGTCCCTCGCCGGCCCTGCTCTCCACCCCTAGCCACTCCTACCTAACGGGTTTTGATGGCTTTCTCATCATAGAATCCCTACAGTGCAGAGGGGGCCATTCGGCCCATCGAGTCTTCACCGATTACAATCCCACCCAGGTCTTACCCAATAACCCTACATATTTACCTGCTTATCCCTCTAACCTACACGTCTCAGGACTCTAAGGGGCAATTTTTACCATGGCCAATCAACCTAACCTACACATCTTTGGCTGTCTCTTTGTTATAGGACCAGGCTGGGGAAATAGGTTATCTGCTGCTCCCTAATTTCATTGATTGTGGTCTAAGCTTACAAGAGAGGTGTGAGATTCCACAAGGGTGGAAGTTGAACTTAAATCCTGTAACTGCTGTTGAAAATTTCCAGAAACTGTAGCCACCCTGTGAATCTTTTGGTTTGGCAAAGTCCATTTCTTAAATAAGCAAAAAAAGTAAGGTTCTGTTTTAACCGTTTATGGTCTTTTTCATGCCTTAAGGCCGTGTCACTAGTGTTTGTGTTATCTTGTGTTTGAACTAATTATCCTGCAGTTCATTGGTATAGTGTTTAACCCACTTTGTGATGTGCTGGCTCATAAAGGGAATGGGTGGTGGTGGGAGTAGAGTGACAACCATTACTGTGTATCCCTGAGTAACTCTCCACAGTACAGTCAGCCAGGATCACTGAGCGAGCTCAATGATCCTCCTTGGACTTGCACCTTTGTGACTGTTAAGAGGAGATGCTGATCCCTGCCACAGTTTATTTTAAAATTCATTTGCGGGATGTGACTGTCAGTGGCTACACTGGCTAGGCCAGCATTTATTACCGATCTAGTTGGTGGTGAGCTGCTTTCTTGAACTGCTGCAGTCCCAGAGATATTGGTGCACCGTCTGTGTGGGGCTGTTCCCAGGTATCTGCTGCTTTTGTCCTTCTAGGTAGTAGTGGTCACAGGTTCAGAATGTGCTGCCTAAGGAACAAAGAACAAAAAAATTACAGCACAGGAACAGGCCCTTTAGCCCTCCAAGTCTGCACCGACCATGCTGCCGGACTTAACTAAAACCCCCTACCCTTCCGGGGACCATATTCCTCTATTCCCATTGTCAAGATGCCCCTTATCACCACTTGTCACCTACTAGAACACCCACTACTGCCAAGCTGCCAAGTGAATTTGATTATCTGTCTGCAATAATGAATGCCTGTAGACCTGTGCCCCTAAGTAACTCACTCATGCTTTATCACCTTTCTCGAGTAAAGCAAGCCCTTTCCCACTATGAGTTACCCTATTCAGCAACCAATGGGTTATTGTATGGTGGATTGCGGAAAAGTCCAATCTAATCATAGCTGAGGAAGTGCAGGGTACTATATGTTGTAATGATTTGACTGATGTCACAAACAGGCTGAGTTTGTGCACTTTGTGACCCGGTCATTCAAACCACTTCTGAAGTGGTAAGATCACCACGAGTCATTTCAAGAAGTGCTGTTGGTTTCCAGTGTACTCATAGTGTTGTTGCCGACCAGTGTGTGCCAGGTTGCAGTTGGCTTGGTTAAACACAAAACCACATACTGGTTGTAAATGTGGTGCAGCGACGTGACAAGATCCTTGTAGCGGTGGCGAGGCTGCACGTTGGAGCCCAGTATACACAGCAGTTCATGTGAATCAATCTACCACCTGCCTCACCTCATACTCCTTATTAAGCTGAGAACAAAATGGAACGTGGTGTGTTTTCAACCCTTCCCTCCCCTTTGCTGCTTTCATTCATTGTCAGCTATATTTAAATGTAAACGTGCCTGAGAATGCACACTAAATAGCTTTTCAGTTTGGTCTCTTTCCCACCCCTCATGATCGGAGTGAAACTAAGTAGACTGAGGGGATTGGAACTGATTCTCAATGCATGGCTGTGATTCTTGAATTAACGTACCCTGTTGTGCCATCAGAGTTTGTTGCAGCATGTGACGGTGCTGTTCTTGGCAGCTAAGGGCTTAAAAAATGGTGACTTTAGATGTCCAGCCTGACCTAGAATCATAGAATTTTTAACAGGATCATAGAATCCCTACAGTGCAGAAGGAGGCCATTCGGCCCATCAAATCTGCAACGACCACAATCCCACTAATCCCCTATCCCCATAACCCCATGCGTTTACCCTAGATAGTCCCCCTGACAGTAGGGGCAATTTATCATGGCCAATCCACATAACTTGCATATCTTTGGACTATGGGAGAAAACTGAAGCACCTGGAGGAAACCCACTCAGACAAGGGGAGAACATGCAAACTCCACACAGATGGTGACCCAGGCCAGGGTCCCTGGCGCTGTGAGGCAGCAGTGCTAACCACTGTGCTACCTTACTGCCCCACACCAAGGGGTGCCATGGTACTGAGGATAAGGGGCAAATCTTTTCAAACTGAGGTGAGGAGAAATTTCTTCACCCAGAAGCTGGTGAATGTGTGGAATTCATTATCTCAAAGTAGTTGCGCCAAAATATTGTGTGATTTCATGAAGAAATGAGATATAGCTCTTGGGACTAAAAGGATCAGGGAACTGGGGGAAAGAGGGGGGAACAGGATATTGAATTTGATGATCAGCCATGATCACAATGAATGGCAGAACAAGCTTGAAAGGCTAAATGGCTGCCATCTGCTCCTAGTTTTTACATTTCTATGTTTTGATGTACTTAAAATGGCCGTAAAGCAGGGCTGTTGTTTTTTTCTGCCTATTTTCTTCCCATTTCCCCTGAAGAAGTGGGTTCTGCTGCCGTGCAATGCCCTCTGGTATTTTGCCATTTCATCACCCAGACTTTGAGTGCTGGCAAACTGTTCATCTGCTGAGCATTATCCTGTTTCCCTCTCCTTCATATCATCCACTTGACCATCTCCAACATGTTTACTTTCCAGCAGTGGGTAACTGAATCAACCGACAGGAGTGGGAGTCTAGGAATGGCTGACGTGGCCTTCTCTAGCCCACAGCCATCAAGACCAATTAAAGTACCAAGCCCCACTGCCACAGCTCAGCTAATGCACCACAGACTTATCTTGGGCCTTCTAATCTGTATGGTCCAGTGACTCAGTACATAAACTTGCTGTTTATGCTTCTTCTGTTCAGCACACTGTACTACCAACATCAGAATTTTCTGCTTAAGTGAACATTGGGACTTAGGGCATTGTGAAAATGGGAGTGGTGGGGCAGAGAGTTGACCTTTTGGCCTGTTTACTGATGATGCATTGTTTAATTGTGGTTTTAGCAATTAAACTGTGCAAATTGGTACCAGTCTTAGTTGAATGTCATTGTAATAAATACTATTCAGTCTTGTCCTGTTATACACTACTCAGCGATAGAAGCAATGTGTTTGAGCTTTGGTGAGCTGGCCCAGTTAAGGAACACTCTGAACTGTGTTTGTGAAGATAAGTTCATGGGGCACAGAGTTCAAAGCGGAGGCTGTAATCGGAATGTTTGCCCGTTTTACCAGCTGTTTGAGCTTCTTCTAAATGATTGAAACACAGAACCCTGAAGCAGGAATGTGTGTGTTACACATGCATTTTGAAACAAAATGTGAAAGTGACAGTAGTGCGTTTCTAATTTCTTTGTGCTGTTCAGAGTTGTCTCTTTGGGGGAAGTGAGGCAGTCTTGCAGGCTTCTGCTATTTGCTGACAGAGCCTGTGAGCCCTGAGGCAGAGTGACTTGTTACTTAGATTTGGAGTAGGAAATCAACACTCCCTCACTTACTCCATCTTACCTTCATCCACCGCAATCCATTCCTGACTTCCTCCTGCATCTGCCTGGGCCCCACTCTGTAATCCAGGAGATGTATCTCATTCTCTGAGGCTCTGTCACAAGCAGTCCATGGTGAATAGCCTGGTACGCTGGCTGTTTCCATCGCCCTATACAGGCCTTTATGTGATGCCTCTCTGTCCCAGCTGTACATGAGTGCTGCAGTTTCCTCCCACGTTCTGAAAGACGTGCTGGTTAGGAGCAGTGACCCGAACAGGTGCCGGACTGCAGCAACTAGGGGAATTTCACAGTAACTTCATTGCAGTGTTAATGTAAGCCTTACTTGTGACTAATAAATAAACCACCCCCTGCTGATTTGCTGACATTGAGATTTAAACTTGTGCTGCACCATAACATTTATTAGTTGTGTCAAGAGGTAGGGGGCGAGAGCAGGGGAGGGGAAGGTGGTGGGAGGTTGTGGGCTCCGAGAACTGTGTGTGAGGCATTGGGCAAAATACTGAACAGAGTAAATATGATTTTGTCTTCTGGTTATTAACTGCAGCCCTGACCTGTGAAATACACCTGTTTCTGTAGGGTGGTTAATACATTTTTAGTGTAATTTACAATAAAAGTTTTGGATGCAACTTTGTTCCCCTGTTGTCAAATAGGCCCAAAGGTCAGGCTTGTTGGTGGTCCCTGGGAAATGCACACTTGTACACAGTGTGCCTTTTTCCAGTAGAGGGAGGCAGTCTGCTGAGTGTGCTGAGCATGGAGACAGCCTTGGCAGGGGCTGCAGGCCTGTGTGACTGTGGGCACGTCCCTGTTCTAGCATCTGCTTCTTGCCACTGAGTTGTGGTCATGCTGTCCTCCGTCCCTGATGCTGACTGCTGATAAGAACATGCTGCGAGTAGATTAATTGTCTCTCTTTCTCTCTCCCTTTTTCTTTCCTTCCCTTCCACCGTTCCCCTAAAAACAGCTGAATAAAAGATTTATCCTGAATTTCCTCCATGCCCAAGGGAAGCTGTTCACAAAGATAGGGTAAGTGCAAAAGACCTTTTTTCTCTTGTATATTAAAGATGACACTTCAATGGTTCCTCAGAGATTTTCATTTCCTGAATAGTGTTGAGATTAAATATTGTAATGCCAGCAGTTTTAACATGTTCAATAAACTTGGCATTAACTCTTTCTGAGCTGTTTTGATGTGAAGTAGCACTGTGGCTTCTTGAAACACAATTCAGAATCTTGATATCTGGAAATGGAAGCTGCAAGTTTTCCTGAACATGTTGGAGCGTGTGGTTAACTTACCTGTCTATCACAGTAAACAAATCATTGCCAAGGGGTTATGGCAGCACCTTGAGTGACTGATTTCCTTGTATTATACCCAGAGGTCGCTACGTTAACCCCCCCCCACTTCCAAAAGCAGCTCACAGCCCCAGAGTGAATAGTTGAAGGGATGTAAACTCCCAGGCATGAGATGTGAACAGCTTTGCATCTTCAAATGTAACTCCCTCCTGTGATATGTTTGAGTACATCACAGAGAGGCAGGCAATTATACTGTCTGGCAGCATCTGTGGAGAGAGAAACAGTGGCCAAAATTTGAACTCTGACGAAGGGTCATCCTGACTTGAAACGTTGGCTCTATTCTCTCTCCACAGATGCTGTCAGACTTGCTGAGATTTTCCAGCATTTTCTGTTTTTTTGGGAATTTTCCAGCTGTTCACACCAGCAGGATTCTCTGGTCCCGTTACAGTGAGTGGAGATTTCACTTTGTGCCAAGTTCTCTGTCCTTGCTTATAGCGGCAGTGGGTCACGAACAGCCAGAAACTTCTGACCAGAGTTAACTGTTTCGAGAATAGAAATGTGAGTGTGAGAGCAAGAGTATTACTCCCTCAGCCTGCTGCAACATTCCCGTGACGTCCAACCCAAGCTGGAAGAGCAGAACCGCACCTGCTGATTAGGCACCTTTCAGGCTTCAGGACTCAACGTTGAGTTCAACAGCCTCAGACTGTGAACTGCGTGCCCCACTTTGACTCTTTCGCTTTTCCCAGTACCAGTATGTATCTTGTTTTGATGTTTTTGCTTTCAGATCAAATTGATCTTATTCTGTCATTCATACTCACCAGGACCAGTGTTTTGTTTGTTTACTTGTGATGACTTCAGCCAGGCTAATGAGGTTGGCTTGCTAGAGTATGAAATACCTGATGAATCTACGCTATCAACAGGCCCAGGCAGCGGGCGATCGACAGGGTCATCCATCCTGACTGTCTGCTCTCTAACGTGGCTTTATTCACAGCCGGGTGCCTCTGCAGTGTCCACGCAGTTGATGCCTTCTGCGCCCGCTGGGCACTGCAGGGGCTGGGATGTATTATAAACCCCGACAATCACATTTTAATTTGATGTTTTAGGTTTTCTTTGTGCTTTGATTTTTGGTTCAGGCTGTTCGCCCTACTTTGGGGGAGCTGCCCCTTTTAATTTGTCCCTATGTTAATTTGAGTTTGTTTACTTGTTTGGTATGCAAAAGAGCTACCTGATGAGTCCTAATTGATGGTTAAATCAGGGAGCCTCACGCTCCCTATTTAAAGCAGGTGTGTCAGACTCCCAGCCTGTGTTCAGCAGGGAGTAACTGGAGAGCTGGCTGTGTACACAGTGTAAATAAAGTAACTTGGTGATGGGACCTTTGCCTCCGTAGAGTTATTACATTACTACAACCATTATATCTCCATTTGCGTTTTATTTCATGTCATCTTTGGTATTTAATTTCTCCCACCCTCTATCTTATCCCAGATCTTCTCTTTAGTTCTACCTCCTCCCCGGCTCGCGCTCACTCGTGCGTGCCCCCCCCCCCCACCGTAAAACCCATCACTTTCTACCTGCTTCAGTTCTGAAGAAGAGTCACTCAACACAGGAGGTCTCTCTCCACAGAGTCACTCGGCACAGGAGGTCTCTCTCCACAGATGCTGCCAAACCTGCTGGGCTTTTCCAGTGCTTTCTTTCTATTTCACATGTTCGGTATCTCTGTATTTTGCCTTTATGTTAGTTATGTTCTTCGGGAGTCCTGTTAATGTTCTTGTGGCAGCAGCTATTGTTGCAAATGATGGGCAGTAAATTGTGACGTGAACAGTAATGTTGCTTTAAGCCATGTGATTTGTGTGTTGCTTGTAGTGCTTAAATCTACATTGTGTCACATGACTTATTCTATAAATTTGGATCTTGAGGCCACTGACTACTAAGAAGAACAAGTTGCTGAATTATTGACAATGTGAATAAATGCTTCTCCTTTGCAGATGGGATTGACAGAAATATGTGTAATAGGGTGGCAATCAGGCATTTCCAATGTGACACCCCAAGAGAGCAGTTCTAATTTGGTCCTAATAGCATGATATAGAAGCTAACTGGAGTAACTCTTGTCAACTGTTAAATTTAGATTATTAATTTAGTGATATCACTCATCTGTTACAGGTTAGAATTGGAATGTAGCATTGTAATAAATACTATTCATGTTTCTTGGTTCTGGATGGTGCATTCAAAGTGCTCCTGTGAGGTTGAGAACTCTGCAGGATATTAGCATACCTGTCATGTAATTAAATTTGCTCTTCCCAATCGCAGCAGATATTCCTGCCCTTATGATCCTCTTATTTTTTGCTGAAGTGTGGTACAGGCTCCAAGCTACATTACGGGTTGTTAGTTACAGATATTGTTTGTGCAAACAGTTGGCTTGTTAGGGCAGTGAGGCTGCTATGATGTAATGAGAAAGCTGCTATGACACCAACGAGGTTATTGTGACATCGTAAAGAATTGTTGTCACTGCAGAATGTGAGGAAGGAATGTGGAATAAACTTGTACTTTTGCAGTGCGTAAATAATACAGATTAGTGTAGTCTGGGAGCGAGATACCTCATCCAAATGTGGAATTTTTGGACCAAAGCTTCAAGGTTTTGGGGCTGTAGTTTGTTTGCTTTGTTACTCTGCCATGTGCGTGTTGCATTGCATGTGTGTTGTGTGTATTGTGTTACGTGGTGTGTGTTGCGTGTTGCTCTGAGTGAAGCTTGTTCCCTCTGTGTGTGGACGCTTGAATATCATTCTGTCTCCAATTGGGGGTGTTGCGTGCACGTGCATCGCTGTAAAAGGAACAACCGATCAGTTTCAAAAGTACTTACTCCAGTCAAATAGGCCAAACAGAGCAAGGCCACCTGGTGCACATACCCTGATTCCCCCCCTTCCCCCTGTCTCCCATCATCCCTTCAGCCCCAAGAGCTATTGCTTCTTGAAATCTCACAACGTTTTGGCCTCAACTATTTTCTGTGTTAGTGAATTCCACACATTCACTGGGTGAAGAAATTTCTCCTCACCTCAGTTCTTAAGGATTTACCCCTTATCCTCAAACTATGACCCCCTAGTTCTGGAATCCCCCACCATAGGGGCCATTCTTACTGAATCCACCCTGTCTGACGCTGTTAGGATTTTATATGTTTTAATGAGATCCTCTCTCTTCTAAACTCCAGTGAATATAATCCTAACCGACTTAGTCTATCCTCATATGACAGATCTGCCATCCCAGGAATTAGCCTGGTGAGCCTTCGCTGCACTCCCTCAACAGCAAGGATATCCTTCCTTAGATAAGGACACCAAAATTGCACAAAATACTCACGGTCTGGCCTCACTAATGCCCTATATGATTGCAGCAAAACATCCCTATCCTATACTCATCCTCTTCCTATGAAGCCAACATACCATTTGCCGCCTTTACTGCCTGTAGTATCTACGCGCTTACTTTCAGTGACTGATGCACGGACTCCACAGTCTCACTGAGTATCCACCTCACTCAATTTACGCCCATTCACGTAATAATCTGTCTTATTATTGCTACCAAAGTGGATAACCTCATATTTATCCACGTTATACTGCATCTACCATGCAGATGTCCACACACTCACCCTACCAAATCACACTGAAACACCTCTGCATCCTCCTCACAGCTCACCCTCCCACTTTGTATCATCTGCAAATTTGGAGAAAATGCATTTAGTTCCCTCTTCCAAATCATAGAACATAGACCAGTACAGGCCCTTCGGCTTTGTCCGAAATCAAGATCAACCTATCCCACTCCCTATCATTCTGGTGTGCTCCATGTGCCTATACGATAACAGCTTGAAAGTCCGACTCCACTATCACAGCAGGCAGTGCATTCCACACCCCAACCACTCTCTGAGTAAAGAATCTACCTCGGACATCCCTCCTATATCTCCCACCCTGAACCTTATAGTTATGCCCCCGAGGAAATAGTCTCTGAACGTTCACTCTATCTATCCCCCTCGTCATCTTAAGTCATCTCTCATCCTCCTCCGCTCTAATGAGAAAAGCCCCAGCTCCCTCAACCTTTCTTCATTACATCTACCCTCCAAACCAGGCAGCATCCTGGTAAATCTCCTCTGCACTCTGTCCAATTCTTCCACATCCTTCTTACAGTGAGGTGACCAGAACGGCACACAGTATTTCCAAATATGGTCTCACCAAGGTCCTGTACAGTTGCAGCATAATTCCACGGCTCTTAAACTCAAACCCCTGTTAATAAACACTAACGCACTATAAGCCTTCTTCATGGCTCTATCCACTTGAGTGACAACCTTCAGAGATCTGTGGATATGAACCCCAAGATCTCTCTGTTCCTCCACATTCCTCAGAACCCTGCCGTTGACCCTGTAATCCCCATTCAAATTCGTCCTACCAAAATGAATCACCTCACACTTATCTGGGTTAGACTCCATCTACCACTTTTTGGCCCAGCTCTTCATCCTGTCAAAGTCTCTTTGCAGCCTACAAGAGCCCTCCACCTCATCCACTACTCCACCAATCTTGGTGTCATCAGCAAATTTACTGACCCACCCTTCAGCCCCCTCTTCCAAATCATTGATAAAAATACAAATAGCAGAGGACCCAGCACTGATCCCTGTGGTACACTGCTGGTAACTGGCCTCCAGTCTAAAAATTTTCCATCCACCACCACTCTGTCTTCTATGAGATACTTATCCAATCGGCCAAATTTTCCTCTATCCCACTCCTTCTTACTTTCTTCATGAGTCTACCATGGGGAACCTTATCAAACACCTTACTAAAATCCATGTATACAACATCAACTGCTCTACCTTCATCCACACACTTAGTTACCTCAAAGAATTCAGTCAAATTTGTGAGGCAGGACTTACCCCTCACAAATCTGTGCTGACTATCCCGGATTAAGCTGCATCTTTCCAAATGGTCATCCTATCCCTTAGGACCTTTTCCATTAACTTACCAACCACCGAAGTAAGACTAACTGGCCCATAATTACCAGGGTCATTCCTATTTCCTTTCTCGAACAGTGGAACAACATTTGCCACTCCAGTCCTCTGGCACTATCCCTGTGGACAGTGAGGACCTAAAGATCAAAGCCAAAGGCTTTGCAATTTCATCCCTTGCCTCCCAAAGTATCCTAGGATGTATCCCATCTGGCCCAGGGGATTTACCGACCCTCAGGTTTTTCAAAATTGCTAATACATCTTCCCTCGGAACATCTATCTCTTCCAGTCTATCAGTCTCTATCGCACACTCCTCCTCAAAAACGTGGCCCCTCTCTTTGGTAAACACTGAAGAAAAGTATTCATTCATCACCTCTCCTATCTCTTCTGACTCCATGCACAAGTTCCCACCACTATCCTTGACTGACCCTAACCTCATCCTGGCCGTTCTTTTATTTCTCACGTAAGAGTAAAAAGCCTTGGGGTTTTCCTTAATCTGACCCGCCAAGGACTTCTCATGCTCCCTCCTAGCTCTCCTAAGCACTTTTTTTTAGCTCATTCCTTGCTACCTTGTAACCCTCAAGCGACCCAACTGAACCTTGTTTTCTCATCCTTACATATGCTTCCTTTTCCCTCTTGACAAGGCATTCAATCTCTTTTGTGAACCATGGTTCCCTCACTCGGCCATTTCCTCCCTGCCTGACAGGGACATACCTATCAAGGACGCGCAGTATTTGTTCCTTGAACAAGCTCCACTTTTCATTTGTGCCTTTCCCTGACAGTTTCTGTTCCCATCTTATGCTCCCTAATTCTTGGCTAATTGCATCATAATTATCCCTCCCCCAGTTATAAACCTTATAATATGTAATGTAACAGTTGGAGTCCTAGCACATATCCCTGCGGAACCCCACTAGTCACTGATTGCTGATCAGAAAAAGACCCATTTATGCCAATTCTTTACTCCCTATCTGCTAACCAGCTTTCTATCCATCTCAAGACATTACCTGCAATCCCATGTGCTTTAAAGTGAAACAGTGACACAGTAGCTAACACTGCTGCCTCTCAGTGCCAATTTGATACTTGGCTTGAGTCACTGTCTGGGTAGAGTTTGCACATTCTCCCCAAGTCTGCACGAGTTTCCTCCGGGTGCTCTGGTTTCCTCCTACAGTCCGAAAGTTGTGTTGGTTAGGTACATCTGCCGAGCTAAATTCTCCCTTAGTGTATCCGAACAAGTGCTGGAGTGTGACGACTAGAGGATTTTCACAATAACTTCATTGCAGTGTTAATGTAAGCCTACTTGTGACACGAGTAAATAGACTTTAAAGCTTTAGCCTGTTTTGTGAGACCTTGCCTAAATAAACCACATCCACTGGTTCTTCTCAGTCAACTCTACTAGTTACATTTCGGTACACTGAGGGAGAATTTACCATGGCCAATGCACCTAAGCAGTACATCTTTTGGACTGTGAGAAGGGCGAGTGTGTGTTTGTGAGAGAGGGGGGCAAGTGTGTATGTGTGTGAGAGATGAGGGCGTGTGCATGTGCAAGAGAGACAGTGTGTGTGCACATATGTGACAGAGAGAGAGACAGAGACGGGGGTGGGGGGGGGCTGTGTGTGTGTGTGTGTGTGTGTGTGTGTGTGTGTGAGAGATGGAGTTTGTATGTATGGAGGTGTGTATGAGAGACGGAGGGTTTGTGTGTGTGAATGAGAGAGATGGGGAGGTATATGTATGAGAGATGGTGACTGTGTTTGAGAGAGAAAGGGAGTGTGAGTGTGTGTGTGTGAGAAAGGGGAGGGTGTGTGTTTGTGTGTGTGAGAGAGATGGAGGGGGTGAGTATGTGTGTGAGAGAGAGAGACGTGTGTGTGTAAGACAGGCTGTGTGTATGAGAGAGTGTGTGGGTGAGCGTCAGAGTGAGAGAGAGAGAGACAGGAGCTGTGTGCGTGAGAGAGAGAAAGTGGGGTATGTGTGTGATGGGGGTGTGTGAGAGAGATGGAGTGTGTGTAACAGGGGGCGTGTGCGTGAGAGAAACAGGGTGTGCGTATGTTGGTATGTGTGAGTGTCGGAGGGCTGTGTGTTGACGGTAGTGTGTGAGAGAGAGTCGAGGTGTGTGGGTGTGAGAGAGAGTCGAGGTGTGTGTGTGTGTGACAGAGACAGGGAGTGTGTGAGAGAGTTGGGGGTTGGGTGTGTGTGTGTGAGAGATGTATGTGTATGTGAGAGAGAGAGAGATGGAGAGTGTGTGAGAGAGTTGGGGGTGTGTGTGAGTGAGAGTGAGAGAGAGACTGGGGTGTGCGTATGTATGTGAGAGAGAGTTGGGTGGGTGTGTGTCAGAGAGTCCGGGGGTGAGTTTGTGCGATGTATTCCGTTTTGACTGTTGCCCTTTAGGAAATAAATATTGACCTTGGAGTGGATATCACTCAAATTTACCAAAATTATATGTGGGGTCAATTTATGAACTAAATTGTGAGTTCAGTTCAAGGTTGCATAAACTTGGTTTGAATTCTCTTGAGTTTGGAAGTTTAAAGGGTGATTAATTGAGGTGTTTGAAGTGATGACAGGATTGGTAAGGGTAGTTACAGTGAAACTATTTCCTCTATTGAGGAATTCCAGAATAATGGGGCACAATGTCATTTAGGAGTGAAATCAGAAAGCAGATTGTCCAGAAAGTATAGAGAAATGTGAACCTTTTTCTCCTTGAGGCTGTGGGTTCAGCCAAATCAAAGAGATTGAATTTCATGGATTTTATCAGGTAAGAGTTTAATGAGATATGGGCAAAAATGTGTAAATGGAATTGAGTTACAGGAATCTTCAGAAAGTCATTGAATGGCAGAATCAGTTTGAGATTAAATTGGCCTACTGTTTCTGCTGTATCTGTTTAATCCCAGTTTCCATATCTGCCAAACCTCCTCCCCCCCTCCCCCCCAAAATCCAAGTGTGTTGCCTGATTTTCTCCTCATTCCATCTTTAAATCCCTCCTACCAGCTTCCTGTGCTGCCACAGAACAGAAATGGCCGTTTATCATCGGGACCAATGATCATGACCAAGCTAAACTGTCCCTCATCCTTCTCACACTTGTTTGCAGCCTTTGGTACTGTGGACCACATAATCCTTGGACCACATCATCCTTCCCCACTGCCTGTTGTCCAGCATGGTGTGAATACCCTTGGTTTGCTCTTTACCTATCAGCACCTTCAAAGACAGCTCGAATCAACCCAATTCTACCCCGTTCCCTCCTCCGTCCCTCCCCAAGCCCCACCTCTGCCCCCCCACTCTCCGGCCTCTCCCTCCTCCTCGACCTCTTCCCCTTCCCGGCCTAACCTCTTCCCTGGACTCTAGCCCTCCCCCCTCCATCCTTTCCCCTCCCCAGCCTCTCCTACTGTCTTTCTGTCTCGATCTCTCTGTGTTGTAACATAAGGAATAATTTTCAACAAGTTAACTGGATCTGAGAGAGTTGATACTGAGAGTTTTTTTGCTGGCTGGAGGCTTTGTCTAAACACCAGAGTCAGATCTTTCAGGAGTGATATTAACAAACATTTCTACACACATTCATGGAAAATGTTGTGAACTGGCTTCTGCAAATCGTGACATTTTAATTTTTCAGTCTGAGATTTGTAGGTTTTTGTTGTCCAATGATGTGAATGGAATATGATACCGAGGGGCATTTGGAGTTAGATCACAGATCAGGCATGATCTCACTGAAGGACTGGACTGCCTCCAGGCAGTCTATAGCCTCTCACCTGGGCCTGTGTTCAAAGCTGACCCTGGGAGGAATCTGGGCCACAGATTGGAGTGAATTGGTCCTTTTGCTTGCTCTGTACCGGCCCATGCTGGGCTGCACAGACACAGCAGCTGCACCGTTTGATTTTCCCATCTGTTCCAACTACGTTGGGTTTGTGAGTTGTGTATATGGTAGGGAAGGAGGAGCATTCATTTTAAGAGTCAAGAAAAATTGGTTCCACATGGACTCCAAAACATTCATACTAAAGCCCCAACACAGGAACTGGCTTGGCTTTCTCTCTCCCACATAAATTCTCTCTATATCTGTCTTTCTCTCATAGAGTCTCTACAGTGCAGAAGGGGGCCATTTGGCTCAGCCAGCCTGAACCAACAACAGTCCCACCCAGGCCCTATCTCTGTAACCCCGTGCATTTACCTGGCTGGTCCCTCTGACATGAAGGGGCTACCTTGCATGGCCCATAAACCTAACTAGTACGCATTTGACTGTTGGAACATAGAACACTACAGCACAAACAGGCCCTTTGGCCCACAAGTTGCACTGATCATATCCATACCTACCAGGCCATAGAACTGTCTATAACTCCCAATCCCATTAAATTCCATGTACTCATCCAGAACTGATCTTTTAAAAGGCCCCAGCGAGTTCGCCTCTACCACCACCGATGGCAGCCGATTCCACTCACTCACCACCCTCTGAGTGAAAAACTTACCCCTGACATCTCCTCTGTACCTGCTCCCCAGCACCTTAAACCTGTGTCCTCTCATAGCAACCATTTCAGCCCTGGGAAATAGCCTCCGAGAATCCACCCTATCTATACCTCTCAACATTTTATAAACCTCTATCAGGTCGCCTCTCAACCTTCGTCTCTCCAGGGAGAAGAGACCGAGCTCCCTCAACCTATCTTCATAGGGCATGCCTCCCAATCCAGGTAACATCCTTGTAAATCTCGTCTGCACCCTCTCAATAGCTTCCACATCCTTCCTGTAGTGAAGCGACCAGAACTGCGCACATTACTCCAAGTGGGGTCTGACGAGGGTCTTATAAAGTTGCAGCATTACCTCCCGATTCCTAAACTCAGTCCCTTGATTAATGAAGGCTAGCACACCATATGCCTTCTTGACCACATCCTCCACCTGCGAGGCCAATTTAAGAGTCCTGTGGACCCGGACCCCAAGATCCTTCTGCTCTTCAACCCAACTAAGACTCCTACCCTTGATATTGTACTCCTTCATCCCATTGGACCTGCCAAAATGGACCACTACGCATTTATCCGCGTTGAAGTCCATCTGCCACTTCTCCGCCCAGTCTTGCATCCTATTTATGTCACACTGCAACTTCTGACATCCCTTCAGACTATCCACAACACCACCAACCTTCGTGTCGTCGGCGAACTTACTAACTCATCCCTCCACTTCCTCATCCAGGTCATTTATGAAAATAACAAACAGCAAGGGTCCTAGAACAGATCCCTGGGGCACTCCACTGGTGACCGACCTCCATGCAGAAAAAGACCCATCCACAACCACTCTCTGCCTTCTGCAGGCAAGCCAGTTCTGGATCCACAAGGCCAAAGCCCCTTGGATCCCATGCCCTCTCACCTTCTCAAGAAGTCTTGCATGGGGGACCTTATCAAATGTCCTGCTGAAGTCCATGTAAACCACATCCACTGTGGAGGAAACTCACGTGGACGTGGAGAGAACTAGTAAACTATGCACAAACAGTGACCTGAGGCCAGAATTGAACCCAAGTCCCTGGCACTATTAGAAGTTAAGCTAGTGGCTTTTGCTACCAAATAAATCTGTTGGACTCTAATCTGGTGTTGTGAGACAGCAATGCTAACCCTGTGCCCGGTGTACACCCTCTCTTTCACACAATATCTCCCTTGCATGCTCTCTCTCTCTCACATTCACTCTCATGCTGTTTCTGATGTCCTTCCCCACACTATCTTTATCACTGTCCATCGCACCCATCCCATTGCACTCACTGTCTGATTCTCTCTGTCAGACTTTCACTCATTTTCACGCGCTCTATCTTGTAATCCCACTCATGCAAGTACTCTCTCCATCAGCGACACCCACCCCATCTTTCTTTTCCAGGACAGGTGCAGCACAGATACAGAGTAAAGCTCCCTTTACACTGTCCCCCCTCAAACACTCCCAGGACAGGTACAGCACACAGTTAGATACAGAGTAAAGCTCCCTCTACACTGTCCCCCATCAAACACTCCCAGGACGGGTACAGCATGGGTTAGATACAGAGTAGAGTTCCTTCTACATTGTCCACATCAAACATGGAATTTTTGCCCTCTGTCCCTCTTGTGATAAGAACTTAAGTGTCATTTGATCCCTACATCACTTTGGCAATTGAGAACAAACTGATGAAGCAGCAATTGGCTGATGGGGGAAAGCTGGACAGTTTTCCACAGTGCCTGGTAAATGCCAGCGTCGTACTGCAGTGGAACAGCTTGATCAGATATGACTCAGTTTGAGAGGATATGGCTTCAGCAGAGTGCAACTGAAGAAGTGACATCATGGACTTGAAATGTAAATTATTTTTCCCTCTCCACAGATGTTGCCAGACCTGCTAAATATTTCCTGACTTTGTGTATTCATTTCAGATTTTCGGCTTTTGCATTATTTTGCTTTCATTTTGGACTAAAATTGACATTGTCCTTGCGGAAACAGTCTCTTGTGCTGGGTCTCCATCCCACGCCCTTTATCCTGCAGTGCTGGGGTTGAATTCAAAATGGGTATCAACACCATTACTGCTAATAAATGCAACAAGAAATGGTCTCCATGGCTTGTAGCCCTGCCCAGGATGTTGCAGTCTCTCAACATTTGTCTGCTGAATGTCCTCAACTAGCCATCCTAAAGCACGACTACAAGGAGGGAGTGAGAAACACGAGTAAATGTGAATGGGTCCCATTAGGGTATTTCAGAATCACAGAGCAATTCAGCAAAATGCACTTCCTCTTTAATTAACTTTCTATACAGCAGTTAATGGGTTCTACATGCGCTCTTAGCAAGCCCTGGGAACCAAAATGATCTTTTGGGGATTAGCTGATACTCTGCAAGCATCACTGAGATTTGTGTGCTGCTGTCCAATACCAGACAGATTTCAATCCTGACCATTTCGTCAATAAAACAGGTGGAACTGTTCACGGCGACAGCAAATCCATCATGAGAGCTTTCGCAACAAATCCAGACTTGATTCTCCCAGCCTCACAGAGGGAAATCAAAAAACATCATTCATTGCTTATTAATGATAGTTCCTGAAGGTGCTGACTCTTACTGGGATACAGTTCCTGAAGGTGCTGACCCTCACTGGGATACAGTTCCTGAAGGTGCTGACCCTCACTGGGATACAGTTCCTGAAGGTGCTGTCTCTCACTGGGATACAGTTCCTGAAGGTGCTGACTCTCACTGGGATACAGTTCCTGAAGGTGCTGACCCTCACTGGGATACAGTTCCTGAAGGTGCTGTCTCTCACTGGGATACAGTTCCTGAAGGTGCTGTCTCTCACTGGGATACAGTTCCTGAAGGTGCTGTCTCTCACTGGGATACAGTTCCTGAAGGTGCTGTCTCTCACTGGGATACAGTTCCTGAAGGTGCTGAGTCTCACTGGGATACAGTTTGATTTGGTAAGTCACGAGGAGGAAAGTCTTAGGTTACAGGATGATATAGATGGGCTGGTCAGATGGGCAGAGCAGTGAAAAATGGAATTTAACCCTGAAAAGTATGAGATGAGTGTCAGATGATGGACTGAAAATAAGGAGATTGAATAACAACAAAGGTGGTTACAAGTTTTCCTTCAAATATGTGCCATTCTGGGCAGCGTATATGTAAGGGCTCAGAGCGAATTCTATGATGGTGAACCGATTAGAAAATGAGCGAATTAGCAAACAGGAGATGACATGGGTAAATGATGAGGAACAGAAATAAAAGTTTAAGCAATGTGAACATTTTTCTGTATTTTCTCACTAAATGTGTAAATAATAGAATGTAGGATCCTGGACTTTGTTAACAGCTGAGCAGTGTGCCCTATTTGGGCACCACACTTTATAAAGGACGTAAAAGAAAGAAAAGAAAAGAAAAGAACAACCCAGCACGGGAAACAGGCCCTTCGGCCCAACGAGCCCGCGCCGCCGCATCGCCCTACACCTATTCTACCCTGCATGTCTACGAATGGGACCCTACTCAGTCAGATTCAGGGAAGAAATAGTGTCAATTTGGTGGAAACCAATTAGCCTAAGAGCACATCTTTGGGGTGTGGGAGGAAACCGGAGCGCCCGGAGGAAACCCACGCAACCACAGGGAGAATGCGCAAACTCCCACAGACACAGGCCCAAATCCATGTATCTGCACAGCTAGCAGTGCTAGTCACTGAGCTGTTGCGGTGCCCGTTTATCGGTCCAGGATCAAGCACACACACCGACATGAAGTACTAGGCCACTCCTGGACTTCCAAGAGCAGCCCACGCACAACCTGCCGTGTGCATGCCCCTCGCTTGACACGAGGTGGACCTCCACCTGTGGAATAAAGACAAAACATATTAGTTATACAGCCTGCCCTTCCGGTGTCTCCCGAGGTTTACCCTATTTAATAGCCCCTACCATATCCCTCCATTCCCGTTTCACTCATATGCCTATCTAACTGCATCTTAAACGAGTCCAACGTGCCTGCCTCCACCACCCTACTCGGTAGCGCATTCCAGACCCCCACAACTCTCTGTGTAAAGAACCTTCCTCTTACCTCCAAATTATACCTCCCCCCCCTCACCCTTAATTGATGACCTCTTGTGTTCGTACCCAGTCTAGGGAGCAGTCTCTCACTATTAACTCTATCTATTCCCTTCAGTATCTTATATACCTCTATCATGTCCCCTCTCAATCTCCTTCTTTCCAAGGAGAATAGCCCCAGTCTCTTCAGTCTCTCCTCGTAACCCAGTCCCCCCATGCCAGGCAACATCCTGGTAAACCTCCTCTGCACCCTTTCCAGAGACTCCACGTCCTTCCGGTAATAAGGTGACCAGAACTGGACGCAGTACTCCAAATGCGGTCTAACCAACGCTCTGTATAACTGAAGCATTAGACGGCAGCTTTTATACTCTAAGCCCCTTCCTATAAAGGCTAACATCCCATAAGCCTTCCTAACAACGTTCTCCACTTGTGACACAACCTTCATGGATTTGTGGACCTGCACTCCCAGGTCTCTCTGTACATCTATACTCCTAATCGGCCTACCTTTTATCACATAACTCCTCTCTGCATTATTCCTTCCAAAATGCATCACCTCGCATTTGTCAGGATTAAATGCCATCTGCCACCTATCTGCCCACTGCACCAACCTATCTATATCCTGTTGTATCACCTGACAATCCAGCTCTGTACCCGCCAACCCTGCCATCTTGGTGTCATCAGCAAACTTGCTGATCACACCACCTACTCCCTCTTCTAAGTCATTTATGTAGACTACAAAGAGGAGAGGTCCCAGTACCGAGCCCTGCGGCACACCACTGGTCACTGGCCTCCAGCCCGACAAGGTACCCTCCACAACTACCCTCTGTCTCCTATTTCCCAACCAGTTCTCAATCCACCTAACTACCTGGCCTCGTATCCCATGCGCCTTAACCTTTTCTACCAGCCTACCGTGAGGGACTTTGTCAAACGCCTTACTGAAATCCATGTAGATGACATCAACGGCTCTCCCATCGTCAACCGTTTTTGTCACCTCCTCAAAGAATTCCACCAGATTCGTAAGGCAAGACCTCCCTCTAACAAAGCCATGTTGCGTATCCCTAATCAGATCGCAACGCTCCAAATGCTCATACATCCTACCCCTAAGTATTTTTTCCATTAACTTCCCTACCACCGACGTCAAACTCACTGGCCTATAATTCCCAGGGTTATCCCTACTACCTTTTTTGAACAACGGGACCACATTTGCTACCCTCCAGTCTTCTGGGACCTCACCTGTGTCCAAAGAAGAGACAAAGATGTGCGCCAGAGGCCCAGCAATTTCATCTTTCGCCTCCCTAAGCAGCCTGGGATAAATACCATCAGGCCCCGGAGCTTTATCCGTCCTTACGCTACCTAAAAGCCCTAGCACTTCCTCTCTCGTAATAACTATATCCTGCAACTGAACCTCCGCTCCCTCCAAGAGACCGCACGATTCCGAACCCCTCTCCTTCGTGAATACCGACGCAAAGTATTCATTCAGGAGCTCCCCCATTCCCTCCGACTCAATACACAACTCTCCACTCTTGTCCCTAAGAGGACCAATTTTCCCTCTAACTACTCTCTTGCCTCTAATATAGGAATAAAATGCCTTAGGATTATCCTTAATCCTACCGGCCAAAGCCATCTCATGCCCTCTCTTCGCCCTTCTAATTCCCCTTTTTAGCTCCCTCCTACTCTCTCTATATTCCTCCAGCGCACACTCCGTACCCATTTGTTTTGACCTATCATACGCCTCCCTCTTCTTCCTAACCAAGTCTTCAATATCCCCCGTAATCCACGGCTCTCTAATCCTACCTTTCCCATCCTTTCGCTTAACCGGAACAAACCTCCCCTGCAACCATTTCATTTTGTCCCTAAAAGCCTCCCACTTGCCAACCGTGGACTTGCCAGCTAACAGTCCCTCCCAGTCAGTTTGCTGCAGCTCCCTCCTAATCCTGCCATAGCTCGCCTTTCCCCAGTTCAGCACACTCCCGCTTGGACGGCACTCGTCCCTTTCCATTTTTATCCTAAAGTAGACGGACTTGTGGTCACTGTTCGCCACATGTTCGCCTACCTCTACCTCACCCACCTGCCCTGGCTCGTTTCCCAACACTAAATCCAGTATAGCCCCTCCCCTAGTCGGGCAAGTTACATACTGTTCTAGCGACCCTTCCATAACACATCTCACAAACTCCTCTCCCTCCGTACCCCCAGCTCTAGGCCCCCTCCAATTCACTCCGGGAAAATTAAAATCACCCACTACAACCACTCTATTCTTTCTGCACCTGTCCAAAATGCCCCTGCAAATTCCCTCCTCCACTGACTTTGGGCTGTTGGGTGGCCTATAGTACACCCCTAGCAGTGTGATCTCTCCCTTTTTATTCCTCAACTCCACCCACAGCGACTCAATCCCTATCTCTTCCATATCGCCCTCCCTCCGCACTACTGTGATGTTTTCCTTGACTAACAGTGCCACCCCTCCACCTCTCTTCAACCCTCCTCTGTCACACCTAAAACACCTGTACCCAGGAACATTCAGCTGCCAGTCCTGCCCTCCCCGTAACCACGTCTCCGTTACAGCCACCACATCCAACTGCCTCACAAACATCAAGGCCCTAAGCTCATCCGTTTTCCCTGCCACACTCCTAGCATTGAAACAGACACAGTTCAACCCACAAATGTCCCTCGGAACCACCTTCTCCCTTATAATTTTCCTTTCACCCGTCTCTCTCCCAGCCACCTCCCCACCCCCCCTCCCAATTAGTTTAAATCATTCCTGAACACCCCAGCTAACCTCCCTGCTAAGACACTAGTCCCCCTCCCGTTCAAATCCTCCCCACCCCTCCTGTACAGTTGCCTTTCTCTCCTAAACACCTCCCAATGATCTACATAAGTAAACCCCTCTACCCTACACCAGTCCCTCAACCATGCATTCAACTGCACGATCTCGTCATTCTTAGCCCTGCTCATACTGGGCAGCAACCCAGACAGTGCCACCCTAGAGGTCCTGCCCTTTAGTTTGGCCCCCAACTCCTTAAATTGCCTACGGACCTCTCCCCTACTCCTCCTTCCTATATCCCCCTCCCCTACATGTACTATGACCTCTGCCTGGGTCCCCTCCCCTTTCAAAATTCCCTCTACCCTTTCCATTATATCTTTTACCCCTGCTCCAGGGAGGCAGACCACCATCTTGGAGTCGCGCCCTTGCCCACAGAACCTCCTATCAATCCCTCGGACCCTCCCATCCCCTACCACTATCACCTTACCAGACCCTTTCCGTCCCTCTAAATCAGTCTCCCCTTCCTTCCTATTTTTCTGTGCCCCTGCCGACGAACCTTGGGGGGCCTCCGGGGAGGCCGGGGGACCCTGACTACTCTTCTTCTTCCTCTTTCCCCTCCTAACAGTCGTCCATCCTCCCTTCTCTTCCGCCCTTGAGACCTCCTCCTGCTCATGTTTCCCAGCCATTATCTCCTCATTTTCCCTAACTAGAAACGCATCTTCCAGTCGCCCCTCGAGTTGCCTGATCCGGGCCCTCAATCGCTGCAGTTCTAAACATTTACTGCAGATGTGTACCTTGGGGACCCGTGACACCACCAGGAACTCCCACATGTGGCACCGGACGCAACTTACATTCCTCCCTATATTCCCTGCCATGTCCCAACCTCCTGTAAGTGCCCAAGGTAGGAATCTGTCACTCACCTTCTCCAAGCCTGCTCTCTCCTAAGCCCAGCAAGCCAAAGCCCTTCTCACTCAGTTCCCACTCACTCCGCTGCCCGCTCCCGACGCTGCCCGCTCTATACTGCTACCCCTTTTTTATACCCCCCGCTCCCCCTTAACGCAGGGTGCAAAGCCGATTTAGTAGAATAGTGCCAGGCACCAGGGATTGCAGGTTTGTGAATTGAATGGAGAAGCTGGAGTTGTTGCCCTTTGCATAATTTCTGAGGATGTTAAGGAGGGTTTTAATAGATGTGTAAAAATCATGAAGGACTTAGATAAAGTAAGTGAAAGCTGTTCCAATGGCTGAAGGGTCGATAGCCAGGGAGACCACATTTCAGGTGATTGGGCAAATGACTAGAGGCAGTATGAGGATACCTAAATACAAGTGATTGCAGCTTGGAATATTTTTTCTGAGAGGATGATGGATATGGATTCAATATTAGCTTTCAGAAAGGAATTGGATAAATGTTTGAAGGAGAAAGTATTGCAGGGATTCAGTCTGTTGTTGAGCTGTCCATGCAGGATATGATTGTGCCCTGTTACCATCCTGTGTCATCATGGAGCCCACTTGACTCCAGAGAGATCCTGACCTAGATGATAGAATGGGATAACCCCTGGACTTGGGGCTGTTTGTTGTTTTTGGGTTTCAGGATATGGGCCATGTCTTGTCCAGACTGCTTCAGAGCTCAGGGATGTTGTCTGTTTCCCCTCTGTCTCTTCATCCTGCCCCTCCCCACACACATGTTGCATGTAAAAAGACAATGAAGTTTTCACCATCCACACAAGTGACTGCATGTACACTTTCTAAATGTCAGCTGTTCAAACCATGTAGAGGAAGCTGAAAATGGGAGTGAAGAGAGAGTAGGTTAAATTAATAGAGGGTTTGTTTTATGTCTAATTTCCCTGTTGGTATCCCTACCAGTGACATGAGCCCAGTTCACTTCCTGATCATATCTAAATACAACATATCAGAGTACAATAATATCCTGCTGTTGTCGCCCATCTGCTTACTTGGACCAACATAAAAAGGAGCCACTTTGTTTATATTATATCATTGCTGTTAATACACTGCACTCCACTGAGGGAACAGCTCCAGAATCCCAGCAAGTCTCCTGCGTGCATGTACCCAGCACTTCTCTGCTGCCCCTCATTGGTTTAAGAACTTATCTGGTGCTGTATTTTTAACCATTAGACATGATTGCAAATGTTGGCTTTGACTGCACAGTGACTGTTTGCACCAACTGCTTGGGATACCTTGACCTCAGAGTCACAGAATTGTTACAGTGGAGGAGGCCATTCAGCCCATTGTGTCAGTACCAGCTCTCCAAATGAGCAATTCACTTGCTGCTGTTCCCCTGCCGTTTCTCCATAATCCGGCACGTTCTTCCTTTTCAGATAATCATCTAACTCTCTTTTGAGTGCTTCAATTACTCCTGTCACCACTGCACTTTCAGGCGGTGCATTCCTGACACCAGTGACTGGCTGTATGAAAACAATTTTCCTCATGTTGCTTTTGTTTCATTTACTAATTACTTTAAATCTGTTCCCTCATGTACTTGATTTCTTCATAAGTGGGAACATTTCTCTTTGTCTAGGCTATCCTGGCCCCTTATGATTTTGAATACATCTTCAAATCTCCATTCAGCCCTCTTGTCCAAAGAAGACAGTCCCAACTTCTCCAATCTATCTTCATAACTAAAGTTCCTCATCCCATTCTCTTGTTGCCAAAATCACTAACAGTTTGCCTTTGAGAGATTTCAGAGTTGCAGGCATATTGGGAAATCCCTTTGGTGTTGTCTACCCTGCCGTAGTGTTGGTGACATTAACTGGCTCATACATCACATTGGCTTTCAATTGTGGTCTTGTACCCAACAACATTTAGCTGTAATACAAATAAAAAGTCATTCTCATCTTTGTGGAAGTGTATCTTCAGTGAGGGGAGTAGATGGTGGTGGGAGGGGGGCACATTATTAAGTTTCTGAAAATAATGGAAAGAGATGCATTGATATTTAGTCTGTTGCATCCTAGGGCAAATGTTAATTTTTCCAAGTAGCAAGCTCCCAGTTTTCCAAGGACCAGGCAAAGAGCAGTATACATCTAGCCTCAGCTCTGCTCCTGGAACACGTCTGGATATTCCTAATGGTATTGTACAGCAAATAACATCTTCACATTGCACACCATTACACTTTTATGTGGTTGCTTTAAATGTTTAACTCAGATGGTTAGTCTGACAGTTTCTGAGGATCCCCTCTGCAGTTTTGAGGAAGTGACTCAGTTGTGAAAGTATTGACAGCACAAATAGTCTACTTGTCTCAACATGCCCATGCAGTGTTCATACTCTACATGAGCCACCACCTTTATTAGAATATTGTGCCAAGCTGAGTGCAGCTCCTAGGATACTCAAAAAGCTTGACTCCATCCAGGACAAAGCAACCTGCTTGATTGGCAGCCCATCCACAAACATTCATTCCCTCCACCACCAATGAACAGTGGCAGCCGTGTGCACCATCTACATGATGTATTGTAGCAACTCACTAAGGCTTCTTAGACAGCATCTTCCAAATGCACGACCATTACCATCTAGAAGGAGAAGACTAGCAGATACCTGGGAACACCACTACATTATTGTTCTTTTCCAAGCCACCCACCATATATATTGCTGTCCTTCACTGTCACTGAGTCAAAATCGTGGAATTCCCACCCTAGTAGCATTGTACCTACATCCTTGGGACTGCAGTGGTTTAAGAAGGCAGCTCACCACCACCTTCTGAAGGGCAATTAAAGATGGATGATAAATGCTGGCCTAGCCAGTGATGCCTACTTTTCTGAAATGAATAAATAGAATGATCGTATCTCCTTGTGCTTATCTGTCTTTCTCTGTAATGTATCTGTGATCTTTGCCTTAGCCACAGCCTGTGGTAGTGAGTTTCAGACACTAGCTTCCGCCTGGGTAAAGAAAGTGTTCCAAGATTCCCAGTTAGTGACGGTCTTATATTTCTGATCCCTACTCCTCCATGAGTAGAAACGCCTTCTCCACCTCTACTGTGATCAGTCAAGTTACCCTTCAGCCTTTCCTTTTGAAGTCCAGCTTGCTGAATCTTTCTTGATATCTATTACCTCTTCAGGTATTATTGTGGAGAATCTGTTGTGTGCCTTCTCCAGTGCCTCTATATTTTTTATAATAAGGAGACCAGGATGGAATCGTAGGGTGGATACAGTATAGAAGGAGGCTATATGACTTGTTGAATCCATGCCAGCTCCCTGCAAAATCTGCCTCCACCACCCTGTAAGGCAGTGTATTCCTGATCCTAAGCACACGCTAGGGAAAAAAGCTTTTCCTCATGTTGCATTGTTTCTTTTCTCTTCAGTATGATCTAAGATTCTATACATCTCTGCTGTTCAGTTCTAGAAATGAATCACAGCGCTTTGTTTGCTTTTTTAACATTCTTTTTTCTACTTCCCTCTGAGTGCAACAAATTCCCAACAGCTTTCAAGATGTTTAATACCATCAAGGAGAACACTGGATTGGTAGCCCATTCGCCACCTTAAGCATTCACTCTCCCTACTGCAATCCTAGCATAGTTGCAGTGTACCATATTCCCTGTGCAACTTCAACAGCACCTCCTAAACCCGTGACACCCATCACTGAGAAGGACAAGGCAGCAGATATGTGGGGACACCACCCCTTGCAAGTTGTATCCCACCCTGACTCGGTAATATTTCATTATTCTATTATACGTGACTGCATCGTTCAAGGCAACATCTTATTGATATGCTGCACATAGGAATGTGCTGTGCAGGGCACAAACAGGCCATGTATAAGTAACATTTCCTTTGACGTGAGCATGCATGCACATGCATTAACCTTAAAAGGTCTGTACAGTGAAACTGGTTGCTCACAGCAAACAACATTTAGAAGCAACATTATTCTCAAAAGGATTTAAGCACATATACGATGGGCAATAAAGGCTGACTTTGCCACTGACACCCACATCCCATGAATGGATTTGAAAAATTGACCTGCTTTGATCTGCTGTACCTCATACCCAATATTCCACTACCCCATTTGGGCTTTATTTCCCAAGCATTATGTGACCTCCTTATTCTTCCTGCCAACATGTACATGTGACGTGAATCTAGAGTACGTTCGGGTTACTTAGCAAGGCTTGCCTAATACAATGCACTCTCAGCTGGCTTCACACTTTCAATCATTCATTGACTTGAATTCATGCAATCTTGTCGCTTGTAGCCTAATTTACATCAAGTCTCATTCACCCACCACTCCGGTGCTCACTAACCTACTTTTATTTCCTGGTCAAGCAATGCCCTGATTTTAAAATTCTCATTCTTATTTTCAACTCTCTTCATGTCCTTATTCCTCTCTTTACCTCTGTAACCTTCAGATATCTCTGCTCCTCTAATTCTAGCTATTTGATCATCTCCGAGTTTAATTTTGGAATTAGTAGTGGCCGCCCTTCAGATCTGGAAGTCCCTCCATTCACCTCACCACCTTTCTTTTCTTCTTTACAGCGCTCCTTACAACTTGCTTCTTTCATCAAAGTGTGGTCAACTGTCCTAAAATCTCCACATATGACTCGGTGTCAACTGTAGTTTGGTAGTGCTCCTGTGAAATTATTGGCATGCTTCACCACATTTAAAAGTGCTACGTCAATACAATAATTATTCATGTATGATGGCAACTGAGATGGAAGTGGCCAAGCAGTTACTGGCCAGGCTTTGTGATGTTGGCTGATTAGTATTTCTCGAGCTGTTTTACTGATGAATTTGGTTCAGGATTTAGTGCTGAGAACAGCCCTCTCCAAATGTCCAAACTCACCTGAGTGCCTGGTGGATAGGTATTCCAAGTACAAATAATCTTCATTTACTGAGAATTTGGGGGCTGGAATTTCAGATCTCAAACAAGAAGAAAGTGTGGGCCAACTGTTGGGTTAAATCTGTTCTGGAGCTGGTGATCCACACTGACCACTGTACCTGGCAGGAAGATCTCTGATAGCCTCACACTACTGAGGGATACGATTGCCTGTGTGCAATCTGTGCCGACGATGTGGACCCCTGCCTCATCAGTCTGGACCAGGAGAAGGCCTTTGGTAGAATATTGCACACCCACATGATGTTCTCTCCAGAATGGGTTTTGGGGAGGGAATTCACCGTTGGATCCATCCGTTCAGTACAAACATCAGTTGTTCAGTCTCAATCAATTGGTGGGAATTAGAAAACTTTCCAGTGAAGTCTGTCATCTACCCTGTCTAGTCCTGTTACAATTTTATAAGTCTCTATGAGATTCAGGAAGCATAAAGGAGAACATGCTCCTGTCTACATCAATGGGGATGAAGTAGAAAGGGTCGAGAGCTTCAAATTTTTAGGTGTCCAGATCACCAACAACCTATCCTGGTCCCCCCATGCCGACATTATAGTTAAGGAAGCCCACCAATGCTTCAACTTTCTCAGAAGACTAAGGAAATTTGGCATGTCAGCTACGACTGTTGCCAACTTGTATAGATGCACCATAGAAGGCATTCTTTCTGGATGTATCACAGCTTGGTATGGCTCCTGCTCTGCCCAAGATCGCAAGGAACTACAGAACGTTGTGAATGTAGCCTAGTTCATCATGTTAACCGGCCTTCCATCCATTGACTCTGTCTACACTTCCCACTGCCTTCAGGAAAAAGATACAAAAGTCTGAGGTCACATACCAGCTGACTCAAGAACAGCTTCTTCCCTGATGCTGTCAGACTTCTGAATGGACTTGCTTTGCATTAAATTGATCTTTCTCTACACCCTAGCTATGACTGTAACACTACAGTCTGCACTGTCTTGTTTCCTTCTCTATGAAGATATGCTTTATCTGTATAGAGCTCAAGAAACAATACTTTTCACCGTATGTTAATACATGTAATAATAATAAATCAAATCACATCAAATCTCCCCTCTTTCGCTGGAGTTTAGATGAATACAAACCTAATCTAGTCAACCTGTCCTCATACCTCAGTCCCTCCATCACCAAAATCAGCCTGGTAAACCTTTGCTGCACTCACTCGAGAACAAGAACATCCTTCCTCGGATAAGGAGACCAAAATTGCGCACAATGCTCTAGGTGTGGCCTCACCAAGACCCTGTATAATTGCAACAACACACCCCTGCTCCTGTACTCAATCTCTTGCGATGAAGGCCAACGTGCCATTTGCCTTCTTTACTGCCTGCTGCATCTGCATGCTTAAGGCAGGACTGCTTACTCTCTCCTGTTCTGTTTGTGTGTGCATACAACCTTTAGCAGAATCCATCAGGAAGGATTCTGGCAGAAGATGATCCCAAGCAGCAGAGGCACTCAGCTCGAAGCATCCCTACACAGGAAGGACATTAGCATCTGCTGCTTGGATCCACTGTTGGTGCACAGACTGATAAGTATCTGCAACAGCTCCATAGCTGGAGTATTGTGTGCAGTTTTGGTGTCTGTGGAAGGATGTCCTTGCTATAGAGGGAGCACAGCGAATGTTTACCGGGCTGATTCCTGGGATGGCATGTCTGTCATATGAGGCAAGACTAAGTGGGTTAGGATTATATTCACTGGAGTTTAGAAGAGTGAGAGGGGATCTCATAGAAACTTATAAAATTCTAACAGGGTTGTACAAGATTCAGAAAGAATGTTCCCAGTGGTGGGGAGTCCAAAACTAGGGGTCATAGTTTGAGGATAAGGGGTAAACATTTTAGAACTGAGGCGAGAAGAAATTTCTTCATCCAGAGGGTGGTAAATGTGTGGAATTCACTCGCACAGAATGTAGTTGAGGCCAAAATGCTGTCTGGTTTCCAGAAGAAATTAGATATAGCTCTTGGGACTAAAGGGAACAAGAGATATTGGGGGGAAGGGTGGATCAGGATATTGAATTCGAAGATCAGCCATGATTAAGATGATAGCGGCGCAGACTCAAAGAGCCGAATGGCCTACTCCTGCTTTTACTTTTTTATGTTTCTATGTTTCTAATATTGTACATAGTACTGCAGATTTGGCCTCATCAATGTCCCATGCAACTGAAGGATAACCTCCCTGATGTATTCAATTCCCCTTGCAATAGCCAATAATATTCTATTTGCTTTCCTAATTACTTGCTGTAACTGCAGACTAGCTTTTTGTGAATCATGCACAAGGGCACCCTGATCCTTCTGCACCTCAGAGTTCTAAAATCTCATCATTTAGATAATATACATCTTTTCCTTTGTTTCCTGACAAAATGGACAATTACAAATCTTCCCACATTATGCATTAAAAATCTAGAAAATAAAGCTAGTCTCAGTAATGGTGACTCCAGATCCACAGTAACGTGATTGACTCTTAACTGCCCTCTGAAATGGCTACTCAGTTCAAGGGCAGTTGTGGAGGGCAGCAAATGCTGTCTAAGCGCTTTTCACAACTTCTTACCTATTGTGTATTGTCAATAAATTTAGCAACTATACCATTGATCCCATTCACCCAAGTCATTTATATAAATTGTAAAAGATTGAGGTCCCAGCACTGATCCTTGTGGTATACCACAGCCAGAAAAAGACACATTTATGCATTCTCTCTGTTAAGTGGCCAATCTTCTGTCCCTGCCGATATGTTACCCGCTACAACATGAGCGTTTATTTTCCACAATAACCTTTGATGAGGCACCTTATCAAATGCTTTCTGGAAATCTAAGTATAGTACATTCACCAGTTCCCTTTTATCTGTAGCACATGTCACTCCTTCAAAGGACTCCAATAAGTTGGTTGAACGCTATTTCGCTGTCACAAAACCATGTTGACTTTGCCTGATTACCTTGAACTTATCCAAATGCTGTGCTACAACGTTTTTCATAATAGCTTCTAACGTTTTCCTTATGACAGCTGTTAAGCTAACTGGCCTGTAGTTTCCTGCTTTCAGTGTCCCTCCCTTTTTGAATAAGTGAGTGACATTCACTATTTTCCAATCTAATAAGAACTGTCCCTGAATCTAGGGGATTTTGGATGATTAAAACCAATGCATCAACTATCTCCTGAATCTTCTTTTAATACCTTCAGATGAAGTTCATCAGGACCCAGGGATTTGTCAGCCGCAGCTTAACAATTTGCTCAGTACCTTTTGTAGTGATTGTGATTTTCCTGAGTTCCTCCCTCCCTTTCAATTCCTGATTTACGGCTATTTCTGGATTGTAACTTGTATCCTCTGCAAAATATCTGTTCAATTCATCTGCTATCTCCTTATTTTTCCAAACTCACTTTCAAGGGGACCAATGCTCACTTTGCTAATTTCTTTTCTCTTTAAGTATCTATAGAAACTCTCACTATTTGTCTTTATAATTCTAGCTAGTTTTCTCTTTGTTTCCAATTCTTCCCTCCTTATTAATCTTTTTGTAATTCTGTAATGATTTTTATATTCTGTCCAATTTTCTAACTTGCCACCCATTCTTGTACAACTCAATGTTTTTTCTTTAAGACTGATGCTATCCTTAACTTTTTTAGTTAACCACAGATGGTGGGTACCTTTAGAATATATCGATTCTGCTAATTCCGAAATACTTCCATAAATGTCTGACAAAGCATCTCTGTTGACCTATCTCTTAAACCCGGTTTTCCAGTTCACTTTGGATAACTCTGCTTTTGTGACCTCATAATTGTCCTTATTTAAGTTTAAAATACTAGATATGGACCCATTCTCCTCCTCTCCCCCACTCTCCCCAAACTGGATATAAAACTCAGTCATATTATAATCACTGCAACCCAGGAATGCCTTTAGTATGAAATCATTAATTAATCTTATCTCATTGCACAATACCAGGTCTAGTATAGCCTCCTCCCTGATTGGCTGCAGAATGTATTGTTTGAAGAAATTAACCTGTGAGCATTCTATCAACTCCTCATCTACGCTATCTGATTTCTCCAGTCTATATTATTCCTTCCTTGATACTCCATCCTACCATGTGATTGTTGTTTTGGGGACCTGCACACCACTCTCACAGGGGACATCTTTGCTTTATCATTACTCATCTTTACACAAACACTTCTTTATCTTGGTTAATAAAAATGCTAGACACATTCAGTAGGTCTGGCAGCAACGGAGGAGAGGGAAACAGTTAATGTTTCCAGTCGGTATGATCTTTGGAGCTAATGAGAGGGAGAAATATGATGGATTTTGTACTTTATACGAGCTGGTGGAGCAAATCTGCAATCTCTCACAGCGCAGACCTATCACTGAGCTGTTTTTCAGTACAAACAAGCAATTATAACCTTTCAGGTTCTGCTTCTTAATTTGATGGCTAGCTCCTCATACTGACTCTGCAGAAACTCATTCCTTGTCCTGCCTATGTTCTTGGTACTTACCTCCCACTGCAAGTTCCTCCCTGAGCTAATGTCCCAAATCAGGCAATACAACCATCTGGACTCTTGCTGTTTGCTACAGACAACAGTGTCAATCCCCCTCATTATGCTGTCCCCTATTACTGCTACATTCCTTTTTGCTTCCCCCACATGAGTGGCATCCTGTACCATAGTACTGTGGTCAGTCAGCTCATCCATCCTGCAGCCCCCATTCTCATCCAAGCTGAAAGAGCCTCAAAACTGTTGGACAATTGAAAAAGCTTGACAAGTGTTCCTGCAATCTTGCCTGCTGGGTCCCCCTTAAAGTTTATTTATTAGTCACAAGTAAGGCTTAAATTAACACTGCAGTGAAATTCCCCGAGTCACCACAGTCTGTCGCCTGTTCAGATCAATGCGCCTAACCAGCACATCTTTCAGAATGTGGGTGGAAACTGGAGCACCCGGAGGAAACCCATGCAGACACGGGGAGAATGTGCAAACTCCTTCAGACAGTGACCCAAGCTGGGAATTGAACCCAGGTCCCTAGTACTGTGAAGCAGCAGTGCTAATGACTGTGCTACCGTGCCTCCCCTTGCTGCCTCACCCACAGTCACACCCCCTACCCAACCACTGATCAAATCAGAAGATCCTATCCTAAGGGGTGTGACTGCCTCATTGTACAAAACATCCAGGTAACTGTCTCCTGCCTTGATGTGTAGCTGTGTCTGCAGTTCAGCCTCCAGTTCAATGAGTCTGAGCCAAAGCTCCTTGAGCCCCAAACACTTATCACAAGTGTGTTTGCCCTAGTTCACACTGACATCCAGGAGCTCCCATATGCTCCAGTTGTCACATATCATCTGTCCTGCCACCCTTAATGAGTTTAAACTACTTAATTATTACCCCAATCCCATGTGCTCTGATTTTGTTTACTATCCTGTGTGGAACTTTATCAAAAGCCTTCTGAAAATCCAAATTCACCACATTCACTGTTTGTCCTTTATCTAATCTATAAGTAACATCCTCAAAATAATGACCACGAAACCATTGTTGATTGTTGTAAAATCCCATCTAGTTCCCTAATGTCCTTTAAGGAAGGAAAATGCCACCGTACCTGGTCTGGCCTACATGTGACTCCAGAGTCACAGCAATGTGGTTGACTCTCAACTGCCCTCAGTGATGGGCAATAAATGTTGGCTTAGCCAGCGATGCCCACATCCCATAAAATAAAAAGAATAATAAAAACCTTTTTTAAACATGATTTCCCTGTCATAAATCCATGTTGATTCTGCCCAACCATCATCATGCTTGAAAAGTCCAGTTATCACATCCTTTATAGTAGATCCTAACATTTTCACACCCGCTGATTTCAAACTAACAACTGTATAGATCTGTTTTTTCCTCTCTCTCAGTGGGGTTACATTTGCTAAAATAATTCATGAACAATCAACTTTAGCTTCCTTAAATTTCATTAAATTTCTAATTTCGGATTTTTATTGAATTCAAATTTCACCATCTACTGTGCTGGGGTTCGAACCTGGGTCCCCAGAGAATTAACCTGGGTCTCTGTATTACTAGGGCTATTTAGCCTGGCCAATCAACCTAACCCACACATCTTTGGACTGTGGGAGAAACCCATGCAGACACGGTGAGAATGTGCAAACTCCATACAGACAGTGACCTGAGGCCAGAATTGAACCTGGATCTCTGGTGCCGAGATGCAGCAGTGCTAACCACTGTGCCACCATGCAAATTTTATAAATAAAGCATATTTTAAGAAAATATATTACTGAAAATAAATAAATGGGAATGGGGAACATCAAAGGAGTATAGTGACAAATCAGGAATAAAATAAAGATGCAGGGTTTAAAAAAAACTGCTGTTTAAATACGAGGCAGCGATAAATGACAGCAGTTGACAGCGAGACTTATTTTTGTCTTTTGATTTTAACTCTGCCTTTTCTAATCTGCTGGTGATCACCGGCTGTGGTGCTGATGCTTGGAGTGTACTGCAGCCAGCCCAGTCCTTCACAGCAGTGAGATGGGATAGAAGATAGACAAAGCTTCCAGTGTAGTGGGAGTCCAGTCAGGAATAGGCTCAGTGATTCTGTTTTGATAAGCAAAGATCGAGCACGGATTTGAGGACCGGGGTGTTTTTGTAGAATAAACAGTCGTACTATTTTTACACTCCAGCCCCAAAGTCCATTTCCATTAACCTCATGTGTGTTGGATTCTTTTTGCATCTTTCAAAGTGTGGATGAAAGAGCTTGGAAAAATAGCAGTAAGTTGTAAAATGTGATGGTATTACAGGGGAGTGCGCAGCTTTCAGTATTCACTGACCAAGATTGTCTAATTCCTAGTTGTTGTGCAGTGCAGTCTGATAGCTAGCTATGTAACATCAGCAGGGATCAGGTTGAGGCAATTGTGTGATTTCTGGGAGATTGATGGTACTGTGCGTGGCTGGGAATGCAGTTGCTCACCTGCACAATGCTTGAAAGCTGCCTAGGCTATATGGAACTTTATTTTCTTATACACCGAAAAATATTGTCTAATACTATGTTTCGATTGTGCCCAGGCTTAGTATGGATGGGGGTGCACTTGGGTGGCTGGGTCTCTGTGCTGAAGGGGGGCCAGATCCAGGAGCTGGTGCTCAGTTGTGAATGGAATCTTGTGTTCAGTAGGACCTGGTGTCTACTGAGGTCTGGATCTCAGAGTGGTACCAGAACTAGGATTCTGCAGAACAGAATTTGACTTGAAGTTTTTATTATTCATTCAAGGAACTTGGGTTCTGCTGGTTGGACCAAAATTTATTGCCCACTCCTAATTGCCCTTGGAAGGTGATGGGGAGCTGCCTTCTTGAACAGATGTAGTCCATATGGTGTAGGTACATCCACAGTGCTGTTAAGAAGAGAGTTCCAGGGTTTTGACCCGGTGACAATGAAAGAACAAGGATATACTTCCAAGTCAGGATGGTGAGTGGCTTGGAGGGAAACCTCCAGGTCGTGGTCCCATGTGTCTGCTACCCATGTCCTTCTAGATGGTAATGATTGTGGGTTTGGAAGGTGCTGTCTAAGAAACCTTGTGAATTCCTACAGTGCTTGTTGTAGATGGTACATGCTACCATTGTTTCTCAATGGTGGAGGGATTGAATGTTTGAGAATGGGGTGCCAATAAAACAGGCTGCTGGATGGTGTTGAGCCTTTTGGGTGATGTTGGAGCTGTGCCCATCCAGGCAAGTGGAGAGTATTTCATCACACTCCTGACTTGTTCCTTGTAGATGGCTTTGGGGAGTCACAAGGTGACAGCAGGATTTCTCGCCTCTGACCTGCTCTTGTATTTATGTGGCTAATCCAGTTCAGTTTGTGATCAATGATAAACCCAGGATGTTAATAATGGGAACTCTGGGGGCTGGGGCTTGACAGGATATTGGAATATGGGCATGATAAACTGCAAGTCATGTCACGGGAATGGAGAAGGAAAAATCTGCTATTAAGATTGCCGGGTCCATTGGTCAGAATTTCGCAAAGCACACTTACATTTTCGTTTTGTTCGAAAAGTGATAGGGTTTGGATTTGAGGCTAAATTGTGACTTTTGTGTGCACTGGACTGTCGCTTCTTGCAGTGTCTATTTAAATTCTGCAGGCAAATATGACATAACAGACAAGAGCCATTTTAGGTTTACTAATTTTGGCTAAGCTTTTTTAAGTTATAGAGAGCGCCTGAAACCTGTCATTTGAATCTTTACAGTCACCTCTTTGAATCATACTGTGTTGCAAGTAAATTGTGCACATTCCACTTAACAATGCTTTCTGTTAGTCGACAGAAGCAAGAGAAGGGTAGAAAGTTTGGTTTCACTGTTGCCCATCTTGAGGGTGGTGTGGTTTTGGTTGTCCTGCGCCCTGCACATGGTGAGCTGTGCTGAAGTGTTAGCTCATGCAAAAATCTGCAGCCTGGATTCTATCAAGCTCCATCTGTTTGATGATGTCCTGCTTTTGCTTCACCTCTGCTGGGTGATTCACATTGCCTTCCAATGCCATAAATAAGTTCTCAACCTTCATTTAAAACCTCGCCATGACCTCACTCCACTATCTCAGCAACTTCTTCCAGCACTTCTTTACCCTTGAACTTTCTTTGCTCTGATTTTGATGAGTTGTGCAATTCCTCCATTCAGGTCACCCTTAATTGCTTGGACTTGGCTTGCTCAGGCCCAGCTTGAGAAATTTGTTTCATAAACCAGTTTGCCTTTCATAGAATCATAGAACCCTACAGTGCAGAAAGAGGCCCTTTGGCCCATCGAGTCTGCACCGAACACAATCCCACCCAGGCTCTACCCCCATATCCCTACATATTATACCCGCTAATCCCTCTAACCTACGCATCCCTAGACACTAAGGAGCAATTTCTTAGATGGCCAATCAACCTAACCCACACATCTTTGGACTGTGGGAGGAAACCGGAGTACCCAGAGGAAACCCACATAGACATGAGGAGAATGTGCAAACTCTACACAAACAGTGACCCGAACCGGGAATTGAACCCAGGACCCAGGAGCTGTGAAGCAGCAGTGCTAATCACTGTGCTACTGTGCCGCTGTTCTAACACCTCGCCCTCCACAGCCTTTCTTCAAACTCAATCTCTTGATTAAGTTTTAAATGAACGTTTCTTATCACTCCTCTTGCTCACTCTTCATTTCTTTTCTTTAAACCTCTGTGAAACGTCTCGCGATGTCCCACATTTAAGGGTGCCACACAAATGAAGCTGTTGCTGAGATGCTAAACCAAGGCCCGATTTGAGCAGTGAAATCACTGTTTCTGTTTCATTGACTTGCCAAAGTATATTAACATGTGGGACCTTGCTGAGGGTAATTTCTCATGTGTATCACCTGCATTTCAATCTGTGCATGAACTGAACTAAACAAATGCAAATTGTTGTCACATTAATACAAATTACTTCTTTCCTTCCAGCTACCACCTTCCTCGTCTTGCTGACTATCACTGTCAATATTAACCCAACTTCCTCAAGCTGGTGGGTTCACTGACTACTGCCACTCAGCTTCTCCCCTCCCCACCCTCACTCCCCCCTCCCCACCCTCCCCCTTACCCTCCCCACCCCTCCCCTCCCCTCCCCCCTGTCCCCTCTCCCCCCCTCCCCCCTTTCCTCTCCCCTCCCCCCTTTCCTCTCCCCTCCCCCCTTTCCTCTCCCCTCCCCCCTTTCCTCTCCCCTCCCCCCTTTCCTCTCCCCTCCCCCCTTTCCTCTCCCCTCCCCCCTTTCCTCTCCCCTCCCCCCTTTCCTCTCCCCTCCCCCCTTTCCTCTCCCCTCCCCCCTTTCCTCTCCCCGCCCCTCCCCTTGCCCCCCTCCGCTCCCCCCTTGCCCCCCTCCCCTCTTAGTCCCCCCTTTGTCCCCCCCCGCTCCCCCCCTTGCCCCCCCTCCACTCCCCCCCCCCCCATCCCTCAAGTTGTTATGACTATTTTCTCTGGTCCTTTTTGGCTGGTGATGATTTCTCGGCTACCAACAGACTTCTTCCTAAGGCAGCCATTTGTGCAGGAATAGACTGTCCAAACAGTGAGAGGCCAGCCTATAACTGTACCTCAGATTGAATCTCAGGTCCTCCTGGCGTATGTGGCTCAGCTGGACACCAGGCCCTGGGTTACCTCCTAATGCATAGAGTCTACAAAGTATGTTTAAACTAGTGAAAAATCTGGGAAATTGTTTCTTTCTATCAGAGACAGTGCTGTTGGAAGGAGTTTAAACTAATTTGACAGGGGAAGAGGGGACACAGAGTGTTAGCAGAATAAGGGCACAGAATCACACAGCAAAACAAGCCAGTCAGAGGGAGTACAGCTGGATTAAGTTACACGGGAGTAAGGCCAGGCTGGATGGCCTCTATTTTAACACCAGGAGTGTAGTAGGTAAATCGGATGAGTTGAGGGCAATGATTGATGTGTGGAAGTGTGATACAGCCGCCATCACAGAGACATGGCTGAAGGAAGGACACGATTGGCAACTCCACATTCCGGGGGTATAGAATTTTCAGGCGAGACAGAGGAGGGGGTAAAAGAGGAGGAGGCATTGCATTATTAGTTAAGGAGGCAGTTACTGCAGTGAGGAAAGATGATATATTGGAGAGGGCATCAAATGAAGCTTTGTGGGTTGAGCTTAGGAATAAAAAAGGGACAGCCACATTACTAGGTGTTTATTATAGACCCCCAGATAGTCAGAGGATATTGAGGAGCAAATCTGTGCTCAGTTTGTAGAGGGGTTTAAAAACATAACAATAAGATTATTATATTAGGAGATTTCAACTTTCCCAATAGTAACTGGGATATACACAGTGTTAAGGGCTTGGATGGAGTAGACTTTGTGAAATGTATACAGGAGAACTTTTTAAATCAATATGTCGAGGGCCCAACAAGGGAAAACTTAAGAACATAAGAACTTGGAGCAGGAGTAGGCCATCAAGCCCCTTGAGCCTGCTCCGCCGTTTAATAAGATCATAGCTGATCTTTTTGTGGACTCAACACCACTTACCCGCCCGCTCACCATAACCCTTAATCCCTTAGGGAGGGAGCTGTGCTGGACCTGATTCTGGGGAATGAAGCCAGACAGCGAAAAGCAAATTGTGCGGAGGGTGTTGGAAGTCTGCAGAGGGATCTGGATAGCTGAGTGAGTGGGGGAGGACCTGGCAGATGGAGTACAATGTTAGCAAGTGTGAGGTTATCCACTTTGGCAGGAATAATAGTAGGAGGGATTACTATTTAAAGGGCGAAAAGCTGCAGTATGCTACGGTGCAGAGGGACCTGGGGGTCCTTGTGCATGAGTCGCAAAAACCCAGTCTGCAGGTGCAGCAGGTGATCAAGAAGGCAAATGGGATGCTGGCCTTTATAGCGAGGGGGATAGAATATAAAAGCAGGGAGGTCTTGCTGCAACTGTACAGGGCACTGGTGAGGCCGCAGCTGGAGTACTGTGTGCAGTTTTGGTGGCCGCACTTGCGCAAGGATATTTTGGCCTTGGAGGGAGTGCAGAGGAGGTTCACTAGGCTGATACCGGAGATGAGGGGGTTAGACTACGAAGAGAGACTGAATAGACTGGGTCTGTACTCGTTGGAGTTTAGAAGGATGAGGGGGGGATCTTATAGAGACGTATAAGATAATGAAAGGGATGGATAGGGTAGAGGTAGAGAGATTCTTCCTGCTCAGAAAGGACAGCAGGACTAGAGGGCACAGCCTCAAGATAAGGGGGGGTGCAGTTTAGATCGGAGTTGAGGAGGAACTTCTTCACTCAAAGGGTGGTGAATCTCTGGAATTCTCTGCCCGTTGAAGTGGTGGAGGCGACCTCGCTAAATATATTTAAGTCACGGGTAGATAGGTTTTTGATAGACAAGGGAATTAAGGGTTATAGGGAGAAAGCGGGAAAGTGGAACTGATCCACTTCAGATCAGCCATGATCTTATTGAATGGCGGGGCAGGCTCGAAGGGCTAGATGGCCTAATCCTGCTCCTATTTCTTATGTTCTTATGACAGGTGGTTGAGGGGATAGTGGGGAGCATTTTACTGATAGCGATCATAACGTGGTACAAGTTCCGCTTATAATGGACAAGAAAATAGACAAGTTGCAAAAATAAGTTTTTGGATTGGGGGAGAGCATTTCTGAGTAAAATAAGATAGGATCTGGCCTAGTAACAGCTATTAATGGAAAAATCTACAGAAGAGCAGTGGGTGGGTAGCATTCAGAGAGGAAAGGGGGAGGGTGCAAGCCCAGCGTATTCCCTCTAGGGTGATAGGTGGGAACAACAAGCCCAGACAACCATGGATAATGAGAAATATTCAGGATACAATAAGAAGGAAAAGAAAGGCTTTTAAAAAGTACAAGGGGAGCAAATCAGTGGAGGCATTAGTGAGGCATAGAAAGTACAAGAGCTTAAGAAAGCAATTAGGAATCCAAAGAGAGGATATGACAAAGTTCTGGCTGGTCAAAGTCGGGAACATCCCAAGGTATTCTATAAGTATATCAATGGAAAGAGAATAACCAGGGAAAGAGAGGGACCCACTGGGGACCAAGAGGCAATCTGTGGGTGGAACCAGACGATATGTGGTATATATGGACTTTAGTAAGGCATTTGATAAGGTTCACCATGGAAGGCTTCTGCAGAAAATGCAGATGTATGGGATTGAGGGTGATTTAGTTAATTGGATCAGGAATTGGCTAGCAGATGGGAGACAGAGGGTGGTGGTTGATGGTAAGTATTCGTCATGGAGTTCGGTTACAAGTGGTGTGCCTCAGGGATCTATTTTGGGGCTGCTGCTGTTTGTAATTTTTATAAATGATCTGGATGAGGGTATAGTTGGGTGGATTAGTAAATTTGCTGATGACACCAAAGTCGGAGGTGTGGTAGATAGTGAGGAGGGGTATCATAGTTTACAGAGAGACTTGGACAAGTTGCAGAGCTGGGCCGAGAGGTGGCAGATGGAGTTTAATGTGGAAAAGTGTGAGGTAATTCACTTTGGCAGGAATAACAGATGTGTAGAGTATAGGGCTAACGGTAGGACTCTGAATAGTGTTGATGAACAGAGGGATCTAGGTGTATGTGTACATAGATTACGTGGCGAAAAACTGCAGCAGGCGACGGTGCAGAGGGACCTCGGGGTCCTTGTGCATGAGTCGCAAAAACCCAGCTTGCAGGTGCAGCAGGTGGTCAGGAAGGCGAATGGGATGCTGGCCTTCATAGCGAGGGGGATTGAATATAAAAGTAGGGAGGTCTTGCTGCAGCTGTATAGGGCATTGGTGAGGCCGCAGCTGGAGTACTGTGTGCAGTTTTGGGCGCCGCACCTGCGCAAGGATATTTTGGCCCTGGAGGGAGTGCAGAGGAGGTTTACTAGGCTGATACCGGAGTTGAGGGGATTGAGCTATGAGGAGAGGCTGAATAAACTAGGCTTGTACTCGTTAGAGTTTAGAAGAATGAGGGGAGATCTCATTGAGACGTATAAGATGATGAATGGGATGGATAGGATAGAGGTGGAGAGACTCTTCCCGCTCAAAAAAGACAGTAGGACTAGGGGGCACAGCCTCAAGATAAAGGGGAGGCGGTTTAGAACGGAGTTGAGGAGGAACTTCTTCACTCAAAGGGTGGTGAATCTCTGGAATTCTCTGCCCGTTGAAGTGGTGGAGGCTGCCTCGCTAAATATTTTTAAGAAGCGGGTTGATGGGTTTTTGATAAGAGAGGGGATTAAGGGTTATGGGGAGAGGGCGGGAAAGTGGAACTGAGCCACGACAGATCAGCCATGATCTTATTGAATGGCGGGGCAGGCTCGAAGGGCTAGATGGCCTACTCCTGCTCCTATTTCTTATGTTCTTATGTTCTTATGAAAGTTGGGAATCAAGTAGATAAGGTTGTTAGGAAGGCATATGGTGTCTTGGCGTTTATTGGTAGGGGCATTGAATTTAGGAGCCGCAGCGTCATGTTGCAACTGTACAAAACTCTGGTGCGGCCGCACTTGGAGTATTGTGTGCAGTTCTGGGCCCCACATTATAGGAAGGATGTGGAGGCTTTGGAGAGGGTGCAGAGGAGGTTTACCAGGATGTTGCCTGGTATGGAGGGGAGGTCCTATGAGGAGAGACTGAGGGACTTGAGGTTGTTTTCGTTAGAAAGAAGGCGGCTGCGAGGGGACCTTATTGAAACATATAAGATGATTAGAGGTTTAGATAGGGTGGACAGTGATAGCCTTTTTCCTCAGATGGAGAAAGCTAGCACGAGGGGGCACAGCTTTAAATTAAGGGGGGGTAGTTATAGGATGGATGTCAGAGGTAGGTTCTTTACCCAGAGGGTGGTGAGGGATTGGAAAGCCCTGCCTGCTGCAGTTGTAAATGCGCCTAGTTTGGGGGCGTTTAAGAGATCCATGGATAGGTTTATGGATGGAAAGGGATTGGTTTAGGTTAGAGAGTCATTGCTTTTTAATTGGTCGGCGCAACATCGTGGGTCGAAGGGCCTGTTCTGCGCTGTAATGTTCTATGTTCAATGTTCTATGATACTGGTAGAGTGTTGGATGAATACTTCACATCTGTCTTCACCCAAAAGAATGAGGACGATGGTGTGGAATTCAGAGAAAAAGGCTGTGAGGTTCTTGAGTAAATCAACATAGGGAAAGACAAGGCATTGGAGATGTTGGCAGCCTTAAAAGTGGATAAGTCTTCAGGTACGGATGAATTGTGCCCTACGCTGCTGTGGGAGGCAAGAGAGGAGATTGCCGGGGCTCTGACCCAAATTTTCACTTCCTTTCTGGCCATGGGTGAGCTGCCAGAGGTCTGGAGAGCAGCTAATGTGGTTCCACTATTTAAGAAATGTTATAGAGATAAACCAGGGAACCACAGACCAGTGAGTCTCACGTCAGTGGTAAGGAAACTATTGGAGAAAGTTCTGAAGTAAAGCATCTATCTCCTCTTGGAGAGGCAAAGTTTGATCAGGGATAGACAGCATGGCTTCGTTAGAGGGAAGTCATGCCTGTCAAATTGGATTGTATTGTTTTGAGGAGGTGACCGGGTGTGTAGACGAGGGTAGTGCAGTCGATGTAGTTGATCTGGATTTCCGCAAAGCTTTTGACAAGGTCCCGCATGGGAGACTTATAAAGAAGGTAAATTCACATGGGATACAGGGTAATTTGATAAAGTGGATTCATAACTGGCTCAGTTATAGGAGACAGAGTGATGACAGAAGGCTGCTTTAGTGACTGACAGCTAGTGTCCAGTGGCGTACCACAGGGATCTGTGTTGGGTCCCATATTATTCATCATTTATATAAATGACATTGATGACTATGTCGGGGGTAGGATTAGTAAGTTTGCCGATGACACAAAGATTGGACAAGTGATTAACAGTGAGGCAGAGTGTCTTGGGCTACAAGAAGATATAGACAGAATGGTCAAATGGGCAAATATGTGGCAGATGGAATTTAACCCTGAAAAGTGAGAGGTGATACACTTTGGAAGGAGTAACGTGACAAGAAAGTATTCAATGAACGGTAGGACGTTAGGAAGTTCTGTGGAACAAAGGGACCTTGATGTGTTTGTCCACAGATCTCTGAAAGTGGAAGGGCATGTTAGTAGGGTGGTGAAAAGGGCATATGGAACACTTGCCTTTATCAATCGAGGCATAGATTACAAAAGGAGGGAGGTCATGTTGGAGTTGTGTAGAACTTTGGTGAGGCCACGGCTGGAGTACTGAGTGCAGTTCTGGTCACCACATTATCAGAAGGATATGATTGCACTGGAGGGGGTGCAGATAGATTCACCAGGAAGCAGCCTGGGATGGAACATTTAAGTTATGAAGAGAGATTGGATAGGCTTGGATTGTTTTCTTTGGAGCAGAGAAGATTGGGGGCGGGGTGGGGGGGGACCTGACTGAGGTGCTCAAGATTATGAGGGGCATGACAGAGTGGATTGGGACTAGCTGAAGGGTCAGTCACAAGGGGACATAAGTTCAAGGTGACGGGCAGGAGGTTTGGGGGGAATGTGAGGAAAAACATTTTTACCCAGAGGGTGGTGAGGGTCTGGAATGCGCTGCCTGGGAGGGTAGTGGAGGCAGGGTGCCTCACATCCTTTAAAAAGTATCTGGATGAGCACTTGGCACATCATAACTTAGGACTATGGTCCAAGTGCTGGTAAATGGGATTCAGTGGTCAAGTGTTTCTAATGTGTCAGTGTGGACTCGATGGGCTGAAGGGTCTCTTCTCTTCTGCATTTATATGGTTCTATAATTCTGTATAGGGTAAGGGAAAAAATGCATTTCCAGAACAAAATGAGGAAAGAAAGATTAGTTGAAAGGCAAAGTGGAAGCTAACAAATTGGAAACGAGAGAGAAAATCAGCAAAAGACAAAGTAAAGACAACAAACATTTTCCTTTTAATTACATTTGCATTTTGACAGTTGCTTTGTGTTGGCTTACTAATCTAATTAAACCCTGACAAGAAAGTCAAATTATTACTGTAATTTTAGTGGATGTTTCAGTGAATTGAAAAGTGAGAAAGTTGAAGGCATTTCTCAGGAAGAGGCAGCAGTGGGAAAGTTGAGTGTTGCTTATTGATGTGTCTAACTGACCAGTTGGGGTAATCTAACTTGGAATAATGCAGTAGTAATCTAGTATGTGATGGTATGTGACACTGAAGGATTTTACTGGTTACTTGAAGTGCATGATTTGAACACATTGTGTTGCTGCAAATTATTTGCTGCCTTCCGATTCCTCAAGGAGAATGCTGATCACGAAGATGTTCCTGTTTTACTGGTTGATAGATGTTGCTTTTTGCAAAAAGTGTCAGAAGAATTTTCAGAATTTTAAAAATGGCCATTTTTTTGGTGTTAAAGGTGCTAATTCTGTTTGTACCAGAAACAGCTACTGGCAGACTCAAGTCATGTGAAAAAATGCAGCGATTTTGAGTAAACAAGTCCTGTGTTAGGGCTTAGTCTTATCACCTGTCAATCAGTCAAGTCTATCTGTCTTTGTGGATGAGGATGCTTTGTAACTGCATCAGAGCAACTGCAATAGGCTTTCCTGCTCCCTGAATTCCTGTTCCGAAATTTTACCTCCAAATTTCTTCCCCCAGATAGAAATATGGCCCTGGGCCCCAGATTCAGACCTGAGTCAGACATTTGGGGAGGGGGAGGATCCCAGGTGTCTCTTACTCAGCACAGTCCTCTCCACTGAAATGTTTGGTATTCACTGCTGGAGGCATATTCCAATAGGGTGGAACTTAAATGCAGGGCTCTCTGCCTGTCCTGTGTTGCATTGATAAAGGACCCAAGCCATAAACACTGGGAAGGAAGGATAGGCTTTTGGCTAATAATTGATTAAACTATTCCAGACACAAATTTTTAAATGAGGTAAAAGGTCTCTGTTTGGAATAAGTTATGGATGTAAACATGGTGATAGCTTTCTCACCCCAGGGCTTGACGGTGGTACACTGATTTTTGGTGCTTGGGATTTTGAGTGAGGCATGGTGAGTGTCCTCAGTCCCTGGGTGCAATAAGGTACTTATTCTTTGGTGATGTGATGCATTCTAGGAGCTGTCCATATTTCCCTGGCTGTGGTGGAGGGTACTGTTTTTAATAGGAATCTGGTTGCGGCGCAATGGCTAATTGCAACTGTGGCTGGGATACAGTAATTTTTCTTATCTGGCTGTGTTGTGCTCCCTGTTAACACAGGATTGTGGGTACAATGTGGTAGGATCTAGGTGCCAAAAAGAGCAAGTCTTAACTCAGAATTGGTGCAGGAATGGCAACTGGCCACACTTTGGAATCAGGGTGAATACCATGATTATTCTTAGCTGGCTGCAGTATTGTGACTGTCTCAATATGCAACAGTATAGAGGAAAGATTCTTCCACCTCTATGATGTTGAATTGGTGAAAGAAAATAAAGAGAGCCCGTTGGAGGCTAACAATTGAATTTTTTTCTCCAAGCAATGTATGAAGTAGGCAGAGTGGTTAATTCCGGGCCAGTCCTTTATGGGATAAATTGTGTAGAAATGTCATGGGGGAAATCAGGAAATGGCAGCACATCAGTCTTCTCAAGTGAAGACTTTGGACCAATTCCAGATGCAGTCAGACTGGTTCAGAAATCTGTAACACATGTAGAGGTCAGTTATGCCTGTGTTACGAAGAAACTCAAAGCGTTATAACTATACAGGCACATGGAGCAGATGCGATATACTCCAGAATCATTTAGGAAATAAGGTTTTGGTTAATGATTTCTAGATTTTGCCCAAGGGCTGAGAGTTGCTTATATCACAATTTTAGATAAAAAGAGCAGCTTTCCATCAACTCTGGTTCTTTATAAAAATTAGGATCAGTGCTTTTGGCTTTGGATGGGATAGAATCAGCCAAGGAGATTCATGCTTCTGATTGCAATCCAGTGGCCCCTGGTGAAAAGGTGCAGCGAATGAGGACAGAATTATGTAGAAAGTTCACTGGTAATGATCTTTGACTGGAATTCCAGAAGTCATGAATTCAAATCTCACCAAAACAAATGATAAAATGTAAGTCAATGAATCTGGTAATTGGAGGGGCTACAGCAGAAAAACACTGCCCATGAAAGCTATATTTTTATTTTAAAAGCTCAACTGGTTCAGCAATATCCTCCTGGGAGGAGGACCTGTTTTCCTTACCTAGTCTGGGTTACATACAGCAAGAAGTCTCACAACACCAGGTTAAAGTCCAACAAGTTTATTTGGTAGCACAAGCCACTAGCTTTCGGAGCGCTGCCCCTTCATCAGGTAAGTGGGAGTTCTGTTCACAAACAGGGCATATAAAGACACAAACTCAATTTATAAAATAATGGTTGGAATGCGCGCCTTTACAGCTAATCAAGTCTTATAGGTGCAGACAATGTGGGTGGAGAGAAGGTTAAGCACAGGTTAAAGAAATGTGTATTGTCTCCAGTCAGGACAATACATTACCGGGCTCTCAATGCAGCTGACTTCTAATCACTTCTGAAGTGGGCTAGAAAGCTACTTTGATGATCTTAATTATACATTGGTTGAAGAAGAGAGTTCACCACTTTTTGAAGGCTACCTGGGATGGCCAGTGAAAGCGACCATACTAGTAATGCCCAGCTTGTGAAAAAGGAAGATGTCAGGATGGTGCTTGACATGGAGGGAATCTTGTGTACAGTTCTGGCTGCCTGACTTCACTGCTTCAATGTCATCAGTACTGCCTCTGGGTAATGAAGTGTGTACTTGCAACACGTGACTGTGATTGATGCTCAAGTTATAGGTGAAAAACAGAGCTTTTCGGTTTGCTACCAGAACATTTGTGTTCACATTGTTCTGATTGACTGCCCAGGTCTGTCACTTAGCACAGACTTGCCAGCAAGCCCAATGAATCAGAATTTCTTTCTAATGAAATGAGCAGAAATTGAATTGGAATTTTCATGCTTGGATCAGCATTCTGTTTGGATCTGATGTGTTTATCTGTACTCAACTGTATTTGACAACTTGGCAATAACGAAAAAGCGAGAGTTTATGTTGGGCTGGAACACCCAGGCACTTGCTCAGCACAGGTTCACAGTTAAGTGCATGTGATGGCACAGGTGAGCTGTAATTGAGAAACTCGCACCTTTGATGTGTGTGTTACTGTTGGGTTTTGGGTTGTGTTACAGTTTGAAGTTTGTCACAGAAATGGATAGCACTGTGATGGGGACTGAATTCATTTCTGTATTTTTATATAAAGCAGGTTTCATGGCCAAATGTTCCATTACAAATATTCGGAACATCAAAGTTGCTTTCAGCACCTTCTTTGTCTTCTTACGTGCTGTTGTGTTAGTCCTGCTCACTTTTAGTCTATACAAGTGAGTGATCTCAGAGAGGGGATTTGCTCAGTTGCTCAAAGTAATTTGTCAGTAGACAATGAAAATCTGCTTTGTTTTGAGCAGCGGCTGTGAGATGGCAGGATATGGATAAACATAATAGAGGGTTGCCTTTGCCAGGGACCAGGAGATCCTGTACACAATCTGTGTGTCAGGACTGTGCTTTGAATGTGCTGGGAAAATATTTATCAAAACCATTTCCACTTTTAAGGGACATGCTGGTGAAATACATCCTGCATAAGAATGTAGATTAGAGGAATCTACAACAGAAATAGCCTTGACCTTGGAGATTGTAACTAGGGTGGGGAAGGTGGTACTGGATGGGACTCTGAACTAGACACTGTCCTTTAAGGAGCCTAAAATCAAATCCAGTGCAGGCACAAGGCAGAATCTTTTCAGTCTGCTTTGTTCAAAGCTTCTACATGAAATGAGTTTAACAGCCTCGATCAGTCATCGTGCCTTGGGGCCAAAGGATAAAAACTATAATCTGATTCATTAGCGAATGTCTTCTCTGGGTAATGACAAAGATCACAGAAATTTATCATTCTTTAGCAGATTTCTTACTTAATCTCTTTCTCCTGCCTGTTCTTCATACCTTTAACCTTTTGCCAGGATGTTTGGATCTCTACAGTGCTGAAGGAGGCCATTCGGCCCATCGAGCCTGCACCAACAATGAACCTGCCCAGGCCCTATCCCTTATGTGTTCCCACATATTTGCTAATCCTCGTGACACTAAGACCAATCAACCTAACCTGTACATCTTTGGACTGTGGGAGAAAATTGGAGCACCCGGAGGAAACCTACGCAAATATGTGGAGAACGTAAGGATATTTTGGCATTGGAGGAAGTGCAGAGGAGGTTCACTAGGCTGATACTGGAGATGAGAGGGTTGGACTATGAAGAGAGACTAAATAGACTGGGTCTGTACTCATTGGAGTTTAGAAGGATGAGGGGGGATCTTATAGAGACGTATAAGATAATGAAAGGGATGGATAGGGTAGAGGTAGAGAGAGCCTTCCCGCTTAGAAAGGATAGCAGGACTAGAGGGCACAGCCTCAAGATGGGGTGGTGGGGGGTGGTGCAGTTTAGATCGGAGTTGAGGAGGAACTTCTTCACTCAAAGGGTGGTGAATCTCTGGAATTCTCTGCCCGTTGAAGTGGTGGAGGCTACCTCGCTAAATATATTTAAGTCACGGGTAGATAGGTTTTTGATAGGCAAGGGAATCAAGGGTTATGGGGAGAAAGCGGGAAAGTGGAACTGATCCACTTCAGATCAGCCATGATCTTATTGAATGGCGGGGCAGGCTCGAAGGGCTAGATGGCCTACTCCTGCTCCTATTTCTTTCTTATGTTCTTATGTACGTACAAATTCTACACAGACAGGCAATTACCCAAGCCAGGAATCAAACCTGGGTCCCTGGCGTTGTGAGGCAGCAGTGTTAACTACTGTGCCGTCGTCCAGTATCAATGTGGCTTCTGAAAAAAAATGTGAACTTTACTTCCATGTTCTGTCCAACCTCTGTATAGACACACATTTTCTAATCACCCCTCTAATTCTTTTTATGATTCTATTAAATGTGTGCTCCCTCATTGTAATCATAAGAACATAAGAAATAGGAGCAGGAGTAGGCCATCTAACCCTTCGAGCCTGCCCCGCCATTCAATAAGATCATGGCTGATCTGTCGTGTCTCAGTTCCACCTTCCCGCCCTCTCCCCATAACCCTTAATCCCCTTGCCAATCAAAAACCTATCAACCCGCGTCTTAAATATATTTAGCGAGACAGCCTCCACCACTTCAACGGGCAGAGAATTCCAGAGATTCACCACCCTTTAAGTGAAGAAGTTCCTCCTCAACTCCGCTCAAAACCGCCCCCCCACCCCCCCTTTATCTTGAGGCTGTGCCCTCTAGTCCTACTGTCCTTTCTGAGCGGGAAGAGCCTCTCCACCTCTATCCTATCCATCCCATTCATCATCTTATATGTCTCAATGAGATCTCCCCTCATTTTTCTAAACTCTAACGAGTACAAGCCTAGTTTATTCAGCCTCTCCTCATAGTTCAACCCCCTCAACTCCGGTATCAGCCTAGTAAACCTCTGCACTCCCTCCAAGGCCAAAATCTCTCTGACCAATGGAAGCAATGTATCATTACTGACATTATCAACACAAGAATACAAGAGACAGGAGCAGTAAATCGGCCTATCCCAGCCTTAAATATATTTAATGATGGACTGTACACATCTTTAGGGTAACTCTTTAGGATAGACAATTTCAAAGATTCACAGTCCTTTGAGTGAATTTCTCCTCACTTCAGTCCTGAATGATTTGACCTCATCCTGAATCGGCGCTTTAGATTACCTGACCAGCAGAAACAGTCTCAGATGCCTACCCTATCAAACCCTTCCAGAATTTTGTAGGTTTCAATAAGATCACTTTCATTCTTCTAAATGTCAAAGAATATTGACCCAATTTAATCAGCCCCTCATCATAGGAAGCAATCTAGAGAACTTTTGCTGTACCACCTCCAGTGCAAGTATGTCTTTTAAATGTGGAGTGCAAAACTGCACAGTATTACAGATGTGTTCTCAAACTCCTATACAACTGTAGCAAAATTCATCTATTCCTGTATGCCAATCCCCTTGCATTAAAATGCAACTTCTTAATTGCTTGGTGCACCTACATGTTCTTGTACCAGCATACCCTGCTCTCTTTGAACAAGCTTCACAGCCTTTGAGAAATATTCTGTTTTTATACAGTTATGACCAAGTCAATAACTTCCCACTTCTCTAATTTATATTCCATCTGCTATCTTGTTTCCCATTCACTTAACTTGTCTAAATCTTATGATATGGAGATGCCGGCATTGGACTGGGTTCGGCACAGTAAGAATTCTCACAACACCAAGTTAAAGTCCAACAGATTTATTTGGTAGCACGAGTTTTTGGAATTACATCTTCTGAAAACTAATAAATTTGTCAACAGGATTCTCCTTTCATTAAAACATGTTGACATGTTCTAATCATACTTTTGTTACTATCCCAGCTCATGTTACTACTGGACAGTCAGGTCCCAGAACAGAACCCTGGCTTGATAGATCATAACTTTTGATTTTTTGTTTAGAGACATGGATGAACTGAGTTGCAGGGCTGCTGATTAGCTTGTAACAAAAGAATAATACATTTATTGAACCAGAAAAGATTAATTATAGTACACTGCTCCTTCACGCCACCTGTGCCTTTTCATATTTGTAAGTATACTGTAAAGCTCTTAGTGACCAGACCCAGCATTCTCTGAAAGCAGGTGGCAGATGCCACCATAAACAACTTCTGTGGATTTCTCATCAAAATGCTTCAAATGCTTGTCACACTGAGGCAGCTGGAGTCTCTGACTTCCATGAGTGTTTCTAAAATTCACTCACAAAAAAACATTTTGGATCTTTGAAACAGCGCTTTCTCTTAAATGCCTTCACCAAGAAGCCATTTCCAGGATTTCCGTCTCTCCTTTCCGTATTCCTCTGCCTTGGACTATCATACGTATTCAAATTTGCACACTGTCTCTCAGGTACCCAGCCATGCCAATAGACCACAAACTGTTTACAGGCTGCATTAAAATGTTACCCAAACTTTTGATTTACCTTTGATTTCTGGCTTCTCATCTTGTGGATTTTGAATCTGGTTCTGGCAGCCGTTCCTTTAACTTGGGGCATTTTCTCTGCTTTTTACTTTAATTTCACTGAACAGGCCCTTGTTCAACTTTTTGTTCTTTGTTCCTTTAATTTAACTGCCTTCCTAAAACATACTTTTGTTCCAGCTCCCTGGTTCCAGGGAAATTTTTTCTTTGGGGAAGCCTACTCCCTGCAGCTTCCTTGTCCTGTCCAGCTTTTTCTGGGCCTAGCGTACAACTAACTCAAGTTCTGTCTGTTTCAGGGTTGCTAAGCAATTGCTTAGTTTTCCTTGAACACTGTTTGCTTTCACATTGTAAATCCTCATTACCATGCATGCAGCTAAACCAAACTGAAGTAATTAACATTTTTAGACACAAAAACATGAAATTAAACTTATCTAAAGCTATACCTTATTTCTAATGCCCTCAAATACAAATATCTGTGGCACAGAGACAGGTCCTTTGGCCCATACTGACCAAAATGCACATATCTCTCTATCCATGCATTTGTCCAAATGCCCCAAACATCTCACCCAACAGCTCATTCCACATATAGAACCATAGAATCGTAGAAAATTTACAGCTCAGAAACAGGCCTTTTGGCCCTTCTTGTCTGTGCCGAACCATTTTTTGCCTGGTCCCACTGACCTGCACTTGGAACATATCCCTCCACAACCCTCTCATCCATGTACCTGTCCAAATTTTTCTTAAATGTTAAAAGTGATCCCGCACTTACCACTCTATCCGGCAGCTCATTCCACACTCCCACCACTCTCTGCATGAAGAAGTCCCCCCCTAATATTCCCTTTAAACTTTTCTCCTTTCACCCTTAACCCATGCCCTCTGGTTTTTTCTCCCCTGGCCTCAGCGGAAAAAGCCTGCGTGCATTCACTCTATCTATACCCAAAAAAATCTTGTACACCTCTATCAAATCTCCCCTCATTCTCCTACGCTCCGGGGAATAAAGTCCTAACCTATTCAATCTCTCTCTGTAACTCAGTTTCTCAAGTCCCGGCAACATCATTGTGAACCTTCTCTGCACTCCTTCAACCGTACTTGCATTCTTTCTGTAACTAGGTAACCAAAACTGTACACAATACTCTAAATTCGACCTCACCAATGCCTTATATAACCTTACCATAACACTCCAACTTTTATACTCGATACTCCGATTTATAAAGGCCAGTGTACCAAAAGCACTCTTTACAACCCTATCCACCTGTGATGTCACTTTTAGGGAATTCTGTACCTGCTTCAGGGAATTCTGTACCACCCTCTTATAAAAAAAAGTTGTTCCTCAGGTTCCCATTAATTCTTTTCCCTCTTAACTTAAACCCATGCCCTCTAATCCTCGATTTCCCCTACCCCGGGAAAAAGACTGAGTGTATTCTCCCTATCCATGCATCTCATGATCTTAAACACCTCTATAAAATCACCCCTTGGTTTCCTGCGCTCCAAAGAGAAAAGTCCTAGCCTGAAAAATCTCTCCTTATAACTCAGTCTCCTGAGTCTTGGCAACAATCTTGTAAATCTTTTCTGCACTCTCTTTCCAGTTTAATAACATCTTCCCTATAGCAAGGTGACCAAAACTGAACACAATATTCCAGATGTGGCCAGACCAACATCCTGTGTGCAACTGGAACATAACTTACCAATTCTAAACTCAATGCTCTGATTGATGAAAGCCAAAATGCCAAAATCCTTCTTTATTGCCTGATCTACCTGTGACTCTACCTTTAGGGGACCGTGCACCTGAACTCCAAAGTCCTTCTGTTCCATGATATTCCCTAGGGTCCTGCTATTCACTGTGAAAGTCCTACCTTGAATTGACTTTCCAAAATGCAACACCTCACACTTATCTGTATTGAACTCCATTTGACATTTCTGCCTCAGAAAGCAGCATCTAACCCCGTGCTGTACCTGTCCTGGGAGTGTTTGATGGGGGACAATTTAGAGGGAGCTTTATTCTGTATCTAACCCCATGCTGTACCTGTCCTGGGGAGTGTTTGATAGGGGACACTGTGGAGGAAGCTTCATTCTGGGAATGTTTGATGGAATGGCAACCTTTATCTTGGAAGCAGTGAAAAAAAAGGATAATTTATTTAAAAGATCTGTGGAATTTGGAATTGTTTTTAAGAATGTTTGAAAATGACTTTTAAGAGTTTGCATAAATTGTGAAAGGATCAATTCAAATTTTCTTGGATAATAAGGAATACTGATCAATTTAACCTGATGGCTGTCGACCTGGAAGCAATACCAGCAGGAAGTGAAGTAAAACGGCTCTGCGTCTTGCAGACACAGAGGAGAGGGATACAGACAGAGGAGTTGGAGGATAAAGGCAATTATTGTAGGCACAGAACTAACCAGCAAGAGGAACAAGAGTAAAGCAATTGGAAAGGAAGATGCATCTCAAATTGTGGAATTTTAAGTGGAATTGTGGAATGGTAGCATCGTAGTTATGTTATTAAACTAATAAAACAGAGACTAGCTAATGCTTCTGAGCTGAAAGTTCAAATCCCACCACTGCACTGAGAAATTTAAATCACTCTCAGGAAGAGACATGTTTTTCTATTTGGCATAAAATGCAACAGAGCTTTTACAGCTGCTATGTGAACTGGCTAAGGAGGCTTAAAACCTGAAAAATTGTGTGAATAGCTCAGAGATGCTAAGCCATGAATTAGGCTGCTGTTGGTTGATCTGTTGAAAAGGAACTCTGCAAACTTACACCATCAGGACTGTTATACCTTGAGGAAGAGAGAGTTCATTAAAGTGTGCCTTGTTGATGATGATTGTACCCATGAAACCTGTGGTGAAAGCTGTTATTTGATAGGCTTCCTGATCTGAATAAAGAGTAGCATAGTGTGGAACTGTGTAGCTATGCTATGTCACATTTGTATGAGGAGTGAAGTGGGTGCTTGTAGTTTTCTATTAACAACTTAAAGTGAAACTTACCTTTTTATTGCAAGTATCATTTGCCTGTTAATTCCAGTTTAATTTATGTTAGTTCTGATTTGTGTTAAAATAAAGACCACAGAAGTAAAATTTTGTTGGTAATTTCTTTTTTGGTGGTGATTTGACAAATGTTATTTTAATTTCTTGCACTCCACAATGATCATGGCAATGGGGACGGTATGGAGGGAGTGTCACTATCTCATCTGTATTGGTGACAATCGCTGTTGACTCAACATGGTTAAAAAGGAAAAGAGTGTCCAGTCCCTGGAACTGACATTACAAAGAACAAAGTCATTTCCCTCTTAAAGAATGCAAACGTTCACCTGCAAAGAAGCAAGCAAACAATTTTTGTCTGAAGTTTGGGTTGCTAGTTGTTGATAGGGACCCAGTCTGTGCCTTAGCTGCTAACCATCTGGTTTGAGACCTGTTGTAATTCTGTACTTTTTTCCAAGTGGCTTGTCAGCTTAGTTTCTACTCCCATCTTTACTGAGGTCAAATCTTGTTAAATGATCACCTATTTTTATTGCTAGCCTCCATCAATCACTCTATTGCTGAATAACTCTGATGTGCTGTGACTGAGTGGTAGTCCTCTTGTCTCTGAGTCAGTGGATCTTGGTTCCATTCTCACTCCAAAGATTTGAATGCATAATTTAGGTTGAAACTCCAGTACAGCACCGAGGGAGTGCTGCACTGTCTGAGATGCTGCCTTTTAGATGAGGGGTCAATATTGAGAAGCTAGTTTTTCCTTCAGGCTGATGAAAATTTCTCATTGGTTAAAGAGAAAGCAGGGAGTGTTTCCCAATGTCTGGCCACCACAAGCAAATTCACTAACTTGTGAATATTGCTGTGCCTGAATGAGCTGCCCAGTTTATCTGCTTGTTTAGCTGTAATGAGCTTTAGGAAATTCTGCAGTTGTGAAAGATGCTATAAAAATGCAAATTTTCTTTTTTGTATTGCAGAATGGAGACCTTCCCGTCAGTGGCTGCGAATGTTCTGAAAGAATTCAGAGTGCTGCTTCAGCACAGCCCGTCCCCCATTGGTAACACCCGCATGCTGCAACTCATGGCTATAAACATGTTTGCAGTACACCATTCCCAGCTTAAAGGTGAGTTCTAACTTTATTTCTTGAAAGACTCCACATTGACTACAACACATAAGAGGCAAATGCTACTAATGAATGAAATGAGGAAGTAACTTTGAACTCATCTTTGTGGCAATCTTTCTTTTGTTGTAGTCTGTCATGGTTTCCAGACACACATCAATCACAATGCCCTCATCAATGAACTGTCTTCATTACAATATTGGACAACTCGATCAAATTTTTCAGATATGATTTGCTGTTTACAGATTTGTGTCGTTGATCATCATACCTTTCCAAGTACAAGTCATTTTGCCCCAGATTATTGTATCTAAAAGTTTCTCGAGGCATCTTGAAGGGAACTGCTTGATAGAGCAGACGCAGCACGGTCTCATTAAAGGGAAGTCGTGTCTGACAAATTTACTGGAGTTCTATGAGGATGTGTCTAGGGCGGTGGATAGAGGAGAGCCGGTGGATGTGGTCTTTCTGGATTTTCAGAAGGCGTTTGACAAAGTACCTCACAAGAGGTTATTGCAGAAGGTCGAGGGACATGGAGTTGGGGGTAGGGTGTTAGCGTGGATAGAGGATTGGTTGTCAAATAGGAGGCAGAGAGTGGGGGTCAACGGGTGCTATTCGGATTGGCGGATGGTGACTAGTGGAGTGCCCCAGGGGTCGGTGCTGGGGCCTCAGCTTTTTACCATTTATATAGATGATCTGGAGGAGGGAACCGAGTGTAGGGTGTCGAAATTTGCTGATGACACCAAGATTGGGGGAACGGCAAATTGTGCGGAGGGTGTGGAGAGTCTGCAGGAGGATCTAGATAGGCTGGGCAAATGGGCCAGGAAATGGCAAATGGAATTTAATGTTGGCAAGTGTGAGGTGGTCCACTTTGGTAGGAATAATGGTAGGAAGGACTATTACTTACGTGGCGAAAAACTGCAGCAGGCGACGGTGCAGAGGGACCTCGGGGCCCTTGTGCATGAGTCGCAAAAACCCAGCTTGCAGGTGCAGCAGGTGGTCAGGAAGGCGAATGGGATGCTGGCCTTCATAGCGAGGGGGATTGAATATAAAAGTAGGGAGGTCTTGCTGCAGCTGTATAGGGCATTGGTGAGGCCGCAGCTGGAGTACTGTGTGCAGTTTTGGGCGCCGCACCTGCGCAAAGATATTTTGGCCTTGGAGGGAGTGCAGAGGAGGTTTACTAGGCTGATACCAGAGTTGAGGGGGTTGAGCTATGAGGAGAGGCTGAATAAACTAGCCTTGTACTCGTTAGAGTTTAGAAGAATGAGGGGAGATCTCATTGAGATGTATAAGATGATGAATGGGATGGATAGGATAGAGGTGGAGAGACTCTTCCCGCTCAAAAAAGACAGTAGGACTAGGAGGCACAGCCTCAAGATAAAGGGGGGGCGGTTTAGAACAGAGTTGAGGAGGAACTTCTTCACTCAAAGGGTGGTGAATCTCTGGAATTTTCTGCCCGTTGAAGTGGTGGAGGCTGCCTCGCTAAATATTTTTAAGACGCGGGTTGATGGGTTTTTGATAAGAGAGGGGATTAAGGGTTATGGGGAGAGGGCGGGAATGTGGAACTGAGCCACGACAGATCAGCCATGATCTTATTGAATGGCGGGGCAGGCTCGAAGGGCTAGATGGCCTACTCCTGCTCCTATTTCTTATGTTCTTATGTTCTAACAACATTAGGCTGACTGGTTGCCAAGTTAATCCATTTCCTCCTTTTAATACAGGAGTGGAGTATTTGCAATCCTCCCGCTCTCTGGCCTTTCTCCCATATCCAAGGCGGTCTGAATGATTATGGCCAGAGCCTTTGCAATTTCCATCCTTACTTCCCACAATAACTGGTATGAGTCCCGCACGGATCAGATAACTTGTCAACTTTAAGGACTGCCGGCATGTGAAGTTTCTCATCTTTATTGCTTTAGTATGCCATGTCTCTACTACCTGTTCCTTTAATGTTGTCAACATCCTTTTAAATTGTGATGACAGATGCAAAGTACTCATTGAGTATTGCAGCTGATTCTCTGCCTCCAAGAGAAGATCTCCTTAAGTGGCTCTACCCTTTGTGATTTATTTGTGTCTGCCATGATTCAGTTGGTAGCACGCTCACCTTTGAATCACAAGGTTCTGGTTCAAGACAATATCCGGTGCAGAACTGAAAGAACACCACACTTTTGGAAGTGCCATCTTTCAAATGAGAAGTTAAACTAGGGCTGTATCTACCTGTTTGGGTGGGTGGCACCATTGCAAAGAAAAGCAATGGCATTATCCCCCATGTCCTGGCCAATATTTATCCCTTAATGAACAGCACTAAAAAAGCCAGATTATCTGCTCATTATTACATTTGTGAGAATTTGCTGTGCACAAACTGGATGCCATGTCTTCCACACTAAAACAGTGACTCCTTCATTTGGCTATAAAGTTAAAAAGTTTATTTATTAGTCACAAGTAGGCTTACATTAACACTGCAATGAAGTTACTGTGAAAATCCTGTAGTTGCAACACTCCAGCATTGTTGGGGTACACTGACGGAGAATTTAGCATGGCTAATGCACCTAACCAGCACGTTTTTCAGACTGTGGAAAGAAACTGGAGCACCCAGAGGAAACCCACACAGACACAGGGAGAACATGCAGACTCCACAAAGACAATGAGCCAAACCTTGAATTGAATCCGGGTCCCTGGCACTATGAGCCAGCAGTGCTAACCACTGTGCCACTGTGCTGTCCTTTAAGAGGCAGTTGTGAAAAGTGCTATATAAATAAAAGTCTTTCATTTATGTTAATAAATGACTTTATGTTCCTTTATGTTATACACTTTATCTTAAACACTGATCTTGTTACATAACTTCCTTAGTCACTCTTGCTTTCTTTTTCTGTTTCCCTCTACACTTTCCATTTTCTACTCGATTCTCTGCTGTATTATGTACCTGACAGTTATCAGAAGCCCCCTTTACTCATTTTATTTTAATCTCTATCTTTAGTTCTATCTTTAGTCATCCAGAGGGCCCTAGCTTTGGGTGCCTTTCCTTTCCCCCATGTTCCATTCTCGAATCATTTCCTCTTTCAAGGTATCCCATTGTAATAAACATTAGTGAGTTTGCTGAACACCTTTACCCAGACCATGTCTTGAACTGCAAATCTGAAGAACACTCATGGGACTGACAGTGTTGGGTGCTAGGAGTATATACAAATGCATCAAGTGCTGCAGTGCTTTAAGTCTTTTACTGACTGCTTGGAATTCTTATCAAGGCTAAATTGGGACTTAACTGTACAGTTTGCAATTTCAGTATCCTTTTTGACCCTGAACTGTGTTTCTGCCCGCATAGCCTTTAAATCAGTAAGACTACTTATTTCTTCCACCTTTGTAACCTTGTCATCTTTACTCCAGTCCATCTGCTGCTGAAATACATCCTGGTGCTTTGATCACCTTTGGACTTAATTCCTGCAACATATTCCTGGCCAGCTTCATATCCTCCACATACTCCAGATTATCAGAACTAGCTGCTTATATCTAGTCCTGCATAATGTTTCGCTCACCCATAGGTCATATCTTTGCTAATCTGCATTGCCTCCTGATACCCCAAAATCTCAAATTAAAATTCTCATCCTTATTTTTAAAGTCCTCCATGGCCTTGCCCCATCCCACCTATCTAATCATTTCCAACCCTGAAACAACCCAAGAAGAATGGGGTAAAGCTAGAGGGGAAGCATTGTTAATCAAGAATGGCATTGGTGCAACAGTTAGATAACACCTTTGTTCAGGAGATCAGGATGTAGAATTGATTTGAGTGCAGTTGTGAAATAATAAGGGAAAGCGTCACTAGCGGGAGTGGTTTACAGGCTCCCCAACAGTGACCAGTATATAAAAGACAAAATATTGCGTGCTTGTGATAAAGGAATGTCAGTAATCATGGCTTATTTTAATCTACATTTAAAGTATAAAAGTCACATTGGCAGTAATGAATGAGGCGTTAATAGAATGCTTTCAAGATAGTTTCTCGGAGCAACATGTCTGGAACTAACCAGAAAATAGGTTATATTAGGCTTCAATATTGTGTAATGTAATAACAATAATTAATGACCTCAGAGTAAAGGCACTCCCAGGCAGCAGAGACCATACTATGATTGAAAGGAAGAAGAGTGGGTCCAGGACTAGAACTTTAAGCTAAAATAAGGGCACCTATGTGAGCATGTAAGCTGAGTTGCTGAAGTAAACTGGGATATTAAGCTTGAAGATAAGTCAACAGCGGAGCAGTGGTAGATATTTAAGGCCTTAAATTCCTACTATAAAGAAAAATTCTCACAAATTACATGGTTAACTAAAAAAATTAAAAGCATCAAACGTGAGGAAAGATCATAAAGCAGTGTAAAGATGAGTAGCAAGTTTGATACCCAGGCAGATATAAAGAATAGCAGTGATTAACCACAAGGTTAATCAGAGAAAGGAATTAGAGTATGAGAGGAAAGTAGCTAAAAATGTAAAAACAGATAGTGAGAGTTTCTACAGGTATTTAAAAAAGGAAAAAGCCAGTGAAGTAAGTGTTGTTCCTCCCCATGTCGAGAATGGGGCGTGTGGTTCCTCCCCGCGGTGAGAATGGGGCGTGTGGTTCCTCCCCGCGGTGAGAATGGGGCGTGTGGTTCCTCCCCGCGGTGAGAATGGGGAGTGTGGTTCCTCCCCGCGGTGAGAATGGGGCGTGTGGTTCCTCCGCACGGTGAGAATGGGGCGTGTGGTTCCTCCCCGCGGTGAGAATGGGGTGTGTGGTTCCTCCCCGCGGTGAGAATGGGGCGTGTGGTTCCTCCCCGCGGTGAGAATGGGGCGTGTGGTTCCTCCGCACGGCGAGAATGGGGCGTGTGGTTCCTCCGCATGGTGAGAATGGGGCGTGTGGTTCCTCCCCGCGGTGAGAATGGGGCGTGTGGTTCCTCCGCACGGTGAGAATGGGGCGTGTGGTTCCTCCCCGCGGTGAGAATGGGGTGTGTGGTTCCTCCCCGCGGTGAGAATGGGGCGTGTGGTTCCTCCGCACGGCGAGAATGGGGCGTGTGGTTCCTCCGCACGGCGAGAATGGGGTGTGTGGTTCCTCCCCGCGGTGAGAATGGGGCGTGTGGTTCCTCCGCACGGCGAGAATGGGGTGTGTGGTTCCTCCCCGCGGTGAGAATGGGGCGTGTGGTTCCTCCGCACGGCGAGAATGGGGAGTGTGGTTCCTCCCTGCGGTGAGAATGGGGCGTGTGGTTCCTCCCCGCGGTGAGAATGGGGCGTGTGGTTCCTCCCCACGGTGAGAATGGGGCGTGTGGTTCCTCCGCACGGTGAGAATGGGGCGTGTGGTTCCTCCGCACGGCGAGAATGGGGCGTGTGGTTCCTCCCCACGGTGAGAATGGGGTGTGTGGTTCCTCCGCACGGTGAGAATGGGGCGTGTGGTTCCTCCCCACGGTGAGAATGGGGCGTGTGGTTCCTCCCCACGGTGAGAATGGGGCGTGTGGTTCCTCCGCACGGCGAGAATGGGGTGTGTGGTTCCTCCCTGCGGTGAGAATGGGGTGTGTGGTTCCTCCGCACGGTGAGAATGGGGCGTGTGGTTCCTCCCCACGGCGAGAATGGGGCGTGTGGTTCCTCCCCGCAGTGAGAATGGGGCGTGTGGTTCCTCCGCACGGCGAGAATGGGGCGTGTGGTTCCTCCCCACGGTGAGAATGGGGTGTGTGGTTCCTCCGCACGGTGAGAATGGGGCGTGTGGTTCCTCCCCACGGTGAGAATGGGGCGTGTGGTTCCTCCCCACGGTGAGAATGGGGCGTGTGGTTCCTCCGCACGGCGAGAATGGGGTGTGTGGTTCCTTCCCGCGGTGAGAATGGGGCGTGTGGTTCCTCCCCACAGTGAGAATGGGGCGTGTGGTTCCTCCGCACGGTGAGAATGGGGCGTGTGGTTCCTCCCCGCGGTGAGAATGGGGTGTGTGGTTCCTCCCCGCGGTGAGAATGGGGCGTGTGGTTCCTCCCCGCGGTGAGAATGGGGCGTGTGGTTCCTCCGCACGGCGAGAATGGGGCGTGTGGTTTCTCCCCGCGGTGAGAATGGGGCGTGTGGTTCCTCCCCACGGCGAGAATGGGGCGTGTGGTTCCTCCGCACGGCGAGAATGGGGCGTGTGGTTCCTCCGCACGGTGAGAATGGGGCGTGTGGTTCCTCCGCACGGCGAGAATGGGGCGTGTGGTTCCTCCCCGCGGTGAGAATGGGGCGTGTGGTTCCTCCGCACGGCGAGAATGGGGCGTGTGGTTCCTCCCCGCGGTGAGAATGGGGCGTGTGGTTCCTCCGCACGGCGAGAATGGGGCGTGTGGTTCCTCCGCACGGCGAGAATGGGGCGTGTGGTTCCTCCCCACGGTGAGAATGGGGCATGTGGTTCCTCCCCGCGGTGAGAATGGGGCGTGTGGTTCCTCCCCGCGGCGAGAATGGGGCGTGTGGTTCCTCCCCGCGGTGAGAATGGGGCGTGTGGTTCCTCCGCACGGCGAGAATGGGGCGTGTGGTTCCTCCGCACGGCAAGAATGGGGCGTGTGGTTCCTCCCCGCGGCGAGAATGGGGCGTGTGGTTCCTCCCCGCGGTGAGAATGGGGCGTGTGGTTCCTCCGCACGGCAAGAATGGGGCGTGTGGTTCCTCCCCGCGGTGAGAATGGGGCGTGTGGTTCCTCCGCATGGCGAGAATGGGGTGTGTGGTTCCTCCCCGCGGTGAGAATGGGGCGTGTGGTTCCTCCGCACGGCGAGAATGGGGTGTGTGGTTCCTCCCCGCGGTGAGAATGGGGTGTGTGGTTCCTCCGCGTGGCGAGAATGGGGATTAATTGTACATATTAAGGAAATGGTAGATGAAATGAACAAATATTTTTGCTTCTGTCCTTACAATAGAGGATACAGAAACATTCCAGTAAATCAGGAGGCAGAAAGGAAAGAAGGGCTTGGTGAAATTAAAATCACTTGGTAAGCAGTACTGAACAAACCAATGGGCTGACAAGTCTGTGGGTCCTGATAGACTTCCAACCTTGAATCTTAAAAGAAGCGGATAAGGAGGAAATGGAAGCATTGGTGTTATTTTTCTAAAATGAAAGGTCGCATCAGACTGGAAAGTAAGACATATAACCCTTCTAGTCAAGGAGGGAGAAAACAAGAAACCATAGGCCAGTTAGCTTGATGTCTGTCGCGTGAATGTGTTAGATTGATCTTTAAGGAGGTTACAGCAGTACGGCCAGCTTTGTCATCTGGACACGAAATATCAGCTCTTTTCTCTCCTTACACATGCTGCCAGACCTGCTGAGATTTTCCAGCATTTTCTCTTCCGATTTTGGATTCCAACATCGCAGTAATTTGCTTTTAGTTTGGCCACTGCTGTGGCCAGTTAGAAAAACTCAAAATAATCAGGAAGAGTCAGCATGGTTTTGTGAAAGAAATAATGTTTAACCAATTTATTTGAGTTCTTTGGATAAGTAACATATGCTGTGGATAAAGGAGAGCTTGTAGATGTTTTGTACTTAGATTTCCAGAAGGAATTTGGTAAGATGCCACGTTAAGTGTTATTGCGTAAAATGAAAGCTTGTGGTGTAGCGGGCAACAACAAGTCTGAGTAGAAGATTGGTTGGCTGGCAGAAAGAATAGAGTATGCATAAATAGGTCTTTTGGCAGGATATATCAAGTGGAGTTCCTTGGGGTCTATGCTGCGGCCTCAACTTTTTACAATTTATGACTAAAATGAGGGAGGGAAAGCATGGCAACTAAATTTGTAGATGACACAAAGATAGGTAGGAAAGTATGTTCTGAAGAAGACATATGGAAGTTGCAGATGGATATAGATAGGTTGAGTGTGCGGACAAACATCTGGCAGATGGAGTTTATGTGGGGAAATGTGGAGTTGTTCACATTGGCAGGAAGAATAAAAAAGCAGAGTATTACTTAACCAGAGAACAAGTGCAAAATTCTGAGAGGCAGAGGGCTGTTTTGTTCTAGTGCATGAGTCACAATAAGTTAGTACACTATGCAACAAGTAATCAAGAAGGCTAATGGAATGCTATCCTTTAGTGCAGGAAGATTGAATATAAAAGTAAGGATGTTATGTTTCAGTTACTCAGGGCATTGGTGAGATCACATCTTGAATACTGTGTGCCATTTTGGTCTCTTTATTTAAGGAGGGGTGTAAATGTGTTGGAGGTGGTTAGGAGGAGGTTTATTAGATTGATACCTGGAATGGGTGGGCTGTCTGTGAGGAAAGATTGGACAGGCTAGGCTTGTTTCCACTGGAGTTTAGAAAAGTGAGGGGTCACTTGATTGAAGTTTATAAGATGTTGAACAGTCCTGACAGGGTGGATGTGGAGAGGATGTTTCCTTCTGTGGGTGCACCCTGAACCAGGGGGCACTGTTTAAAATTAGGGAGCACCCTTTCAGAACAGAGAAGAGGAGGATTGTCAGAGGATTGTACGACTTTGGAACCTCTGCCTCAGAAAGCGGTGGAAGCAGGGTTGTTAACATTTTTAGGACGGAGGTGGATAGATTCTTGTTAGGCAAGGGAATCAGTGGTTATCGGGAGAGGGATTGCATGGGAAAGTCATAGAGATTTACAGCATGGAAACAGGCCCTTCAACCCAACTTGTCCATGCTGCCCTTTTTCTAAAAAAAACCTGTAAGCTATTTACCATTTATATAGATGATCTGGAGGAGGGAACCGAGTGCAGGGTGTCGAAATTTGCTGATGACACCAAGATTGGGGGAAAGGCAAATTGTGCGGAGGGTGTGGAGAGTCTGCAGAAGGATCTAGATAGGCTGGGCGAATGGGCCAGGAAATGGCAAATGGAATTTAATGTTGGCAAGTGTGAGGTGGTCCACTTTGGTAGGAAGAATGGTAGGAAGGACTATTACTTACGTGGCGAAAAACTGCAGCAGGCGACGGTGCAGAGGGACCTCGGGGTCCTTGTGCATGAGTCGCAAAAACCCAGCTTGCAGGTGCAGCAGGTGGTCAGGAAGGCAAATGGGATGCTGGCCTTCATAGCGAGGGGGATTGAATATAAAAGTAGGGAGGTCTTGCTGCAGCTGTATAGGGCATTGGTGAGGCCGCAGCTGGAGTACTGTGTGCAGTTTTGGGCGCCGCACCTGCGCAAGGATATTTTGGCCCTGGAGGGAGTGCAGAGGAGGTTTACTAGGCTGATACCGGAGTTGAGGGGATTGAGCTATGAGGAGAGGCTGAATAAACTAGGCTTGTACTCGTTAGAGTTTAGAAGAATGAGGGGAGATCTCATTGAGACGTATAAGATGATGAATGGGATGGATAGGATAGAGGTGGAGAGACTCTTCCCGCTCAAAAAAGACAGTAGGACTAGGAGGCACAGCCTCAAGATAAAGGGGAGGCGGTTTAGAACGGAGTTGAGGAGGAACTTCTTCACTCAAAGGGTGGTGAATCTCTGGAATTCTCTGCCCATTGAAGTGGTGGAGGCTGCCTCGCTAAATATTTTTAAGAAGCGGGTTGATGGGTTCTTGATAAGAGAGGGGATTAAGGGTTATGGGGAGAGGGCGGGAAAGTGGAACTGAGCCACAACAGATCAGCCATGATCTTATTGAATGGCGGGGCAGGCTCGAAGGGCTAGATGGCCTACTCCTGCTCCTATTTCTTATGTTCTTATGTTCTAATTCCAATTGCCCGCATTTGGCCCATATCCCTCTGTACCCATTGTACCCATGTAACTGTCTAAATGATCTTTAAAAGACAAAATTGTATCCACCTCTACTACTACCTCTGGCAGCTTGTTCCAAACACTCACCACCCTTTGTGCCCTCTGGACACTTTTGTATCTCTCCCCTCGCACCTTAAACCTATGCCCTCTAGTATTAGACTCTCCTATGTTTGGGAAAAGATTTTGACTACCTAGCTGATCTGTGCTCCTCGTTATTTTATAAACCTCTATAAGATCATCCCTCAGCCTCCTACGCTCCAAAGAAAAAGGTCCTAGTCTATCCAACCTCTCCTTATAACTCAATCCATCAAGTCCCGGTAGTATCCCAGTAAATCTTTTCTGCACTCTTTCTAGTTTAATAATGTCCTTTCTATAATAGGGTGACCAGAATTGCACACAGTATTCCAAGTATGGCCTTACCAATGTCTTGTACAAGTTCAACAAGACATTTCACCTCCTGTATTCAATGTTCTGACCGATGAAACTAAGCATGCTGAATGTATTCTTCACCACTCTGTCCACCTGTGACTCCACTTTCAGGGAGCAACAGTAAGGACTTCAGCTCTGTAGGGTCAATGATATTTTGAAAAAAAACTATATTCTAAGTTGAGAACTAAATTTAAAGTCGTAGTCCCAATCAGCCATGATCTTATTAAACACTTGAGTAGGCTTGAGGGATCAAAATGGCCTGCTTCTGCTCCCATATTGAATGTTAAAATGAAAACTGCCCCTGAATACTCCATTCCTGAGCCCTGCTTCTTTTGCCCCACCTTTTTCACTGCCTGATTTTCACTCTGGAATCCTTCCCATATCTTCTTGCCTCTCCATAAGAAATAGGAGCAGGAGTAGGCCATCTGGCCCTTCGAGCCTGCCCCGCCATTCAATAAGATCATGGCTGATCTGTCGTGGCTCAGTTCCACTTTCCCGCCCTCTCCCCATAACCCTTAATCCCCTCTCTTATCAAAAACCCATCAACCCGCTTCTTAAAAATATTTAGCGAGGCAGCCTCCACCACTTCAACGGGCAGAGAATTCCAGAGATTCACCACCCTTTGAGTGAAGAAGTTCCTCCTCAACTCCGTTCTGAACCGCCCCCCCTTTATCTTGAGGCTGTGCCCCCTAGTCCTACTATCTTTTTTGAGCGGGAAGAGTCTTTCCACCTCTATCCTATCCATCCCATTCATCATCTTATACGTCTCAATGAGATCTCCCCTCATTCTTCTAAACTCTAACGAGTACAAGCCTAGTTTATTCAGCCTCTCCTCATAGCTCAACCCCCTCAACTCCGGTATCAGCCTAGTAAACCTCCTCTGCACTCCCTCCAGGGCCAAAATATCCTTGCGCAGGTGCGGCGCCCAAAACTGCACACAGTACTCCAGCTGCGGCCTCACCAATGCCCTATACAGCTGCAGCAAGACCTCCCTACTTTTATATTCAATCCCCCTCGCTATGAAGGCCAGCATCCCATTCGCCTTCCTGACCACCTGCTGCACCTGCAGGCTGGGTTTTTGCGACTCATGCACAAGGACCCCGAGGTCCCTCTGCACCGTCGCCTGCTGCAGTTTTTCGCCACGTAAGTAATAGTCCTTCCTACCATTCTTCCTACCAAACTTTTTGATTTGATTTATTATTGTCACATGTATTAACATACAGTGAAAAGTATTGTTTCTTGCGCACTATACAGACAAAGCATACCGTACATAGAGAAGGAAAGGAGAGAGTGCAGAATGTAGTGTTACAGTCATAGTTAGGATGTAGAGAAAGATCAATTAATGCAAGGTAAGTTCAAAAGTCTGACAGCAGCAGGGAAAAAGCTGTTCTTGAGTTGGTTGGTACGTGACCTCAGACTTTTGTATCTTTTTTCCGAAGGGAGAAGATGGAAGAGAGAATGTCTGGGGTGTGTGGGGTCCTTAATTACGCTGGCTGCTTTGTTGAGGCAGCGGGAAGTGTAAACTGAATCAGTGGATGGAAGGCTGGTTTGCGTGATGGATTGGGCTACATTCACGACCTTTTGTAGTTCCTCGCAGCCTTGGGCAGAGCAGGAGGCATACCAAACTGGTACAACTAGGAAGAATGCTTTCTATGGTGCATCTGTAAAAGTTGGTGAGAGTCGTAGCTGACATGCCAAATTTCCTTGGTCTTCTGAGAAAGTAGTGGCATTGGTGGGCTTTCTTAATTATAGTGTTGGCATGGGGGATCAGGACAGATTGTTGGTGATGTGGACACCTAAAAACTTGAAGCTCTCGACCCTTTCTACTTTGTTCCCATTGATGTAGTCAGAGGCATGTTCTCCTTTACGTTTCCTGAAATCGATGACAGTCTCCTTCATTTTGTTGACATTGAGGGAGAGATTATTGTTGCTGCCTCAGTTCACCAGATTCTCTATCTCTTTCCTGTACTCTGTCTCATCATTGTTTTCCCCCCTAAAACCCAACTCTCTGGCCATGCTCTACTTCTAATAACTCCCCTTTTCGCTTGATGTTGGTTTGCCTCACTCTAAAGCAAATTGACACACTTTTCTACTCTAAAGGAGCTATACAAATGCAAGTTCCTATTGTTATATTGGCAGCCAGTGGATCAGTAGCAAAGGAAGATAATAAGGGTAATATAGAACAGCTCTTCTGTGTGCCTGGATTGTATTTCTACTCGCCTAACACTGAGCAAGTCACCCTAAAGTCAGAAGCTAAAGCAGATTTTCACTGTGACTAATTTGTTATGTTCCCATTTTTCTGCTCAATAATTATTCATTCTTGCACAAAATCTAATGTGAGTGAAACACTTCTGGGTGTTTGACAGATGTGTCTAGGTGCTGTGTAAAATTAGGTATTATATTGTTCCTCAGTTCTCTCCAGCCTTTTCACCTATTAAGTGCCATATTAAGTTAGAACTGTTGTAAAAATAGTTCACTGACTGATATGTATCAGTGATTTTGGCAGTTGGAACTCGGTATATGAACTGAAATTCTAGTCAGCACCAAGTCACCTCAGTGGGAGGTGGAATACTGCATCTTGCTGCCAGTGACACCTGGGGTGAGAGAGAGGGGAATGAAGAGGAAGGAGGGAGAATGACTCCTTCTGGCCATTCGTCTATACATTGCAGAATGGAAGATGTTTTCCTTCAACAGCTGGCAAATTGGTCAGTTGTCCTCATTTGTTTTGTGTGTCTTTTGAGGAGCCAACTATTTATGAGGGCTCCTCAGTGATTTCACACAAGGTACTTGAGCAGGTCTTTTCATTCAGCACTCTAAATCTGCAGAGGGAATTTTTCCAAATGGTAGACTGTCATGTCTGGGGAGGGCCAGCCCTGAAATGACCCAGACACGTGTAAGAGACACATTAAAATGCAATTTTAAAAAATGATGGATGAAAACAAATTTATCTCCACACCTGCCGCATGAACTGGAAACTCATGAGTGAGTGAATGTAACCAGCTTGGGTCTGACACAAAAACAGGGCATTCCGCTTTTCCCCATTGCCTATGCGCAATTTCTTTTCACATCTGGGAATGATAAAGACTACAAATCGCAGATTGTACCATTTTCAATACAATAACACATTTTTTTATTGCAATGTAGAAAGGTTTCTAAAAAATGCTTTTCTTTTTCAATGCTTCCCGCTCCAGAATGCATTGTAAATTACATGTCGTCAGAATCTTAGGGTTATAATGTGGCCTGCACCAAGAGCTTGAGCCAGGCTGTCTTTCAGGGCTAGTACAAAATGGATGCAGATTCAGCAGTGGTTTGAACTTTGTTTAGTGGATCAACTTCTTAAAATAGTCATCCCTCTCACTGACTTATGCCACCACTGGCCTGGATATGTTCAGGAAACCTGTCCTGGCCTGCACTGTGCTACAAGTGGACACTAGATGGTGTGTGAGTGGCTCTTTTTCGAGTAACCTTTCTTCTGGGAGAAATGACTAACTACTCGGTGCCAGTCTGCAGTGAGATACAAACTGGCATCTTCAGCTCCAACAAAAAGATTTAGTGTGTTGCCTCATAAAATCTCTTCAGTGCAAAAGAGACCATTTGGCCCATCATGTCTCCACCGATTCTCTGACAGAGTATCTTACCTAGGCCCTTGCCCTCGTTCTAGGACCCCACACATTTATTATGACTAATCCACCTAACCTGCACATCTTTGGAGTGCGGGAGAAAATCGGAGCATGTGGGGGAAACCCACACAGACACAGGGAGAATGTGCAAACTCCACACAAACATTGACCCGAGGCTGGAATTGAATTTGGGTCCCTGGCACTGTGAGGCAGCAGCGCTAACTATTCTGCCAGCCCTGAATGCAAAAGCACAAAGTAAATATGCGCTGTTAGCCAGGGTCACTGTCACACGCTGCTTCAAGCTGACTGACCACACTGATGGCAAACTGAGACCCAGGAATAGGAGCAGAGTAAATGGAGAGAGCTGGGATTGGGAGCAGGGAGAGAGGAGAGACGTGGGATTGGGAACAGGGTGAGAGGAGAGACGTGGGATTGGGAACAGGGTGAGAGGAGAGACGTGGGATTGGGAACAGGGTGAGAGGAGAGACGTGGGATTGGGAACAGGGTGAGAGGAGAGACGTGGGATTGGGAACAGGGTGAGAGGAGAGACGTGGGATTGGGAACAGGGTGAGAGGAGAGACGTGGGATTGGGAACAGGGTGAGAGGAGAGACGTGGGATTGGGAACAGGGTGAGAGGAGAGACGTGGGATTGGGAACAGGGTGAGAGGAGAGACGTGGGATTGGGAACAGGGTGAGAGGAGAGACGTGGGATTGGGAACAGGGTGAGAGGAGAGACCTGGGATTGGGAGCAGGATGAGAGGAGAGACCTGGGATTGTGGGAGCAGGATGAGAGGAGAGAGCTAGGATTGGGAGCAGGGTGAGAGGAGAGAGCTGGGATTGGGAGCAGGGTGAGAGGAGAGAGCCGGGATTGGGAGCAGGGTGAGAGGAGAGAGCCGGGATTGGGAGCAGGGTGAGAGGAGAGAGCCGGGATTGGGAGCAGGTTGAGAGGAGAGAGCCGGGATTGGGAGCAGGGTGAGAGGAGAGAGCCGGGATTGGGAGCAGGGTGAGAGGAGAGAGCCGGGATTGGGAGCAGGGTGAGAGGAGAGAGCCGGGATTGGGAGCAGGGTGAGAGGAGAGAGCCGGGATTGGGAGCAGGATGAGAGGAGAGAGCCGGGATTGGGAACAGGATGAGAGGAGAGAGCCGGGATTGGGAGCAGGATGAGAGGAGAGAGCCGGGATTGGGAGCAGAATGAGAGGAGAGAGCCGGGATTGGGAGCAGAATGAGAGGAGAGAGCCGGGATTGGGAGCAGAATGAGAGGAGAGAGCCGGGATTGGGAGTAGGGTGAGAGGAGAGAGCCGGGATTGGGGAGAACACATGGTGATCACAACTTCGGTTTCTTTTTGTTGAAAAATATTCATATTAAGTTTTACTTAATAGTACAATGGCAATAAACCCAGAAATCCTAGAGTGTACTCAGCAAAAATGGCTCCTGCGCAGCAATAAACAACTTGGAAATAGGCCAGGGTGTTTATTCAATGTACAGCAGCCGTTTATTGCCTAGTACACTTTGGGATTCTTACATTTATCACTTAATTTTCACTGCCTCTTTCAGCTTACCACCACCAGTACGCCTCAGTGGTTTCACTAACTGCTTCTGCCTTGATCCAGGACAGTTTAGGGATGAGAGAGAGTCCTGCTTCAACCCTACCAGACCTCAGTGTTCATTTGTCTTCACACCACTGCTCTCAACCCATCCTAATTGAGCATACCACACTGAGTTCCCCTTCCACCTTGTGACTGATTAAAATCACATTAAACCTCACACCTAGCACTTTAATCAATAGCAGCGTCTGTGCTGAAAACTCACCTTGTGAATATTTGTAAGAAGATGTTGTACCTTTTTACAGTTGGTCCGTCATTTTTGTGAAGATATCTTCTGGTCTTTTTACAGCAAGCCGTTTTTGATGTAAAAAGGAATTCAATTTGTACTCAGCTGTGCTCAATTTAGTAAATAGGGGTTCCTGTTTCTTTCTCCCTAGTTCCTGGAATTAAAACCATATCTTGTGCACAAATTTTTATGTTATTATTGTATGAAATTCACCATCAATCATTGGCCATTAATCACTGGAGGTGCACACAGCACCCTGCACAAACGCTGAACATATGCTGAGGAAACGTACAGCAACGCAGGGCACCCAGGAGACTGAGAGCCAAAAGGTGAACACAGAATCAAGACCAAGCTCCCTTCCCCTCCCCCCCTTCCCCAACTCTCCTCCACCTGTCACCCCAATCCCATTCTCCCCTCTATAATCTTGCCTGTTGAGGCTGGGTATCTATCATTCTGTTTCCGCTTTGCATAGAGCCTGGTATGTACAGCGTTAAACATCTGTACTAAAACTCCACACTGTGGGCTGATAGAGCAGACATGGTGCAGCTGGTATAAGACACTGGTGGTTTCAAGAACTGCTGTCTGTTGGGATTTGGTGTCTGCAGAGAGAGAGTGAGAAAGGCTGGGGTGGCAGGCTGCCAGCCCTGGTTAGCTTGCCCCCACTTTAGTCATTTCTGGCCAGACATGGATTAGTCTAGTATAAGACCCTGGGCACTTCACTTGCTGGCACTGATCAGCAGGATGTGGGATTTTTTTTGTGTTGGCTGACTTTTTTACCTCTCTGAGAATTTGGAGAGCTCTGAGATTCACTTTCTTAATGTACAGTTTTCCTCGAACAGCCCTTTCTGCTGTGGCTGCTTATTAATAGATTACATATGTGGTCCTAGTTTACATCAGTATTGAAATATTTTACGTGGGACCGAGTATATTTCCTGAGGAAATTTTAAAAGGATATTTATTGGAGGTACAAAAAAGACACTAATTTATATTCCTTTTGATTTCTAACACATGAATTTCGTTAATAAATTAAAATGTTATCAACACAATAATATTTGAAGCAGGGAGGTTTGATTTGGTGTGCCTGTTTGTGGACCAGTGCCTGAATCTGACATTTCGGAATGCTTGCTTGTGAACCTTATCCAAAGGCATAAACTCTGGGCTAATTGTTGTCTCTCCTGATCTTTCTGGACACCCCCACATTTTGTACAAGAGTTTCTTTCTTTCTTTACCCCCTCTGGGCCCCTGGGTTCATCAGTCTGTGTAATTTCTGGCAGGTTGGTGAGTTGGCATCCTGTCGTGAGCCTCTTGCCACTCTATTACTGGCATTGTGCTGAGTGGCATCCACCCTCTATTATTGATTGGCTGCTAAAGGTTTGATTATTCCATGCTTGGTGAGTGTTGCAGCATCAACATTGTATCTGCGTCCTTCTGGAATTATAGAATGAATCACTTTTACAGTGCACCATGAGACTTTTCAGGCCATTGTACTCATGCTAGGATCTTGGGAGAGTTATATTTTATCATAGAATCATACATCACAGGGGGAGGCAATTCAGTCAGTGGTATCTGTGCTGCTCTTTTACAGAACTATCCAAATAGTCCCACCGCTCTCTGCTCTTTCCCCAAAGATCCACAAATATAGTTCCAGATCCTTCAATTTTCATCTCATATTTATTTACTCCCTTTTTACAAGCTTATGATTCATTCTTCTTGTAATGGAACATTCTGTGTTTTCTAACTTTGCCCTATTTCTTTGATGAGCCTGTAGTTACTGATTAATTTTTATCTTGCCACTTTCTTCATTTTAGAAAGTTGAGTATGATGCATTGCTGAAAGCAATGAAAAGAAATTGAGAGTGGTTTTTTTGTTCTGGATTTTGGTTACTGTCAGAATGGGGCGGCGAGGGGAGGTGGCTACACAGATCTTGTATATTGATGGTAGTGTCAGAGGCCCTCCTGATAATTTCCTCTTCTCCAACAGGGGCAACATTGATTGAGGGTGAGCAACTATCTCCCTATCATATCCAGAAAATGTGGGTGCAAATTAACATTCATTTGGACCAATACCAGATGAGAAAGATTAATTCAAAAGCAAAATACTATGAATGCTGGACAATCCATCATGCAAACCAGCCTCCCATCCATTGACTCTATCTACACTTCCTGCTGCCTTGGCAAAGCAGACAGCATAATTAAGGACCCCATGCACCCTGGACATTCTCTCTTCCATCTTCTTCCATCGGGAAAAAGGTACAAAAGTCTGAGATCATGTACCTACCGACTCAAGAACCTTTCTCTACATCCTAGCTAGGACGCTATAACACTACATGCTGCACTCAAAGAACAAAGAAAATTACAGCACAGGAACCAGACCCTTTGGCCCTCTAATCCTGCACCAACCATGCTGCCTGACTTAACTAAAACCCCCTACCCTTCCGGGGACCATATCCCTCTATTCCCATCCTATTCATGTATTTGTCAAGATGCCTCTTAAAAGTCACTACTGTATCCACTTACACTACCTCCTCTGGCAACGTGTTCCAGGCACCCACTACCATCTGTGTAAAAAATCTACCTCGTACATCTCCTTTAAACCTTGCCCCTCGCACCTTAAAGCTGTGCCCCCTAGTCATTGACTCTTCCACCCTAAGAAAAAGCTTCTGAATATCCATTCTCTCCATGCCTGTCATAATGTTATAGACTTCTATCAGGTCACCCCTCAACCTCTGTTATCCCAGTGAGAACAAACCAAGTTTCTCCAACCTCTCCTCATAGCTAATGCCCTCCATACCAGGCAACATCCTGGTAAATCTTTTCTGTACTCTCTCCAAAGCCTCCACATCCTTCTGGTAGTGTGGCAACCAGAATTGAACACTGTATTCCAAGTGCGACCTAACTAACGTTCTATAAAGCTGCAACGTGACTTGCCAATGGGGAGCAGGCGGGTAAGTGGAACTGAACCACTATCAGATCAGCCATGATCTTATTGAATGGCGGGACAGGCTCAAGGGGCTAGATGGCTTACTCCTGCTCCTATTTCTTATGTTCTAATTTTTAAACTCAGTGCCCTGGCCAATGAAGGCAAGCATGCCATATGCCTTCTTGACTATCTTCTCCACCTACATTGCCACTTTCAGTGACCTATGTATCTGTACACCCAGATCCCTTTGCCTATCAATACTGTTAAGGGTTCTGCCATTTACTGTATTTTTCCCATCTGTAATAGACCTTCCAAAATCCATAACCTCACATTTGTCCGGATTAAACTCCATCTGCCATCTCTCCACCCAAGTCTCCAACTGATCTATATACTGCTGTATCCTCTGATGGTCCTCACTGCTATTTGCAAATCCACCAACCTTTGTGTCGTCTACAAACCTACTAATCAAACCAGTTACATTTTCCTCCAAATCATTTATGTACTTGCTCCTTCTCTATGAATGGTATGCTCTGTCTGCATAGCTCACAAGAAACAATACTTTTCAGTTTGTGCTAATATATGTGACAATAATAAAACAAAATATAGAAAATGTGCAAAATACTGAACAGGTCAGGCAGCATTGTGTGGGGAGAAATAGAGTTGACGTTTCAGGTCAGTGATTTACATAAGAACACTGAATCCTGTTTCTTCCTCCCTGTGCTGCCAGACCTGCTGACCATTTCCAAAATTTTATTTTTTATGCCAGACCGGAGGGGTTGGAAGTGTGGTGTTTTGTGGGTGCTTGCTGTTCTGTGCTGAGGCTGAGTTAGATAGATTCTTGACTGACAAGGGAGCCAGAGGGTTAAGCAGTAGAAGCCAAGTAGAGGCCACATTCAGAATAACCATAATCTTATTAAGTGGTCTGAATAAGCTTACTCCTGTTCTTAATTCGCATGTTAGTATATATGTTCGTAGTCCGTGCTAAAGGGACTTTGCTTGTGTGAACTTTGTATAAGATGCCTTTGGTTTATGGTTTATGGTTTAACTGCCTTCTTTTATTCACAGAATATGGGCATCACTGCCTATTTATTGCCCATCCCAAATTTCATAGAATGCCTACAGTGCAGCTGACAATAATCCCACCCTATCCTCTCATATTTACCCTGCTGGTCCCCCTGACACTAAGGGGCAATTTATCATGGCCAATCAACCTAACCCACATGTCTTTGGACTGTGGGAGGAAACCGGAGCACCCGAGGAAACACACGCAGACATGAGGAGAATGTGCAAACTCCGCACTCAGCCACCCAAGGCTGGAATTGAACCCCTAGTGCTAATCGTTGTGCCAAGTGATATTGGTGATCAGCCTCCCTGAATCGCTGTAGTCCATGTAGTGTAGGTCTACCCGCAGTGTCGTTAGGGAATTCCAGGATTTTGACGCAGTGGCAATAAAGAAACAGTGATATATTTCCAAGTCAGGATGGCGGGTGGCTTGGAGAGGAACTTGCAGGTGGTGATATTCCCACATGTCTGCTGCTTTTGCCTTTTGAGGTGTAGGGGACATGGGTTTGGAAGGTGCAGCCTAAGGAAGCTTGGTGAGTTCCTGCCATGCATCTTGTAGGTAGTACACACTGCTGCCACTGCTGCAAGATGGAGTGTTTGCGGAAGAAATACCAGTTAAGCTGGCTGCTTTGTCCTGGATGGTTTGAGCTTCTTGAGTGTTGTTGAAGTTGCACTCATCTAGCCAAGTGAAAAGTGTTCCATCACAGTCCTGACTTCTGCCTTATAGATGGTGGACAGGCTTTGGGGAGTCAGAAGGTGAGTTACTTGTTGCAAAGTTCTCAGCCTCTGACTTGCTCTTAAAGCCATGGTGTTTATGTGGTGAGCTCAGCTCAGTCAATGGTGTTATAATGTAACCAGTGGTAACATGCTGTGAGGGTCAGCTGACCTGGTATAAATACAAAGTAGATAGAGTTTATGAGGAGCTTGTGTGGTCCAGGGCATGGCCTGAGTTTTGGTGTAATTAAGTTTCTTCATTAAACCTTTTTCTTTGATTTACTTTGCAAAGTTACTTCTTTTATTGCTTGCAGTTGAAATATCTTTACTGCCAGATGAAGAAGTTGTATCCCCAGGATGGTGGTAGTGGGGGATTCAATGATGTTAATGTATTGAATGTCAAGTTTTAAGTTTAAGTTTATTTAATAGTGTCACAAGTAGGCTTACATTATTCACACTGCAATGAAGTTATTCTGAAAATCTCCTAGTCGCCACACTCTGGTGCCTGTTCGGGTACCCTGAGGGAGAACTTAGCATGGCCAGCGTACCTAACCAGCACGTCTTTTGGACTGTGGGAGAAAACCGGAGCACGAGGACGAAATCCATGCAGACTTGGGGAGAACTTGCAGACTCTGCACAGACAGCGATCCAGGCTGGGAATCGAACCCAGGTCCCTGGCTGCTGTTGGTCAGCAGTTCTAACCACTGTGCCATTGTGCAGTCCTAAGGAGCATTAGTTAGATTCTCTGTTGTTGGAGATGGTCATTGCCTGGCATTTGTGTGCTGTGGATATTACTTGCCACTTGTCAACCCAAGCCTGAATATTGTTCAGGTCTTGCTGCATTTAGACATGAACTGCTTCAGTGTCTGAGGAGTTGGGAATGGTACTCTTATCAGCAAATATCCCATTTCTGGAATGGAAGGAAGATCATTGATGAAGCAGCTAAAGATGGTTGGGTCCAGGACACTACCCTGAGGAATTCCTGCAGTGATGTCCTAGAGCTGAGTTGATTGACCTCAAATCACCAAAACCATCTTCCTTTGTGCCTGGTATGACTGCAAGCAACAGAGGGTTCTCCCCCTCATTTTCATTGAAATTAGTTTTGATAGGGCTCCTTGATGCCACATTTGATAAAATGCTGCCTTGATGTCAAGGGTTGTCACTGTCACCCACCTCTGGGATTCAGCTCTTGTGTCCAATTCTGAGCCAATGCTGTAATGAATTCAGGAGCAAAATGACCCAAACTGAAAGTCAGTGAGCAGGTTATTGCTGAATAAGTGCCACTTAATAGCACTGTTGATGACCCCTCCTTTATTGATGATCACGAGTAGACTGATGGGGCAGTAATTGTTCTTCTTTTTATGTATAAGTCACACTGAGAAATTTTCCACAATGCTGGATAGATGCCAGTCTTGTAGCTGTACTGGAATAGCTCGGATATGGACAAGACTAGTTCTGGAGCACAAGTCTTCAGGACTACTGTGAGAGCCCATAGACTTTGCAATATCCAGTATCTTCAGATGCTTCTTGATATTATGTGGAGTGAATTGCATTGGGTGAAGTCTGACATCTGTGATGGAGATCTCCGGAGGAGGCTGAGATGGATGGATCATCCTCCCAGCTAACTGTGTTAGATTCTGTAAGTATGTTAATAAATACAGCTGGAACTTCTCTATCCGATCGTTTCCACTTATTTTAATTTCAAAACGTAACCTGCTGAAGCATGTTGCCAGGCAGCACTAGAGAGTTGAGTTAGTTTTTTGGATCAGTAATTTGAATGAAGTCATGTGCCACGATAGAGTTTTTGGGAAGTGATGTTGGGAAGATGACCAGTGTGTGGGCAGCTTCCCTCTTTTTCCCTGCTGTGTGCACTGTCCCTGATGTAGCAATAGAGACTCATCAAGAGTTGCAAACTTTACTTGGTTCCTGTTGTAATGTATCATTATTCCCAGAGTGCAGCCAGTTTCACATTGGAAAAATCACAGGATAACGGGAGGGATTTAATCCACCATTTTTCTGTTGGTGCAAACTCCATCTAGATCTCATTGATCTAGTCTCATTTTACTGTCCTTTATCTTTACCTTTTATATTATTTTCAAATATTTAGCCAGTTTCCTTTTCAATCATATATTCTTTGCCTTGTGATAATGCCCTGGTGTAGAAATGCTGGCTTTGGATAGGGGTAGGCATATAAGAAGTCTCACAACACCAGGCTAAAGTCCAACGGGTTTATTTAGTAGCACGAGCTTTCAGAGCCCTGCCCCTTCATCAGATGAATGGAGAGTTGGATTTACAAACAGGGCACCTCTTTAATCTGTGTGTTACCCTCTCTCCACTCACATTGTCTGCACCTGTAAAGACTTGATTACCTGTTGAGACTCGCATTCCAACCATTATCTTGCAATTGTGTCTATATATTCGCTGATTCGTGAATCCAACTGTTCACTCACCTGGTGGAGCAGCGCTCCGAAAGTTCGTGCTACCAAATAAACTTGTGCTCCACGGTGGCAAGTAGCACAGTGGTTAGCACTGCTGCTTCACAGCTTCAGAGACCTGAGTTTGATTCCTGGCTTGGGTCACTGTCTGTGTGGAGTTTGCACATTCTCTTTGTGTCTGCATGTGTTTCCTCCAGGTGCTCCAGTTTCCTACCACAATCCAAAGATGTGCAGGTTAGGTTGATTGGCCATGCTAAAATTGCCCTTAGTGTCCTAAGATGCGTAGGTTAGAGGGATTAGTGGGTAAATATGTAGGGATATAGAACCCTACAGTGCAGAAAGAGGCTCTTCGGCCCATCAAGTCTGCACCGAACACAGTCCCACCCAGGGCCTACCCCCATATCCCCATATATATAGGGGTAGGGCCTGGGTGGGATTGTGGTCAGTGCAGACTCGATGGGCCGAATGGCCTCTTTTTGTGCTATAGGGTTTCTAAGATTTCTAAACCTGTTGGACTTTAACCTGGTGTTGTGAGACTTCTTATTCTGATAATGCAACCCATGTTCTAATAACCCTTTGTGTGAAAATATTTTCTCCAATCCTCCCTGTCGCTGTCTCCATTTCTTGTATACCTTTTTTTAGAACCTAATTTTTGTTGTTGCATCTATTCATCCCCGGAACTTGGCACACCCTTTACTCGTAGTTGGAATATATTTATCCTGCACCTTATCCATCTCCTGTTTCACTATCTCCCATTTCTGAACTGACATTTTTCCCAGGCTAATAATTTGGTTGATGTCTTCTTCCACCCCCCTGAAGTTAGAGAATTTCCCATCCCGGACTCCTCTATTTTCTTTGTCTGTTACAACTTGATCCTAGTCATGTTAAGTCCAAGTGTTTGCCCTTATGGGTTCTTGCTTGTTTTGCTTCATCATGCAGAAGCAGATCCAGCCCTGCGTCCTAATTTGTTGGACATGTAATAAACTAATTCAGCAAACAGTCCTGGACATAGAGATCTCCTGTCCACTTTGACCACAAGCATTTGTCTTGTCCTAGTTGTCTGTGGCTAATTCAAGTTTCCCCATACCTGAAATGGGCACTATTGTAAACATAGAATCATAGAATCCCTACAGTACAGAGAGAGGCCATTCAGCCCCTCGAGTCTGCACCAACCACGATCCCACCCAGGAACTACCTCCATATCCCTACACATTCCCTCTAACCTACGCATCTCAGGACACTAAGGGCAATTTTAGCATGGCCAATCAACCTAACTCACATATTTTTGGACTTGAACATTTGAATTTGAACATTTGTTCAAAATCATTTTGGGTTTGTGCCATTTAAAGTGGGCCTTGGGGTCAGCTTTAAACCCATGTACCTTTATACCTACCACAGAATCAGTCAACACATTTCAATGTTTATTGCTGCCCTTTCATAATAAAGACGTTAGGTTTTTGTTAAGTTTCATTGTGGTATTGTTGGCCTTGACTTTGGTTCATTGCATTGCTTATACTACTTTTCTGTTGGTTGAATCAAGCTATAGGGAGATGCTGCAGTGCTGGTGAGTGCAGTGCAGCTGAATGTAAAACATAAACCACCAACACCATTCCGATTCTCCACCATGCCAATCCTTTGGGTACATTTTGTATAGAGATGTATACTTGAATGCAAAGATCAGCTGGAGTATCACAAGTACTAACGCAGTATTTAACGTTAAGGTGCTATGTTGCCTTTAAGTAGGCATGTGGCTACCAATAAGAAACAGAATCTGGTTTAGACCAGAGGATGTTGACCAAGTGAAATTGTCGATGTTTCAGCTGGTAATACATCAAGATAAAATCCATTGTGTAAACGAGATTTTAATAAAAACAGAAAATATGAGATGATGAAAGTAAAGAAACAAGTTAAAATTTTAGGTCTAGACTGTGTGTCAGGATTGGAAACTGGAAGATAAGGGATCCTTTATGGGCGTGAAACAAAGGTAGGGGCAGAAGATAAACTAAAGGCAAGAATCTGGACTGTTGTTTGTGTCAGTGCAAAGAAGAAGGTGAACATTGTTAGGTGATTTACAGACATCCATCAGGCCAAGAGAGGCTTAACACAACTACAAGAATGAGAAAAGCGCAGGCAAAAAAAATCCCCCGACCCCCACAAGATGTCACGTTAAAAGTGGAAAGAGATAGGAGTAAGAATAGTCCTTACAAATGCAGGAAATGTGAAATACAAATATAAAATACATAAAATATGCAACAGATTTACTGTGCTTTGGAAAAAAATCAACCCAAAATCTTAGGTGCAGAACCGTATTCTATATCCAGACCACTGAACAAATCACTCCCCTTGCCCCATGCCCTCCATCCCCACACACACCCACACACACACCCACACACACACACACACACACACACACACACACACTCTCTCTCTCTCTCTCTCTCTCTCTCTCTCTCACACACACGCACACACACAGCCCCAAAGCAGGTAAACCTCCCTTCCCTCGAGAGAGAAAACAAGAGATGCACTCACTTAATTTTCCAACAACTTCTCAGAGTTGTTAACACTGCCGTATTTCAAAACATAGGAAATAGGAGCAGGAGTAGGCCATCTAGCCCTTCGAGCTTGCCCCGCCATTCAGTAAGATCATAGCTGATCTGAAGTGGATCAGTTCCACTTTCCTGCTTTCTCCCCATTACCCTTAATTCCCTTGTCTGTCAAAAACCTATCTACCCGTGACTTAAATATATTTAGCGAGGCAGCCTCCACCACTTCAACTGGCAGAGAATTCCAGAGATTCACCACTTTGAGTGAAGAAGTTCCTCCTCAACTCCGATCTAAACTGCACCCCCCCTTATCTTGAGGCTGTGCCCTCTAGTCCTGCTATCCTTTCTGAGCGGGAAGAATCTCTCTACCTCTGCCCTATCCATCCCTTTCATTATCTTATACGTCTCTATAACATCCCCCCTCGTCCTTCCAAACTCCAACGAGTACAGACCCAGTCTATTTAATCTCTCTTCATAGTCTAACCCCCTCATCTCCAGTATCAGCCTAGTGAACCTCCTTTGCACTCCCTCCAAGGCCAAAATATCCTTGCACAAGTGCGGCGACCAAAACTGCACACAGTACTCCAGCTGCGGCCTCACCAGTGCCCTGTACAGTTGCAGCAAGACCTCCTGCTTTTATATTCTATCCCCCTCGCTATAAAGGCCAGCATCCCATTCGCCTTCTTGGTCACCTGCTGCACCTGCAGACTGGGTTTTTGTGACTCATGCACAAGGACCCCCAGGTCCCTCTGCACCATAGCATGCTGCAGCTTTTCACCCTTTGAATAGTAATCCCTCCTACTATTATTCCTGCCAAAGTGGATAACCTCACATTTGCTAACATTGTACTCCATCTGCTAGGTCCACGCCCACTCGCTCAGCCTATCCAGATCCCTCTGCAGACTTTCCACACCCTCCGCACAATTTGCTTTTCCACTCATCTTTGTGTCATCAGCAATTTTCATTAGCCTACACTCAGCTCCCTCCTCCAGATCATCTATATAAATGGTAAATAGCTGAGGCCACAGCACTGATCCCTGCGGCACTCCACTAGTCACCAACTGCCAATCAGAATAGCACCCATTGATACCAACTCTCTGCCTCCTATTAGACAACCAATCCTCTATCCACGCTAACACCTTACCCCCAACTCCATGCCCCCTAACCTTCTGAAGCAGCCTTTTGTGCGGCACCTTATCAAACGCCTATTGAAAATCGAGAAACACCACATCCACCGGTTCCCCTCTGTCTACCACACTAGTCACATCCTCATAGAATTCCAATAAATTTGTCAAACACGACTTCCCCTTAACGAACCCGTGCTGCATCTGCTCTATCAAACAATTCTTTTCTAGGTGCCTCGCTATTTCTTCTTTGATGACGGATTCAAGCAATTTTCCAACAACAGACGTTAAACTAACCGGCCTATAATTCCCTGCCTTTTGCCTGCTACCTTTTTTAAACAGCGGCGTAACGTTAGCCGTTTTCCAATCTTCCGGCACTTCCCTGGAATCCAGCGAAGTTTGGTAAAAATACCTTCTTGCTTTGTTCCTATGTTTGTTGATTAATCTTTGTTCTGTATCTGGTCAGGATGACTATAGTGACTGAGTTTGAACTGTTTCAATGCATAACATTTCCTATTTAACTGTCTTTTATTTCAGCACATTCATATTGCCTATTCAATGTTGTGTAATCACTTTAATTTTATAACACTTTGTTCTAGGTTGAATCTCTTTAATTAATGCCTATTAACTTGCCTCTGACCTGCAAATGCACGTGAACAATTTCACACAAAGTCTCAGTGCTGATTGTACTGTCGTCAGTTCAGTAAATGCAGCAGTCTATTGCTAGCCTGGATCTTGAGTTGGTTCTTTAATTATATTGCAGTATTTTGTAGCATCAGTCCAACTCCGTTATTTCATTCAGCCTCCTTGCTTCTACATCTGTCTCCCCTCATTTTCTTCTAGTTTTTAATTAATTTTGTGTTTAGTTTCCATTCTTTCACAATTATTTTTATAAGCATGCTTAACTTTCCCCTTCTGAAATCCCAGTGGAATGTCTGTATTCATCCTGCCTTACCCCTTCCCACCCCACTAGGTATGGGATGTTTTCTCTGCTCTTTCCCCTCTACCCTGCAGTTTGAATAAAAGCAGAGCAACTTGCTTGGCTAGGCTGGGAGAAGGAAAGGTGGGTTTGGTTAGATTGATTACAAAGAAAAATGAGTGAAGTGGCCTTTTTTTAGGAAGAAAAGGGTAGTGCCAGAACTTAATTTCTTTTGTAAGTTTTCCCCTCTCTGGCTCCATGTTGGACCGTGGTTTCACTTGGTGTCAGTTAGCCTCCAGAATATCAATCCCCCCAGCCCCCCGCCCCAATCTTGTGAGCCAGGTAGCAAGTGTGTGTGTGCCATTACAAAGGCCGGTGTCCCACCCTGACCGAGACTGTTCAACACAGGACAGTAACCTGTAACTTTCCAAGATAATCTCATTGAACCATCAAAAGAGAAAATGCTGGAAAATCTCAGCAGGTCTGGCAACATCTCTAAGGAGAAAAAAGAGTTGACGTTTCGAGTCCAGATTACTTGTGAGAAAGCTTTGACAAAGGGTCACCTGGACTCGAAATGTCAGCTCTTTTCTCTCCTTACAGATGCTGCCAGACCTGCTGAGATTTTCCAGTGTTTTCTCTCTTGGTTTCAGATTCCAGCGTCCGCAATAATTGGCTCTTATTTATTGAACCATCAGTTGGGTTGCCAGTAGATATTAACTAATGGAGTTTTGCAATGCCCTGAAGCAGAAATTGAGAGCGAGGTTATTTTATCTTTTTGAAGGATCATTGTTGGAGCGCTATAGATTCCCCTGATTAGGATGACACACATGCATGTTTATTGGGCAAACACAAGGATGACAACTTTTGCTGTTGTGTTCCCCCACATTGCTAGCTCAAACCTGTACACACCTTTTGTAAGTATGTTACCAGCTTGCATGTTTCATTTGCTTAACCTCCGTTCATGATGCTGGCAGCCTCATTGCGTTCATTCACAGTTTTGCTTTCAAAGTTGCTGACAACTGAGGTGGTGTTGAATTTAATACTGTGTGTTTGTGATGGTCTGGTGCACGGCACCAAATTTCATCAACGTGCAGAGAAATTTGAGCTGATCTCTATGTTAGAAACGTGGTGTTGCCGTAAGATTGCAAAAGTGTTCCAGGTCTCACTCAGTGGGGACATGCTGGCTGTGGTGTTTGGTTCTCTGCTGATTTCACGTTCACTTAGCCCAGCGTGAGCATTTCTGTCTGACCCAGAAGGCCGGGGATTCAAGCCTGGCTTCAGATGAGTGGATAATGCAGGCTGATATTTCAGTGCTGTCCAGAGGAGGTGCTGTCCTTTTGGATTTGACATTCAACCAAAGTCTTGCCGAGTTATTTAGGATAGATAGTGGGGAATATTGTGGGTGTGAATGTCAGAATATTCCATGGTACTATTGAAAGGAAAGCAGAAAGTTTTCCATAATACCCTGGCCAACATTTCTTCCTCAACCAACACTTTAAATTTATTTGGTAGCACAAGCTTTCAGAGTGCTGTCCCTTCATTAGGTGAGTGCCTGATGAAGGAGCACTGCTCCGAAAGCTCGTGCTGAAATAACCCTGTTGGATTTTAACCTGGTGTTGTGAGACTACTTACTGTGCCCACCCCAGTCCAAAACCTGGCATCTCCACATCACACTTAAAATTAATACCCAATGCAGATCAACTGGTTATTCTTTTCTTGCTGATTGTGGGAACTTGCTGCTACTGTTAACTCACAGCATGTGAAAAATGTAACTTGTTTAAAACCTTTGAAAAATGGCGGATCATTGCATATTGTCTACTGAGCAAGCATGCTAGCCCTAAATGCTTATTCAGCACTACATTGACTGTGGGAACAGTTTTAAGAAGCCTGGCAGTCTAATTTAACATTGGGTAATTTGTTTCTTGTAAATGCTTCTTTCTTGGTAACTTTCTCACTCCACAAGTACAAGATTTGACTAGCAAACTGCATAAATGTGCAGAGCCACCTTACTGCTCTGATCTGTTGCCTCATTTAGGGAAAAAGCTTGTGGCGCCAGGCCAGCTTGTGTCCTGCTCTACTGCAGTGTGCTTAAGTGGAGCCTGTATTAAAACAATTTACTGAAATTAGCTTTTGTATTGTTCCTGATTTGCCCCAATCTGCTGGTAATTATTTATCTTGGCCATTAAATGTTGGAATTGTAATGAAGCAAAATTTCCAGACTTTCTGTATGTTGGAGCATATTTGTGCTTGGATTATATACACGAGTTTGTTTTTAAACGCACCTTTGCCCACTTATGGAGATTAATGGATTGAATAATTTAATTCTCAGCAAAAAAACTGATATGGGATTATGGGCAATTAAAAAGACAGAGATGGAGTACTTAAGAGGATGTGAGAGAGGGAGAGTAAGTAGTGGCTTACTAGGAACAAAAGGAGGCCATTCAGCCCCTCATTTTTGCTCCATCATTCAATTAGATCATGGCTGATTTGTACCTCAATGCTGCTTACCTTCCTTACCTTGATATCCCTTGTTACCCATCCTGAACAAAAACTTATTGATCTCATTCTTGCTAAGGGATCCAAAAGAACAGATCAGATCAGATCAAAGTTCTACCATGCCCAGTCATGAATGGTGGTGAATAATTAAATAACGAACAGGGGGTGGAGGCTCTGAAAACATTTCTTGTGCTCAGTGATGAGGAAGCCCAGCACATTGGTGGAAAATACAAGGCTGAAGCATCTACAACCAGAAATGCTGAATGAATGATCCATTTTGACCTTCTCCTGTGGTCACAACCATCACAGAAACCATTCTTCAGCCAATTTGATTCGTTCCCCATGATATCAAGAAATGACTGAAGACACTGGTTCCCAACAACATCCTGACTGTAGTACTGAAGACTTGTGCACCAGAATTAGCTGCACTCCAGCCAAAAGTGACTGCCCTTGACCTCGAGGCAGTGTTTGATTGAGTGGCATCAAGGAACCTGAGCAAGATTAAACTCATTTGAAGTAGGGTTGGGGGAGGTGCGGGGAAAACTCTTCAGTGGTTAGGGTCATACCTGGCACAAAGAAAAATCAATCATTGTGATTGTTGGGAGAACAATTATCTCAATCCCAGTATAAACAATAGGAGTCCCTCAGAATAGTGTCCTACATCCAACCATCTTCCCCAGGGCTGAAATGGCTGCCACAAGAGAACATAGGTTTAAGGTGCTGGGGAGTAGGTACTAGGTACAGAGGAGATGTCAGGGGTACGTTTTTCACCCAGAGGGTGGTGGGTGAGTGGAATCAGCTGCTGTTGGTGGTGGTGGAGCCAAATTCAGTAAGGTCTTTTAAGAGACTTCTGGATGAGTATATGGGACTTAATAGGATTAGGGTTATAGGTAAGCCTAGTAGACAGAGATAAGATCGGCACAACTTGTGGGCCGAAGGGCCTGTATGTGCTGTAGTTTTTCTATGATTCTATGATATTCACTCTATTGAAACCTTTTCACATTTTAAACACCTCAATGAAGTCTGTCTTGAATTTTTTTATGCTTCAATATTAGCCAAGTTACTGCTCGTGCTAATTTCACCCTCCAAGCCCCAGTATTATTATGACTGTTAGGGTAGTTTATGGAGGTGAAAGCATGGGTATGAAAGATCCCTGATCTTGGCAACTTTTGGTGAGTTTTTAATCAACTTAATTCCCTGTTCCATGAATCCAGTGACACTGTGTGTTACAGTCCTCTCTGCTTATTTCCTAACCCCTCATCTTAAAGTTTATTTATTAGTACCACAAGTAGGCTTATATTAACACTACAATGAAGTTACTGTGAAAATCCCCCAGCCACCACATTCTGGCACCTTTTGGGTACACTAAGGGAGAATTTAGCATAGCCAATGCACCTTACCAGCACACTTTCAGACTGTGGGAGGAAACCAGAAAAAACCCACTCAGACATGGGGAGAACATGCCGACTCCCCCAGACAGTGGCCCAAGGCCGGGAATTGAACCAGGGTCCCTGCCGCTGTGAGATAGCAGTGCTAGCCACTATGCCACCATGCCACTATGCTGCCCTTTTCATTTACCAGCAGGAGAGGAGATAACAGTAAGGCCAATGAGAAATACATTTGAAAAATTAGAATGGCAAACCAAAGATAGGAGAAAATGAGCAAAATACTGTCGGTGCCATAAATCACAATGGGAACAAAAAAATGCTAGAAACGTGAGGGCATAAGAAATAGGAGCCAGAGAAGGCCATGCAACTCCTTGACTCTGCTCTGCCAGTTAATAACATCATGATCTGATCTTCTACCTCAGCCCACTTTCTGGTCTGATCCCCATGTCCCTTGAGTCTAAAAAAATTAGCGATCTCTGAATTAAATAAATCCATTGACTTAAACACCTACAGCTTTTTGTAACGGAGAATTCCAAAGATTTCCAACCCTCTGTGTGAAGAAATTTCTCCTCATCTCAATGCTCAATGATCAAATTCCTAGGTTACTTCGAGACTCTGTAGGCAGGGAACCAGCCTCTCAGCATCTCCTGTTACATCCTCCAAGAATTTGATATGTTTCAATGACATACTCAGCAGGTCTAGCAGCATCAGGGAAGAATGAAACAGAGTGAACATTTAAGGCCCATTTCATCAGAATTAAACTGATGTCTGATGATGAGGGTGGCACGATGGCACAGTGGTTGGCACTGCTGCACAGTGCCAGGGGCCCGGGTTCAGTTCCGGCTTGGGCCACTGTCTGTGTGGAGTCTGCACATTCTCCCCATGTCTGCGTGAGCTTCTTTGGGTGCTCTGGGTTCCTCCCACACTCCGAAGATGTGCTGGTTAGGTGGATTGGCCATGCTAAATTCTCCCTCAGTCTACCCGAACAGGTGCCAGAGTGCGGCAACTAGGGGATTTTCACAGTAACTTCATTGCAGTGTTAATGTAAGCCTACTTGACAATAATAAATCAACTTAAACTTTTTACCTGCTGAGTGTTTCCTATATTTTCTGTTTTTCTATATCCAAGTTTAAAGTGCTTCTACATTTAAAAAGGACAGTTGCCTGCGCGTGTGTAGTATTCTTTCCAGTTGCTGCAGTTGGTAATGAAAAGTTTCTGATGTTCCAATGGAAATGCAGGCACACGTTCCCATGGTGATCAGTTGCCAACTTAGCTTCTCCCCTCTGCCTGATGTAGTTACAGTGTTAGGTAGAGATGTACTGGGGAGAGTGGCATCAGGAGACTGGTATAGCAATGATCTTTGAAAACTGGTACTAGGAAGTAGAAAGGGTTGAGGCCTCCATTTGGTTTTTGCTTACATTCTCCCAAACTTTCTCGCTGCTTTCCATTCTTTGCTCATTTGATGTGTCTGCTTCCTGCATTAATCCTGACCCACTCTGTAGGGGGATATAAACAAGTGAATAACTTCATTAAAAAGCAATGTTGTGTTTCCTGTTAATTTCTCTGTTTCTCTTGTGTGCTTTGTTGCCTGACTGCCTTTTTTGTTTTAAATGTTGCAGTCTGGAGTGTAAGCACAGAGTGAGAAAATGTAAGTATTTTTTAGTTGCGGGGAATCCGTAGTATAATCATCCCATATTTCCTGTAGATGCAGCACAGACATGCACACTACCACAACAGTGGGTTTTGCAGACTGATTCATCAGACAGTTCCATTTGTAATGCATCCAATAGTATGGGGATCATGAGAGAATGAAGCATTTTTGAAATGTTTTCAGCTTGCATACTTTCACTGACTTGCTGACCTGAGTCCACACGTGAACCCAAGACAGTCACAATCTGTAGTGTCTATAACTGTGGGGAGAGAATACACCTCTGACAAAAGGTCATCCAGATTCAAAACATCAGCTCTATTCTCTTCCCACAGATGCTGTCAGACCTGCTGAGGTTTTCCAGCATGTTTTGTTTTTATTTCAGATTCCAGCATCGAGAGTATTTTGCTGTTGTGTCTGTTTTCATTCTAGCGCAGATGTGTTGCTGTTGAACTTTGCTCACTGAAGTAAAAGCTGTCACTTTGATAGGACAGTTACTCACTGGGACATGTTTTAATCCTATAGTGTGTGCGCTGTCACTTGGGGGACACTACAACATGCCTCTTTCTGACAATCCGTTCAATTACTTAGTGAAATCCTTATCTTAGTTTCACTTCTGGTAACAGTTCGACAAAACAACCCACTTGACTGGCATCCATATCCATTACCTTAAACATCCACTCCCCGCGCCATCACTGCATCATCATTGCATTGCAGCAAATCGTAAAGGCTTCTTTGACACACTCTGCTACCTCGAAAAAGGAACACAGCAAGTACATTTCCTTCCAAGTCACTCACCAACCTGACTTGGAAGTATATTGCTGTCCCTTCATTGTCACTGGTCCAAAATCCTGGAACTCCCTCCCTAACAACACTGTGTTCCTCGTGTGGTTTAAGTACACTAACGATTCAAGAAGAAGGTTCACCACCGCCTTCTGAAGGAAAATTAATTACAGCCAGCCAGCTTCTGTAGAGAGAGAAACAATTAACTTTCAGGCTGATGTTCTTTATTCAGTGCATTTCCAGCATTTTCTCTTTTATTTCAGATCTCTAGCATTCACTATTGCTGTTAGATGGATAGCAAATACTGATCTTGCCAGCACTGATCAAAAAAAATGAGCATGATTGTGAAAGGTTTTTCATTGCTTCTTGGGTTACCACCAGCCTGATTTTTGTTGGAATGAACTGTCCAGAGAGCTTGTCTTGACAAGTTTCCAGCGTTAACACCGCTGCAATAAATTGGTGTTAAATCTAGACCTGGATTATTTAGGATTATTTCTGAGTCTATGAACACTGGCATGGAGCTGATAGGCTGCTTGTTCTTTTCTATTTTGTAAATACAATGTCATGCTGTGTTTTCCTATTTGGGGCAGTAAAGTTTTCAGTTTAATATTTATCAACAAGGCAAATATTCTAACTCCCATATTCTGTGGCCCTTTCTGTTATGGCCTCATTTTGATAGTTTAATTTTTATTATTTAGCCTCAGGGTTTCCATTTGAATGAACAATTTATTCTTGTGCAAAATGATTTGCAACCAGTGATGTATAATTTTTTTTCTTTTTCTATATTAAGATGATGTGGAGATGCCAGTGTTGGACTGGGATGGGCACAGTAAGAAGTCTCTCAACACCAGGTTAAAGTCCAACAAGTTTATTTGGAATCATGATCTTTTGGAGCACCGCTCCTTTGTCAGGTAAGTGGAGAGGTAGACTTCACAAACCCGACATATATAGCCATGGACACAATTGCAAGATAATGATTGGAATGCAAATCTTTACAGGTAATCACATCTTTACAGGTAATCACGTCTTTACAGGTACTGACAGTGCAAGTGGAGTGAGGGATAATCACAGGTTAGAGAGGAGTGAATTGTCTCAAGCCAGGTCAGTTAGTAGAATTTTGCAAGCCAGGCCAAATGGTGGGGGTTACATGTAGTGTGACATGAATGCGAGATCCCAGTTGAGGCTGTCTTCATGGTGTGGAACTTGGCTATCAACATGCACACATGAGGACAGCCTGAACTGGGATCTTGGGTTCATGTCACACTACATGTAACCCCGCCATTTGGCCTGGGCTTGCAAAATCCTACGAACAGTCCTGGCTTGAGACAATTCACTCCTCTCTAACCTGTAATTATCCCTGTCTCTACTCGCATTGTCTGTACCTGTAAAGACTTGCATTCCAACCATTATCTTGCAATTATGTCTCTTTCTATATATGCCATGTTTGTGAATGCACCTTTCCACTCACCTGATAAAGGAGCAGTGCTCCAAAAGCTCATGATTCCAAATAAACCTGTTGGACTTTAACCTGGTGTATTGAGACTTTTTACTATGTTAAGATGGTTGAAGAATTCTTATGGAAATTCCCTGCCCCTCTGCTGTCAGCCATTAAGATTGTTACTGGAGTTTCTTTACACTGAGGGTGAAAGTTCTTTCTGATCTAGTGTGTTTAAACAAAAAGACTAGATCTCAAAAAGCAGTCTGAATCCAGTCCACCCTACCTAGCACCTGAGTGTAGAGGAGTGAGGTTCCAGACAGAAAAGAATCTCAATCCACTTTAGAGTCATATTGAGCTAGCATTGGTGTGAATCTGAAATTCAAACTGGATCTCATACGTGAAGAAATGAGAGGCTGTTCTAGAGGGTCCTACCAGCTGCGTGCATGCAGACCTGTTTACTGAGTCCAGCAGGTCAGCATAGATGGTGATTTTTGCCCATTTTCTCTTTATCTCAATGCTCGGTGTTAGAGTTCTAGTGCTCATTTTTGACATATGAATCCGGACAGACAGTGTTTGTCTACAGAGGGCACGACCAAGGCAGTTCCTTTCTGATAACTCCTGTAACTGTGGATCTGCCCTTATCCAGTGTCCACAGATTTATGTTTTCCAGAAAGAGCTACGGTTCAGTAATCAAAGTTCTGAGCTCTGATTGCTGGTTATTCACAGTGGCTCAGGAGTACCATGGTATCCTTACTGACTTGGCAAAACTCTGGGGTTGAACTAGGAACTTTCCTATCCTGCGTGATCCAATACCGTACCTGTCAGCCAGTGTCTTTACCCTTTAGACTTGCAGCAAAGCTGTAGCCAATGCTTAGTGCACAGCTATTCCATAGATTGTGCGCAGTTGTCTTGAGATTGGAGGTATTGCTAATTTACCTCATTCCTCTTGTCACTGATTGAAGTTGCTGTAACGCCAAGGTTGCTTAGCAACTCCATGCAATTTAGTTGTTTTTCCTGTGTATCGTCCATGCTCGAATAAATCTGTGATTGGTTTAGTAAATTGACAGACTTTATTTCCTGTTAGTGAAGGGCACTGCTCTCCTTCGCAGGAAGGAACCTGTGATGAGAGGTGTTGCTGACAGAATCCTATAAACCAGAACCAGCTCTGTTGTGGTTTAAATATGTCATTTGATTTTACTGAAATCTTCTGTTTTTATTACATAAAAGCAGTGTAATGTGTTCGTTGGATCCTGTTGTATTCATTTTCACCCCAACATCCTCCAGTGGGTTAGGTGGCACATTGTGCAACATTGTACCTGGGTAAGACTCCTCAGAAATTCTGAATGCATTCCCATCTTTAAACAGACTAGTTATTTTATGGGATTCTAATACCATCTTCACTGTTGCTTTGTTCACTGTGATTGCAGGAAGGCTACTTAACCCAGCTTTGCTTATCCGTCCATAAAGTTCTGACCATTCTCCTGTCCTGCAGTGCCAAAGCAACATCCACTGTCTCCACTAGGATTGGCACCACTATCCTACCTGCAGCCCCTTCTATACTGATCACTCTGCATGTACAAAAGAACTTTCTGGCATCATCCTAAATTTGCCAGCTAGTCCTTGCCCATCCTGTTGTGTTGTTGGAGATTTTATTTTTTTCTGTAACCTTTGCTATTTTTTACCCCTTTCTATGATACTTTGAGTATACTACAAGATTATGAGGGGTGTAGACAGAGTGGATAGGAAGAAGCTTTTTCCCAGGGTGGAAGAATCAACTACTAGAGGACATAGGTTTAAGGTGGGAGAGGCAAGGTTTAAAGGAGATGTACGAGGCAGATTTTTTACACAGAGGGTGGTGGGTGCCTGGAACTTGTTGCTGGGGGAAGTAGTGGAAGCAGATACGGTAGTGACTTTTAAGGGGCATCTTGACAAATACATGAATAGGATGGGAATAGAGGGATATGGTCCCAGGAAGGGTAGGAGGTTTTAGTTCAGTCGGGCAACATGGTCAGTGCAGGCTTGGAGGGCCAAAGGGCCTGTTCTTGTGCTGTAATTTTCTTTGTTCTTTGTTCTAATGTGAAGTGAATATTGAATGCACCTAATATTTGACCATGAAAATGTGCTAAATGATATCAGACATAGGGTTGACAAAAGTAGAATGAATGCAGGCTGATGGCAGAAAAATACACTTGGTTTGTAAAAACATCAAACTGACCACTGTTTGGAATTACAATTAGGGGTTGTCTTCCACCAGTTACCATCTGGGAGGGTGGGAAGCAGAAACTGGGGAGTTTACTAGTTGGGGCATGTAGCAAATCTTATTGGAATATTTGTCTGCTATGACACCTTTTTTAATGGCTGCAGCAATCACAGACAATTAGCTCATGTCTGCCCTTACCCAGTACTTTACCACAAGTTCTCCACACAAAGGGAACCCCAGTTGTCATAGCTCCATTTTAAAATCCATGTGCATTGACCCTGTTTAAATTTATCTGAAAAGATGGGACGTGGAAATATATCATAACATTATCCAGGACTGAGCCTGCACCCATTATGTTTAGAAATGGAGCAGACTGCTTCTGCTAGATGCACATTACAGAAAGCACAAATTCTTGATTAACTGTCAGATTCCGTGTGTTCCTTGTTACACTCTTAACAATCATTGCTTGCTATTTGGGAAGTGGTAGTTTTTTTTTCAAAGTTATTTTGCCAGCCTCCGTTGCCTGAATGTCTAATGTACAATTTTTTTTATTCTTGGGCCAGTTGCTGAAGAATGCCCTATTGGCGGAAGTCAGACCTGCCAGCTGAAGAACAATTGAATAGTGTTATTAGTTTACAGTGAGAGGAGACACACTGGTGAATGATACAGTGCTAATTAGAAAGGCACAACATCCTGCCATGTGTTGGCCCTCTCCGCCTTTGTTTCCTGACCTTCTAGTCAGCCTGCTGACTTTTGTTTCATGTTTTCCCAACTGTACGTCTCACTCCTGAAGAGGCAATGTCTGGTTTTGAGAATGTACAATAACTTTATTCATCCCTTTGATTTGACCACTTGTCTGCTAACCTCATACAAATAATGTAGTTTAAAGATAGTTTTACATAGTGTGTTAAAGGTTAAAAAAATGCATTCTATTTTTCATGAGGCAGAAGAGAACCTCAATCACAGTATCCATGTTGCCTGCAAAGTGTCTTGCTAGTTCTAAAAGTGATGTGAAAAATATTCCCAAACACAGGCACTAACATTTCAGATCAGCTGTGTGCTTTATGGTGCAGTATTCAGTCTTTCTTGCATCACATGTAGGCATTGGCAATGATCTTGATATGGTTAATGCTGTATACTAGAGGTAGTATTTATCAACATTCTGCTGATACAAGATGAGGTATGACTGCAACCATTCTTAAAGGGGTATTTAGCAGTTCATTTTTACTCTTCAGGACCCAAAATGTCTCCAACTCTGCCTCTGCTAGGTTGTCATTTTAATATGAGGTCTTCCCTTCTGAAACTCTTCTTTCCACTGTACACCTCTTTATTGTCCATTGCCCCATCAGACTCCTCTGAACCTCCCTTCAATATTGAATATTGGTTTTAGTTTGCATTTCCCTCAACATGAGAGCTGATTTTTAAAAGTTGAGTGTGAGTATTTCTGAATACAATAGGAAGAGTTGAAAATGAAATTTTCAGGTTATTCCACCAGTGGGGACCAGACCAGAGTTACTCCGAATTAATCTGTGGCAATGTTCACATTTCTGCCCATAAGCTTTGGATTAATGGCCCTGTTTTTCTGCTTCCCTGCTGTTGAGTTGACTACTCCCTTTAACAGCATGAAGTTGTTGGGTCAAAGCTGGGTCAAAATCCCGTAACTCACTTTCTAACAGCACTGTGGGTATACCTACACCAAGTAGACTCCAGCGGCTCAAGAATGAGGCTCACCAGCACTTTCTCAAGGGCAGTTAGGACTGGGCAAAGCCTGTACCACCCACATCCTGTAAATGAATAAAACAAAATTGTGGCATTGTATTTTAGAGAGATGTACATTTTTTGAAATCTATTTCTCCCAGGAGAGTGGGTAGTGCAGTGAACTAGCCTAATGTCCTTACAGTCCTGTGATCTAAATTCTAATCTTTCCCAAACTGACAGAATGCAGAACTCTATTCCCCTCATGCGTTCAGGGTGTTTTGAGGCAGTCTTCGTCCATATCCTAGTGAAGGTGCGCTTGTGGCACGTAAGCTGCCCAAGTATGGTAGTAAATTGGCAAAGCAGCAAATAGATGAGGTTGTACAGACAATGAAAATGCCACAGATATTACAATGTTTTGAGTTTAGTGAAAGTCTCATTCAGAGGAATGGTAGATTTACTCTTTCCTTTCCGTGCTCTACCTGATTTCTGTGTACTGAGGAGCCTCAAAGTGTTGGCAAACTGTAGCATTCCCCAACAGTGTATCACTTTTGATGAGCATGAGTGGAGATCCAGTCGCCACCACTCCCTTTTTTTCCTTCCTTGTTTTTAGGCTGTGATGTACAATTTCTATTTGATTTGATTTATTGTTGTGACATATTTACAGTGACAAGTATTGTTTCTTGCGCACTATACAGACAAATCATACCATTCATAGAGAAGGAAATGAGAGTGCACAGAATGTAGTGTTACAGTCATTGCTAGGATGTAGAGAAAGATCAACTTAGTGTGAGGTAGATCCATTCAAAAGTCTGACAGCAGCAGGGAAGAAGCAGGACATGCCCCTGTCTACATCAACGGGGGGGTGAAGTGGGAATGGTTGAGAGCTTCATGTTTCTAGTTGTCCACATCACCAACAATCTGTCCTGATCCCCCCCATGCCTACACTGTAATTAGGAAAGCCCACTAATGCCTCTACTTTCCCAGGAGGCTAAAGAAATTTGGCATGGCAACTATGACTCTCAGCAAACTTTACAGATCTCCGTAGAAAGTACTCTTTCTGGTTATATCACAGCTTGGTTTGGCTCCTGCTCCGACCAAGACTACAAGAAACTATGAAGGGTTATGAATATAGCCCAATCCATCACCAAACCAGCCTCCCATCCATTGACTCTGTCTACACTTCCCGCTGTGTCGGGAAAGCAGCCATAAGCAATCACTCCCCGGCTCACCCACAGGGTGAGCCAAAATCAGCAGCCCGCCCACCATATTTACAGCTCCACTGTGGGAACTGGAGAGTGCACAGAATATCATTCACAAAAATTCAACAGCCTCTTGTAAATCCTGAATACATTGTAAAAACAGAGTTCAGTGCAATCTCACAAACTCATCTCCTTTCCCATACTACTGCAGCCTAATTATCTGACCAAAATGTGCTGATATTTAACCTGCTGGATGCTGACACCCCATGCTGCTTCAAGAATACTTTATACACACACTCATCTTTCACAACAGACAATCTCTACTCACTGCCCAGCACTGGGGAAAAGCATAAATATTACTCCACACTGCTTAATTGTGGAAGTCTCTCAATAGTTCAGTAAGTAAATACTCTATCGAAAAGGGAACGCAACCATTTAACTACAAAGATCCCAGGGTTGATGTTCTGTATGGCTTAGTAATGAATACAGTGGAAAGTACAAATAAAATTCAAGTAGGCTGGTAAAGTTAAGCACGAGCAGGACACCAAGCACCAATGTTCACATACAGAGGGTGGAAAGAAGGAATCATGAAGGGGGTTATAATGTCTCAAAGTCATGACTGGCAAGGATGGGGTCGTGCTTGTTACAGAGAAGGGGCAAAGTACAGAGGGCACCTATTGACAATGTAAGGTTTCTTTATTCTTTCACAGCATGAGTGTGCTGCTGGCTAGACCAGCATCTATTGCCCATCCCTAATTGCCCTTGAGGTGGTGATAATAGGCAGCCTTCTTGAATTGCTGCAATCCATGTTTAGGTTTGCCCATAGTGCTGTAAGGGAGGGAGTTTCAGGATTTTGACCCAGCGACAGTGAAGGAACAGAAATACACATAATTAAGGACCCCACGCATCCTGGATATACTCTCTTCCACCTTCTTCTGTCAGGAGATACAAAAGTTGAGAGCACATACCAACTGACACAAGAACAATTTCTTCCCTGTTGCCATCAGACCTTTGAATGGACCTATCTTGTATTAAGCTGATCTTTCTCTACATCCTATCCTTTCTTTCTCTATGTATGGTATGCTTTGTCTGTATAACGCGCAAGAAATAATACTTTTCACTGCATCCCAGTACATGTGATAATAATAAATCATTTCCCATGCCACCATCCTTGAAATTTGCATGATACTATATTGCCATCTACAATATGTCAGCACCACCAAGAATGCCTGAACCGCTTTTCTGAACTCTGGGGATGTATTCCTTTTCAAGAAGTAAGATTGTGTTGCGGTCCAGGTTGCAAGCTTTGGAGTTATTTAGCTTCTTTTTTTGCTTACGCACAAAGCATTGTGCTGTGGTGGAATTTAATCAACAGGACAAGCTGACAGCCCCATGCTTAAAGGGTATACTGTCGGGACACTGCAGTGTCTTAAAGTGAATGTTCAATGGCTGTAATGTTTCATTTGTAACCTGTTGTTCTGGACCACATTCTTTATCTAAATTGCAGTCTGATCTGCAAAATTCATGGTTTCACTGTGGATGGGAATGTTGCAATATCTGGTCTGCAGCTGAGATGGGCAGTTAAAAAGCTATAAAGGCATGATAGAGATCCCTCACCCATCTCCAATCAACTCCAACATCAACACAACCGTCTTCATGCTGTGGTGGCAACATGTCTACTGGCTCATGTAAGATGTGGGATTGAGAGTTCTGGCTCCAAAGTGCCTTGCAAGCAAAGGGGAATTTGTTTACCTGCTTCAGTTCGCTTCCAGTGTGATAAGTGTGGAGTGTTTGTGCAGTTCTTCTCCCACCAGCTGATCCGCAACAACTGAGCCTCATTGACTCAGTGCAAGATTCTGTTACCATGATACATGGAAATGAGTTCATTCTGTGATGATGTGTAGGATTCGAGGGCCGTGGATAACCAGAGAAATTGTGGATCTAATCAAAAAGAAAAAAGAGACATACATAAGGTCCAGGCAGCTAAAAACAGATGAAGCAATGGAGGAATACAGAGAAAGTAGAAAAGAACTCAAACAGGGATTTAGAAGGGCAAAACAGAGTCATGAAATGTCCTTGCCAGATAAGATTGAAGAGAATCCCAAGGCATTTTATACATACATTAAGAACAAGAGGATTGACAAGAAAGAGTCGGACCTCTCAGGGGCAAAGGAGGGGAAATATGCTTAGAACCCAAGGAAGTTGATGAGATCCTAAATGAATACTTTGCATCAGTATTCACAAAGGAGAGGGACACGTTGATTGATAGTGTCTCAGAGGGATGTGTAGACCCATTAGAACAAATTGCAGTTACAAGGGAGGAAGCGTTAGGTGTTTTAGGAAGAATTAAGGTAGACAAACTCCCAGGGCCAGATGGCATCTGTCCTAGATTACTAAGAGAGACAGATGAAATTACTGGGCCTCTAACAGAAATCTTTGTTTCTTCATTGGACACAAGTGAGGTCCCAGAGGATTGGAGGATAGCAAATGTGGTCCCGTTATTTAAGAAGGGTAGCAAGGATAACCTGAGTAATTATAGGCCAGTGAGCTTGATGCCTGAGGTAGGGAAATTGTTGGAGAAGATTCTTAGAGATAGGATCTATACACATTTAGAACTGAATAGTCTCATTAGCAATAGACAATATGGTTTTGTACAGGGGAGGTCATTCATGCCTTACAGATTTGGTTGTGTTTTTTGAGGAGGTGACAAAAGTGATAGATGAGGGAAGGGCTGTGGATGTCGTCTACATGGATTTTAATAAAGCATTTGACAAGGTCCCTCGTGGCAGGCTGGTGCAAAAGGTTAAATCTCACAGGATCAAAGATGAACTAGCTAGATGAGTACAGAACTGGTTTGACCATAGAAAACAGCAGAGGGGTCTTTTTCTGATTGGAGGTCTGTGACTAATGGTGTTCCGCAGGGCTCTGTACTGGGACCTCTGCTGTTTGTGATATATATAGATGATTTGGAAGAAGACGTAGCTGGTCTGATTAAGTTTGCAGACGACACAGAGATTGCTGGAGTTGTGGGTAGTAATGAACATTGTCAGAGATTATAGATCATTGACAGAGATTGTCAGCAGGACATAAATAGGCTGGAAGATTGAGTGGGGAAATGGCAGATGGAATTTAATCCAGATAAATGCAAAGTGATGCATTTTAGTAGATCTAATGCAGGGGGGAGCTATACAATAAATGGCAGAACCATCAGGAGTATAGACAAACACAAGGGGTCACAAGTTCAAGGTAAGGGGGGCAAGGTTCAATACAGATAGGCGGGGGATGTATTTTACACAGGGTGGTGGAGGCCTGGAATGCACTGCCAAGCAAAGTGGTTGAGGCAGATATGCTAGGATTATTTAAGAGTTATCTAAATAGCCGCATGAACAGAACAGAGGGATACAAACGGATGGTCTAGTTAGGAAGACATGATTGGTGCAGGATTGGAGGGCTGAAGGGCCTGTTCCTGTGCTGTATTGTTCTTTGTTCTGTACTTGCCCTGCAGGTTTTAATGTTCTCGCGGTAATACTTATGGTGTACAGTGCTGTTGCAGCTGGCACTCCTGTGTAATGATTGATGAAAGAAATAGTGATCTGTTCAGTTTTGTTCCTGTGGGGTCCACCTGTGTGTCAGTTTGGTATGGGAACTGGAAAAACAGCCCCTCCCTGTCTCACTGCTGGTGTAGGTTAGTGGAGTCATGTTCATACCTGCACTTCAACAATCCATTTTAGCACACTCTCATGTTAACTTGCTAGATGCTGGATTTTTTGGAGGTGGGTGGCCAGTTAAGACTCATGACCTTTCTTCACAACCCTCCAAAATGTTACAGTGAAGTGCAGGGCCTAACACTCAGAGATACTGAAACACTCTTTAATGGTGGGCAACTGCTCTTCCGCTCGCTGTGAATCCAGAAAACTATAAGTTCTTGCTTAAGATGCTTTTTTTTCCCACCCTGCCAAGATTTCCAGCTTCCTCATTCTGTCCTCGTGGCTTGGGTGCCTCATTGTTGGTATCAGTTTTGTGTTCCTCTATTCCTTCCAAAGCCTAAATGTCGCAATGTGGGATAGTAGCCAGAAGTGCCTTCCCTTATACCAGCTTGCTTTTATATCCTGGTCATATTCTATCCCTATAACTAAGATAGAAGCAGGGAAGTTGTTTCCACAGATGAAACTAGAACTAGGGGGCAAAGCTTCAAAATAAGGGGAAGCAGATTTAGGACTGAGTTGAGGAGTAACTTCTTCACACAAAGGGTTGTGAATCTGTGGAATTCCCTGCCCAGTGAAGCAGTTGAGGCTACCTCATTGAATGTTTCTAAGGCAAGGATAGATAGACCTTGAACTGTAAAGGAATTAAGGATTATGGTGAGCGGGTGGATAAGTGGAGCTGAGTCCACAAAATAAGAACATAAGAAATAGGAGCAGGATTAGGCCATCTAGCCCCTCGAGCCTGCCCCGCCATTCAATAAGATCATGGCTGATCTGAAGTGGATCAGTTCCACTTTCCTGCTTTCTCCCCATAACCCTTAATTCCTTTGTCTATCAAAAACCTATCTACCTGTGACTTAAATATATTTAGCGAGGTAGCCTCCACCACTTCAACGGGCAGAGAATTCCAGAGATTCACCACCCTTTGAGTGAAGAAGTTCCTCCTCAACTCCAATCTAAGCTGCCCCCCCCCGCCCCCATCTTGAGGCTGTGCCTCTAGTCCTGCCGTCCTTTCTAAGCGGGAAGAATCTCTCTACCTCTACCCTATCCATCCCTTTCATTATCTTATACATCTCTATAACATCCCCCCTCATCCTTCTAAACTCCAACGAGTACAGACCCAGGCTACTTAGTCTCTCTTCATAGTCCAACCCCCTCATCTCCGGTATCAGCCTAGTGAACCTCCTCTGCACTCCCTCCAAGGCTGATATATCCTTGCACAAGTGCGGCGACCAAAACTGCACACAGTACTCCAGCTGCAGCCTCACCAGTACCCTGTACAGTTGCAGCAAGACCTCCCTGCTTTTATATTCTATCCCCTTCGCTATAAAGGCCAGCATTCCATTCGCCTTCTTGATCACCTGCAGCACCTGCAGACTGGGTTTTTGTGACTCGTGCACAAGGACCGCCAGGTCCCTCTGCACCGTAGCATGCTGCAGCTTTTCGCCCTTTAAATAGTAATCCCTCCTACTATTATTTCTGCCAAAGTGGATAACCTCACACTTGTTAACATTATACTCCATCTGCCAGGTCCTCGCCCACTCGCTTAGCCTATCCAGATCCCTCTGCAGACTTTCCACACCCTCCACGCAATTTGCTTTTCCACTCATGTTTGTGTCATCAGCAAATTTCGTCACCCAACACTCAGCCCCCCCCTCCAGATCATCTATATAAATGGTAAAGAGCTGAGGCCCCAGCACCGATCCCTGCAGCACTCCACTAGTCACCAACCGCCAATCAGAATAGCACCCATTGACACCAAAATATATTTTGATATATATATATTGATGCCATTGATACAAAAAGATCAGTCACCATCTTATTGAATGGTGGTGCAGGCGGGAGGGGCCAGATGGCCTACTCCGCATCCTAATTCTTATGTTCTTACGTGTCCTTTGGTTGCTGCTAACACTGTGCTTATGGCTTCAATAATCTGGATCCATTACATGGTAACCCTCTGCTGTGCTGTTCTATGGTTCACCTTGTGTTCAGTGTTTAATTCTCTTCTCTGTCCTCAATGCATTGCCATGAATTTGACATTGGCTGTTTGTCAACCCAGCCCACCCAGATGCAGAGTAGTGATGTCAAGCTCAGTTGGGAAAATTCTGGAGTCTGTTATAAAGGGTGAGACAACAGGACACTTAGCACTTATCTATGGGATTGCACAAAGTTAATAGGAGTTAATGATAGGAAAATCATCTTTGACAAAGCTATGGGTGTTTTTGAGGACATAAGTGGTAGGGTAGAAAAGATAAGGGTGAACCAGTGGATGTGATGTATCAGGATTTTAAAAAAACTTTTGATGGAAAGTCCCACAAAAGAGGTTAGTGTTCAAAATTGAAGCATGTTGAATTGAGGGTAGTATATTTGCATGGATTCAATATTGGTTAGCAGACAGGAAGCAAAGAGTGGGAATAATTGGGTCTTTTTCCGAGTATCAGGTGGTGACTGGTGGGGCCCCACAGGGATCCGTGCTTGGATCCTAGCTATTCAGAATATACATCAGTGATTTGGGTGAGGGAACCAAATGCAAGTTTGCCGACAATGTGAAACGCTAGGAATGTGAGTGGTGAGGAGGATGTAAAGTGGCTTCAAGGTGATTTAGACAGTTTGAGTGAATGGGCAAACACATGGCATGTGCAGAATAATGTGGATAAATGTGAAATTGTAGAGTTCAGTAGGAAAAGCAAAATGGTGATTTAAATGGTGATAGATTGGGAAATGACGATGTACAAAGGGACCTGGGTGACCTTGTATGCCAGTTAGCAAGTGTACAGGTGCAGCAAGCAGTTAGGAAGGCAAATGGTATGTCGACCTTCATTGCAAGAGGACTTGAATACAGAAACAAAAGTTCTTACTGCAGTTGCACAGGGTCTTAGCAAGAACTCATCTGGAGTATTGTGTACACTCTTGGTCTCCTTATCTGAGAAAGATAGGGAGCACAATAAAACTTCACCAGACTGATTCCTGGAATGTTAGGATTGTCATACGAGGAGAGATTGGTTTGACTGGGTCAGTATTTTTTATTTTTATTCATTTGTGAGACATAAGCGTCGCTGGCTGGCCAACATTCATTGCCCATCCCTATTTGCCCTTGGAGGGCAGTTGGGAATCAACCACATAGCTGTGGCTGTGGAGTCACATGTAGGCCAGATCAGGTAAGGACAGCAGATTTCCTTCCAGATGGGTTTTTCCAACAATTGACAATTGTTTCATGGTCATCAGTAGATTCTTAATTCCAGATTTTTTTTATTATTGAATTCAGATTCCACTACTGTCGTAATGGAATTTGAACCTGGGTCCCCAGAACATTAGCTGAGTTTTCTGGCTTAATAGTTTAGCGATAATACCACTAGACCATCACCTCCCTGGAGTTTAGAGGAACAAGAACCGTTCTCATTGAAATGTTTAAAATTCTGTTCGCTTCCCCAGCATGCTATTATTTTTATTATTTCATGGGATGTGGGTGTTGCTGACAAGGCTAATGTTTGTTGCCCATCCCTAATTCCCCCTTGTGCTGATGTCCTGCTAGACATTTCAGAGGGCACTTAAGAGTCAACTGCATTGCTGTGGATCTGGAGTCACATGTAGACCAGACCAGATAAGGACAGCAGATTTCCTTCCCTAAAGGACATTAGTGGTGATGTCACTGGGAGAGACAGGAGTGGAACTGTGCTAAGGCAGTGCCGTGTTGATAAGAAGGAAGAGATATGGTGGAGGAAAATAGAGCTATGATTTAATCAAATGTCACTTGGGTCGAAGAGGCTAAGGAGCATTGTGTTCACAGTCAGAAACGATGCTATTGGCAACAAGAGCAGCTTCCATACCATAAGCAGGAAACAGATTGGAGAAACTCAGAGGGAGTAGTGAATGAAGGGAACATGGGGAGCTGAATGGCAACATTCTTGAAGTTTAGGGAGATTAAAAATAGGGTGGTCAGTGGGAAGTGCAGTAAAGTGATGAAAGGGATTTTTTTAAGGAAAGGTGGGGAGAGAGAGAGCCATTGGTAGTGTCTGAGAATGTTGGAGCAGTGAGCTTTATGATGTTTTGGGCGATGAGGGAGAAATCTTCCAAATTCCTAATTCACCCGGGGAATCCATTTCTGGGAATGTCTGTAGAAAATATCAACACTTTCAACTCATTTGGTATGAAACTTTAGTTGGAAAATGGTCAGCTATAACATGTCTTGTGAGAGGCTTTGTTATTAAGCAAGCATTAGCTTATGGTTCACAAAACTCGGTCTGCTTATGGAAATTGCTGTCCAACCTGGAGCAGAAGGGAGAAGCATTGGGCAAGGCTGGGACTGGGGAGGCAAACTCAGATTATCTGTAGACTATGGTCACATTCTGATTGGAACTAATTTCTGAAGGTAACTTCAAAAGCTCCCGTCCTAATGGACAGATCTCCTGAAGCTCTGTTAGAAACCAGACTAAGATTCCCACTATTTCCATGACCGGGAGTTCATTAAGACGATATTTATAAATGCCGTTCACACTCTGCTTTAAAACACCTGCAATCGTAATCTCCTGTCAAATAAAAACAGAAAATGCTGGAAATGCACGCAAGGCCCTCGAGCATGTAAAGAAGAAACAACAGGTTAACCTTTCAGCTGAAACCTTTTGTCAGACATGGCAATATTCCAGTTCTAGTTTTTTTGAAAGGTTTTGTTTTAGAAATAGTGCCTGATGCCCTAAATTGTTGATGTCACTAGTTGTGGTCAGATAATAGCATAGAAAAATATTTTAAAAACAAAATACCCTGATGAAGATGAAAGTTTTCCAAGTCTTTGAAAGGGAGTTTTCTTAGTAATGTGAGTGATTTTTGGATCTGTCTGAATTTAAATCTAATGCTTGCTCTTTTTCTCCTCTGATGCATAAGATTCTGGTTCGGAGAACTGCCGATCGGTGACACAGGAGCATGCCACGGCACTGGGACTGGGCATATTTGGCCTGCTGGTGGAACGTTGCATTGAACAGTTAAAGGAAGCTGCGAGAGGCAAGTGTTAATGTCTGTACCTGTGGAATGCTGTTTTCTACTGGGGCTGACTGGAGCAAAGAAGGGCCAATGCCTCTACTCTGTAGATAACACTGCTTTAAATGTGACATATTTCTCTCAGAGTGAAATAAGCAAACAAAATAGACACTGTTTAATGAGGTTGTGTGCTGTGTTGTTCACAAACTGTTACTATTTTGATCATTACCTCATTACCTACCTTCTGTGCTCAGTGATTTGCTAAATACTGTCGTGTACTGTGTTTTTGACATGTGTTTCAATATTCAGCCAAAACACTTCAGGCTACAATGGCTCAATAGACCATGATGTGGGTATGCCGGCATTGGACTGGCGTAAACACAGTAAAAAGTCTGACAACACCAGGTTTTAGTCCAACCTATTTATTTGATAATATACTCACAAGCTTTCGGGGTTAGCCCCTTCGTCAGGTGAATGGAGAGTTCTGGCCTCAGACAGAGCTTAGAAGGGGCTAACCCCGAAAGCTTGTGAGTATATTATCAAATAAATAGGTTGGACTAAAACCTGGTGTTGTCAGACTTTTTACTGTCAATAGACCAGCCAGAGGAGGGAAGGCTGCGCAGTCAGTGAGACGTGAGTCTGAATGGCAAAGCACAAGTTTTGCACAATAATTCCACACAAATCCTGTTCCCAGTCTTAGCCACGTGTTCCCTGGTTACGTTAAGTGGAGGTAGAGCCATATAACACATAAAGGATGTAAATAAGGTTGAAAGAGTGCAGAGAAGGTTCACAAGGATGTTGCTGGGACTGGAAAAGCTGAGTTACAGAGAGAGATTGAATAGGTTAGGACTTTATTCCCTGGAGCGTAGAAGAATGAGGGGAGATTTGATAGAGGTGTATAAGATTTTGATGGGTATAGATAGAGTGAATGCAAGCAGGCTTTTTCCACTGAGGCTAGGGGAGAAAAAAAACAGGGGGCATGGGTTAAGGGTGAAAGGAGAAAAGTTTAAAGGGAATATTGGGGGGGGCTTCTTCACGCAGAGAGTGGTGGGAGTGTGGGATGAGCTGCCCACTTGCTCTTTCCCCGTTGCCCAGCATAGATTTTCCTTTTCAAATATAATAATAATTCTGATTCTTTGGCAGTTATCTTCAACTTTTGCTCTCTAGTTGCTGCCAGTGAAAATAGTTTCTTCCTAACTATTATCAAAATCCCAAATAATTTTGAACACCTTTTTTAAATCACCCCTGAAACCTTTTAACGTGATTTCCTTGACCATTTGGAGGAAATTTAAATTGCCAGACTATGATAATCCTTACTTGAGAAAGGATACACTGGCACTGGAGGGGGTGCAGAGGAGATTCACTAGGTTGAGAGGGTTGGCTTATGAGGAGAGACTAAGTAGACTGGGGCTATACTCATTGGAATTCAAAAGAATGGGAGGAGATATTATAGAAACATATAAGATTATGAAGAGAATAGATAAGATAGAGGGGGGTAAAACTAGAACTAGGGGGCATAGCTTCAAAATAAGAGGGAGCAGATTTAGGACTGAGTTGAAGAGGAACTTCTTCACCCAAAGCGTTGTGAATCTGTGGAATTCCCTGCCCAGTGAAGCAGTTGAGGCTACCTCATTGGATGTTTTTAAGGCAAGGATAGATACATTTTTGAACAGTAAAGGAATTAAGAGTTATGGTGAGTTGGTGGGTAAGCAGAGCTGAGTCCACAAGATCAGCCATGATCTTATTGAATGGCAGAGCAGGCTCGAGGGGCCAGATGGCCTATTCCTGCTCCGAGTTCTTATGTTCTTATATTATGTTCTTATAATATGTTGTGATAAGATCCTGAAAGTAGAGAGAAGGCAGAGTGATGCTTGTGAAATAATAGCTGAGAAGCTAAACTCTCAGCCTTCTTGCCCACTTTGTGCTATTACCAGAGCTGAAAATTATTGCTATAATAAAAGCAAAATACTGCAAATGCTGAAAGTCTGAAAAAAAACCCCCAACAAGTGCTTTAAAAAACTCAGCAGATCTGGCAGCATCTTTGAGAGAGAAACAGGCCGGAATTTTACTGCCTCATCTGCTCCTGAGGCTCGCAGAATGGAATTAATTGGCCTCAGGTGGGATTTTACGAATCTTGCCTGAGCTAAATTGTAAAATCCCACCCAATAAGTGAACATTTCGAGTCCTAATGATTCTTCTTTGAAGCTGAAGAGAGGTAAAAATGTGTTGGGTTTTATCCTGTTGAAAAAAAGTTTGTCCTCTGACATCAGCATCTCTGTTTTCCAATTGTTCAAAATAGATCACAATTATTATTGTAATAAATTACTGGTTACTACCAGAAATATTAACATTGTTCTGATGGGGTCCCGTTTGAAAGAAAATTCCCCTCCTTTGGTCTACCCTTTAGAATGTTTAATCTGACCTTACTGGAAAGTCCCAATATTAATTCCGTATCCCCCTCTGGCCATTGCCCAAGTCTTTGTGACCTTAATTATTCCAATGCTGTCCTAGCATCTCTTGCATCTTTCATTGCCTAAAGCTTCAGCTTATCCAGAAGTTTCCCTCCTCATCCTGCAAAAGGTCCAGTTCTTATGTCACACCTTATCCTTGCCGACCTCAATTGGCTCCCACTCCTAAAGTGTCTCTCATTTGAAGTTCATGTTTGTGTGTGTGGGATCCCTTTATGAACTTAACTTTCCCAATTTCTGTTATCTCCTCCAGACTATTAATGCTATCTGTTCATCTGAATTGAGCCTTTTATACATTTCCTATTCCCTCCCAATATAGAGGGTGTGATTTTAGTCCTCACACTCTGGGATTCCATTCATGAATATCTCTGCACATCCATCTCTCTCTGCTCCTGAAGGACAATTCTTAAATCTCGCATCCTCATGAAAGTTTTCAGAATCCTCTATGAATATTTCCTTTTTTGGCTTGATGGCTGATTTTGCCTCGTTATCCATCTCAAAATACTTTAAGAACATAAGAAATAGGAGCAGGAGTAGGCCATCTAGCCCTTCGAGCCTGCCTCGCCATTCAATAAGACCATGGCTGATCTGTCGTGGCTCAGTTCCACATTCCCGCCCTCTCCCCATAACCCTTAATCCCCTCTCTTATCAAAAACCCATCAACCTGCGTCTTAAAAATATTTAGCGAGGCAGCCTCCACCACTTCAACGGGCAGAGAATTCCAGAGATTCACCACCCTTTGAGTGAAGAAGTTCTTCCTCAACTCCGTTCTAAACCGCCCCCCCCTTTATCTTGAGGCTGTGCCCCCTAGTCCTACTGTCCTTTCTGAGCGGGAAGAGTCTCTCCACCTCTATCCTATCCATCTCATTCATCATCTTATACGTCTCAATGAGATCTCCCCTCATTCTTCTAAACTCTAACGAGTACAAGCCCAGTTTATTCAGCCTCTCCTCATAGCTCAACCCCCTCAACTCCGGTATCAGCCTAGTAAACCTCCTCTGCACTCCCTCCAAGGCCTTTGCGATGTCTTTCCATGTTAAAGGCACAATATGAAAGCAAGTTGATTCTACATGGTTGGAAGGGAACTTTATAGCTAACTTGCAGTGCAAACCTGTTATTAATTGGCGTTGTTCATTTGGGTACTTGGATAAAGGAAAGTCTCCCATTCCTGTTGCCTGTTTGAGTTGCTGCGATTATCTCCTGTCAACGGGTTCCATTTCCACTGCACACCATGTGTTCCTGCAATAATCTATACAGTCACCAAGAGCGCAGATTGAGCTTTCTGACCATTGGGTTGGGTCATTGTGACCTTCATCAGTATGATTGATCCCCTGAATAAATGATTGTTTCTGAGGAGCAGATGGTTCTGACATGCTTAGATCTGAAATTCGTAAAGATTCTGGTATATGAGAGGATCAATTTCTCTTTAGGTAAACTGTTCTCTGGAAAATCTCCAGCTAATCTCACAGTTTGAGTTGGTTTCCCTCCATAACTTACTGTCTCGCTGGCCTCAAAGTTTCCATCTTGGGGCCACAGTCCCTTTAACACTCCAGTCAAGTACTTTTGAAATTGGCATTTACTGTGTGACTATAAATTGTAAAGACTCCTGCTCGATGTGCACTGTGGTTCAGGATTATTTTGATGGACGCATAACAAATAATTCATGCCCCAACTTCCTGCACTACCGACAGTTTAAAAAAAAATTTAAATAATTTTACAGCCTAAATAGTTATTTTTCTGTGATTTTATTTCTTGTTTTCAGACGATTTAGGAGCAGTTGTACAGAGAATCTAAGCTGGTTGGCAATGAATAATAAAGCAGTAATTCAATCTCTGGATTCAAATCATATATCTAAACTACAATGAACTGTTCTCCTGGTTTATGATGTCATCTGCAGTCCCCCTCATTTAAATTACAGCCATAATGCTCATTGCAAACATCTATAAATGTTTCTGTGTTACACCATGCAATCACTGTAAGATTAATATTCTGAGAACAATGACTGGAAGCTGCACTGAAGGTGCAATATACTGTATTGTTGTTACATTCACAGGAAAATAGAGTGAAGAGTACCTTGCACATCAAAAATTAAATTGCTAGGAAGTTGGGAGTGAATGATATGTATGTATTATTTTTCTTTTATTGGGGGTTGTTAATATCTGAGAACGTTCGAAACAAAGTCAGTTTGCTCAGGCCTGTTTTTACTGGCTCTTTTTATTTTTGTAATTGGGCAAACTGACAAGGCTCCATTTATTGCCCATCCTCTGTTAAGCTCAGAGCATTAAGAACCAATGCACAATGAGATTGGAATCACTTGCAACTTCAACCAGGTAGAGATTTCCCATCTTCAGCATCAGAGAAGCAGTTGCATTTGTTTTACAACAAAACAGCTACTTTCATCGTCATTTCTGCTTTCAGACCACTGATTTATTGAGTTCAGCTTCACTACTTGCCATGCTGAGATTTGATCTCTGAATCTCGGAGTTGCTAGTCCAGTGCCATAACCATGAGGTACTACAATTGTAGTTATAAGGAACAGAATGATAAAGGCTGCCACTGTTGAATTCAGCATTGCTATTTCTGAAATTATACAAAGTTACATGTTGGTGGTAAAGGGTAAATTGGATAGACTTTTTAGCTTTCAATTGTTGTCACGTCTCATGAATGATAAAGTTCTAAAGAAATTATGAAAATGAAATGAGTTACATAAGTGTTCTTTCACACAAGGCCCTCTTAACGGAACAACTTAGCTGGAGAGAATTCAGTCGAGGCTTACTTAAAGGACTGGATTTCCCAGTGATTCTCACGGAGGATGGAAAAGAGAAAGTGGATTCACAAGGCCTCACTGCAGCCTTGGTTTTCCTAAAACTCATTCTCATTGTATCTATCGAAATTTAGAACTACACAAAGATCTTAAAATGGCTGAATCTGTATCTGACTCTGACCCCTGAACAAAACCTGGCAGCATTGGTGTAACCCACACCTCATTGTCGCTCGCTCGCTCGCCTCCCCCCCACCGGCCGCGGAGATCTATACAAAGGCCGTCTGCACAGGCTGGCCAACTGGAATCTATTTGTCTGCTACAACAGAGGGCCTTGCAGCCTTGCTTTCAATTTTTAATGATTGAGATGTTTGATAGTCTCGTGCACACAGACAAGGGATATACATCCCTTGTTAAAGCCAGAGTGGAGGTTGTAGTCCTGGAACATGGGCCTCCATTTTGTGGAACAAGTAATATTGCCTTGCTGTGCTGCAAAGTCTGTGTCTGTCATTTTACCACCTAACATGCAGCATCACAGACGAGGAGCTCCAACCCAGGTTGGACACCTGGTTCCATCCACACTGCTTCTACTGTAAATTGTTCTGGTAACGATGTGCGGATGAATCTACATATTCTCCCAGAAGAAGCGGAATGAGGGAGGTATATGGTGGAATGGTGGAGCTGTAGAGCAGCAGTTTTTTTTAAGTTGTAGGCAGGGCTAGCATTTGTTGCTGAATGGCTGACTTGGCCATTTCAGAGGACTTTAAGAATTAACCACATTACTGTGGGTTTGGAGACGTAGACTGAGTAAGAACCTCAGGTTTCCTTCCCTAAAGGGGATTAATGGGCCTTATGGGTTTTAATGACATTTGATAATAGTTTCACAGTCACTATTACTTAGTTGAGTTCTTCGATAATGTGACTGAACACATTGACGAAGGAAGTGCCGTGGACGTAGTGTACATGGACTTCAGCAAGGCGTTTGATAAGGTCCCCCATGCAAGACTTCTTGAGAAGGTGAGAGGGCATGGGATCCAAGGGCCTTTGGCCTTGTGGATCCAGAACTGGCTTGCCTGCAGAAGGCAGAGAGTGGTTGTGGATGGGGCTTTTTCTGAATGGAGGTCAGTCACCAGCGGAGTGCCTCAAGGATCTGTTCTGGGACCCTTGTTGTTTGTCATTTTCATAAATGACCTGGATGAGGAAGTGGAGGGATGGGTAAGTAAGTTCGCTGATGACACGAAGGTCGGTGGTGTTGTGGATGATCTGGAAGGATGGCAAAAGTTGCAGCAGGACATAGATAGGATGCAGGACTGGGCGGAGAAGTGGCAGATGGACTTCAACGCGGATAAATGTGTTGTCGTCCATTTTGGCAGAACCAACGGGATGAACGAGTACACTATTAAGGGCAGAAGTCTGAGTAGTGTTGAGGAGCAGAAGGATCTTGGGGTCCGGGTCCACAGGACTCTTAAATCGGCCTCGCAGGTGGAGGAGGTGGTCAAGAAGGCGTATGGTGTACTGGCCTTCATTAATCGAGGGATTGAGTTTAGGAGTCGGGAGGTAATGCTGGAACTTTATAAGACCCTTGTCAGGCCTCATTTGGAGTATTGTGCGCAGTTCTGGTCGCCTCACTATAGGAAAGATGTAGAAGCTATTGAAAGGGTGCAGAGGAGATTTACAAGGATGTTGCCTGGACTGGGAGGCATGCCTTATGAAGTTAGGTTGAGGGAGCTGGGACTCTTTTCCCTGGAGAGACGAAGGTTGAGAGGCGACCTGATAGAAGTTTACAAAATGTTGAGAGGAATAGATAGGGTGGACTCTCAGAGGCTATTTCCCCGGTTTGAAATGGTCGCTACGAGAGGACACAGATTTAAGGTGCGGGGAGGGAGGTTCAGAAGTGATGTTAGGGGTAAGTTTTTCACTCAGAGGGTGGTGAGTGAATGGAATCGGCTGCCGTCAGTGGTGGTGGAGGCGAACTCGCTGGGGTCTTTTAAAAGACTTCTGGATGAGTATATGGGGTTTAATGAGATTGAGGGTTATAGATAGGTCTGTAGGTTGGTAGGTGATGTGGTCGGCGCAACTTGTGGGCCGAAGGGCCTGTTTGTGCTGTAGTGTTCTATGTTCTATGTTCTATGTTCTATCTCATATTCTAGATTTATTAATCCAAATTTAAATTGCACCAATCTTGAACCTCTGGATTACTTGTCCAGTGACATTAACACTGCATCACCATCTCCCCATAAATGGTCTGATTTTATGAATGAAACTAGCAACCATCTCAGAAGTGTTGAAATTGGGTGTGTTGTGCTGGCCAGTGGAATGGCTGGAACGTGTATTGCATTTAGGATATTACAATATATGTTTGTGTACTTATGATCTTTGTGTGACCACTCACCTGTCACACTGTTCCTTTTCAAAGGGCCCACCCATCTCCCCAATCGTGGGCATCTCCATAATCTTCACAGAGAGAGTGTTAAACCAAAAGGCCCGACTTCTCTCCTTGCCTCCAGCAAAAATGACATTGTGTGTTGTTATTGTGTATTGCTTTTGATGGTCAGACACCAAACTAAATGCCTCGGAACTCAGCCTTACACTTCCCTTACATATGAACTAGGAGCAGGGGTAGCCCACTTGGCCCCTCGAGCCTTCTCTGTATTCAATAAGATCATGGCTGATCTAATTGTCACCTAAACCCCACATTTCTGCCCACCCGCCAATAACCTTTTACCCCCTTGCTTATTGGGGGTTATGCGTGCTGTTTAGCTTAATTATCTTGTCAGGCTTTAGATGTGCAATACAGAGCATGTTATTGTCCTACCCATGCAGAGCTTTTATTTGTCAGCAGAAGCTCTGTGATCTTGTACACATTTCATTTAGATTCAGCAGTGTATTTGTTCCCATGGGTTTTCTAAATGAAGTATCTAATAGATGACAACTTGTTTACATTTCGGACTTGTACCAAATGGTGTTGAACAAGCTGGCAGTCAGCGCCACAGCATTGCTTTACAAACCATCTGCTTGTCAGTTTCAAGACACTGTCGTAAGTTAATGTGTAAGCGGTTGGAGAGCTTTCTGCAGCTTATTGCAGTAATGTAAATAATGCATTGTGTGATTTATAGGCGACTGGTCTTAAGAACATAAGAACATAAGAAATAGGAGCAGGAGTAGGCCATCCAGCCCTTCGAGCCTGCCCCGCCATTCAACAAGATCATGGCTGATCTGTCGCTGCTCAGTTCCACTTTCCCGCCCCCTCCCCATAACCCTTAATCCCCTCTCCTATCAAAAACCCATCAACCCGCGTCTTAAAAATATTTAGCGAGGCAGCCTCCACCACTTCAACGGGCAGAGAATTCCAGAGATTCACCACCCTTTGAGTGAAGAAGTTCCTCCTCAACTCCGTTCTAAACCGCCCCCTTTTATCTTGAGGCTGTGCCCCCTAGTCCTATTGTCTTTTTTGAGCGGGAAGAGTCTTTCCACCTCTATCCTATCCATCCCATTCATCATCTTATATGTCTCAATGAGATCTCCTCTCATTCTTCTAAACTCTAACGAGTACAAGCCCAGTTTATTCAGCCTCTCCTCATAGCTCAACCCCCTCAACTCCGGTATCAGCCTAGTAAACCTCCTCTGCACTCCCTCCAAGGCCAAAATATCTTTGCGCAGGTGCGGCGCCCAAAAATGCACACAGTACTCCAGTTGCGGCCTCACCAATGCCCTATACAGCTGCAGCAAGACCTCCCTACTTTTATATTCAATCCCCTTCGCTATGAAGGCCAGCATCCCATTCGCCTTCCTGACCACCTGCTGCACCTGCAAGCTGGGTTTTTGCGACTCATGCACAAGGACCCCGAGGTCCCTCTGCACCGTCGCCTGCTGCAGTTTTTCGCCTCGTAAGTAATAGTCCTTCCTACCATTTTTCCTACCAAAGTGGACCACCTCACACTTGCCAACATTAAATTCCATTTGCCATTTCCTGGCCCATTCGCCCAGCCTATCTAGATCCTTCTGCAGACTCTCCACACCCTCCGCACAATTTGCCGTTCCCCCAATCTTGGTGTCATCAGCAAATTTCGACACTCTACACTCGGTTCCCTCCTCCAGATCATCTATATAAATGGTAAAAAGCTGAGGCCCCAGCACCGCCCCCTGGGGCACTCCACTAGTCACCATCCGCCAATCCGAATAGCACCCGTTGACCCCCACTCTCTGCCTCCTATTTGACAACCAATCCTCTATCCACGCTAACACCCTACCCCCAACTCCATGTCCCTCGACCTTCTGCAATAACCTCTTGTGAGGCACTTTGTCAAACGCTTTCTGAAAATCTAGAAAGACCACATCCACCGGCTCTCCTCTATCCACCGCCCTAGACACATCCTCATAGAACTCCAGTAAATTTGTCAGACACGACTTCCCTTTAATGAAACCGTGCTGCGTCTGCTCTATCAAGCAATTCCCTTCAAGATGCCTCGCAATTTCCTCCTTAATGACAGATTCTAACATTTTACCTACCACAGACGTTAAACTAACCGGCCTATAATTCCCCGCCTTTTGCCTGGCACCCTTCTTAAACAACGGCGTAACATTAGCCGTTTTCCAATCATCCGGCACTTCCCCGGAATCCAGCGACGTTTGGAAAATAACCACCAAGGCATCCACTATCACCTCCGCCATTTCTTTCAGAACCCTTGGATGCATTCCATCCGGTCCTGGGGACTTGTCCACAATCAGCCCCTCCAGTCTGTCGAGCACCGCCTTTCTAGTAACAGTAATGTCATTAAGACCCTCCAGTCCTACCACCTTTCTATCGCTAACACCCGGCAAATTATTCACGTCCTCCTCCGTGAAGACAGAAACAAAAAAGTTATTCAATACCTTAGCCATATCCCCATCCCCTACCACTAGGTCCCCTTTCTCATCCTCTAAAGGACCAACATTCACCCTAGCCAGCCTCTTCCTTTTTATATATTTATAAAAACTCTTGCTATCCTTTTTTATATTAAGCGCTAGCCCAGCTTCATAGTTTCTCCTACCCTTCCTTATCAACTTCTTTGTCAATCTTTGTTGACATTTAAACCTCTCCCAATCCTCTTCTCGCCCACTACTCTTAGCTACTCTAAATTCCTCCGCTTTTAGTTTAACACTTTCCTTCACCTCCTTTGTTATCCACGGCTTATTACCTCTCCTCCTACTATCCTTTTTGACCATCGGAATAAATTTCCGTTGAGCACCAAGAAAGATCTCCTTAAAGATCCTCCACTGCTCCTTAACAGACCCTCCCTCCAACGCGCTCTCCCAGTCCACATTCGCCAATTCTTCTCTCATCCTACCGTATTTCCCTCTATTCAAACAAAGGACGCGTGTCCGGGAACCCACTTTCTCCTCCTCCATCTGCACCAGAAACTCCACCATACAATGATCACTCTCCCCAAGAGGATCCTTCACCACAAGGTCCCTAATTCTACCCGCTTCATTACATAGCACCAGATCCAAGATAGCTCGCTCCCTCGTCGGCTCCAACACACACTGTTCGAGGAAGCTATCCCGGCAGCATTCCAAGAACTCTTCCTTGAGCCCCCCACGTCCAACATGGGTCGACCAATCAATATGCAGATTGAAATCCCCCATAACTACGGCCGTCCCATTCCTGCACGCCGCACTTATTTGCGCGTTAACAGCCCGCCTTGCTAGTATACTGCAGATCCTGCTGCTTTTCAATACTTAAAAAGAAATATGGCCCACCTAAGAAAGATTGCATGACATTGCTGGTTAGCATGTTGTCCTTTCCTTTCCTGACTCCGTGTTGAAGTTTAGCCCAGAGTAATTCTGAGTCTCCTCACTCTGCTATTTTAGTTGTCTCAGCTCCATTCATAGCTGCTGCAAATCTGCAGGATGGACCTAACCCTGGCCAGCACTTAGTCACACTTCTCTCAACAAATGAAAGCAATGCAGGGATAAAGGAGAAATAAAGGAGAAATTTAGAAGGACTTTGCCTCAGTACAACTCTGGTGATTGGTCAGTAAGGCCCCATAAACATGTTGTGACTGACTGATAAATCTTTCCCAGATCATCAGGAAAATCTTCCCTGCTCAACTTCGAATGATGTTCTGACACTCAGTGCCTCATGTTAATATCAATTTTGATAGGCTATGTCTCAGGCACTGATTTCATTTGATTTTTTGATTTGATTTTATTATTGTCACGTGTATTTATGCACCTTTAGGCGAAAGGCGTTTGACTTCAGTGCTTTCAGTGATGCTATCTGAAGATTACAGGTTCGAGCTCGGTCTCTTTATTAGGGCAGCATGGTGGTACAGTGGCTGGCACTGCTGCCTCACAGCTCCAGGGACCCTGGTTTGATTCCCGGCTTGGATCATTGTCTGTGTGGAGTTTGCATGTTCTCCCCATCTCTGCATGGGTTTCTTTCGGGTGCTCCAGTTTCCTCGCACAGTCCAAAAATGTGCGGGTTAGGCTGATTGGCCATGCTAAATTAACCTTTAGTGTCCCAGGATGCTTGAGTTAGAGGGATTAGTGGGGTAAATATTTGGGGTTACGGGGATGGGGTCTGGGTGGGATTGTTATCGATGTTATCTATAAATACCAGAAAAAGAAACTCGATGGGCGGAATGCCTCCTTCTGCACTGTCGGATTTCTATGATTCTATGAGTGTACAGTGAAAAGTATTGTTTCTTGCATTCTACAGACAAAGCATATCGTTCATAGAGAAGGAAACGAGAGAGTGCGGAAAGTAGTGTTACAGTCATAGCTAGGGTGTAGAGAAAGATCAACTTAATGCGAGGTAAGTCCATTCAGTAGTCTGACAGCAGCAGGGAAGAAGCTGTTCTTGAGTCGGGTTGGTACGTGACCTCAGACTCTTATCTTTTTCCTGACAGAAGAAGGTGAAAGAGAGTGTGTCCGAGGTGTGTGGGATCCTTAATTATGCTGCCTGCTTTGCTGAGGCAGCAGGAAGTGTAGACAGAGCCAATGGATGGGAGGCTGGTTTGCGTGATGAATTGGGGTACATTCGCAACCCTTTGTAGTTCCTTGCGGTCTTGGGCAGAGCAACTGCGGGGCCCTGCCTGGCACTGCGGGGGGCCCTACTGACACTGCGGGACCCTGCATGGCACTGTGGGGGGCCTGCCTGGCACTGCGGGGGGCGCGCCTGACACTGCGGGACCCTGCACGGCACTGCCTGCCTGGCACTGCAGGGCCTGCCTGGCACTGCTCGCCTGGCACTGCAGGGGCCCTGCCTGGCACTGTATTGAAAATGTCGGCCTTTGTTATGCAGTCAAATCCTAGAGTGAGAATTGAACCCGTGACCTTCTGCCTGAAGTGAGAGCGCAGATCCAACAGGAACCTTGAGATAAAAGGCGTACACACAGTGTGAAGGCATTATGTTCTTCGCGAGCAAGTGATTAGAGCAATATTAGGATCTGTGTAGAATCATGGGGGGAGACAATATCCAGTGATAGTTAATGTCACATACTCTGAATGGTGGCTTTGTATCTTTGGATTCATGGTGATGGAGCCTGTGTCTCTATCCCAATATCAAAGGGGAACTTCACTGGAAGAATGAGGGAATATTATAAAATTTTAGTTACATGTCCAGATGTGCTGGTCAATTTGAGAACTCTAAAGGAGGGCACAGTCATTACCTGATCCAAATGGGATCTGATCCTGAGGAAATAACAGAACTGGCTAATGTACCGTCACACCCTAGTTGGATTAATTGGAAATAGGATGTTAATTTACCACAGACACTTGACCCTCCAGGTCAGTGAGCCTTGCCTTTGATATGAAGGTAAAGGGAGACTATCGTGGAAGAGGGAATTAATGAAATGTTTTAGGGAATACAGATGAATAAGTGGCAATTAGCATAGTTTTATTGGAGGAAATTATCCTGGAGAAATCTACTGCGTTTCGCAGTACTATTGTGACTGAATGGAATCAGCTTTAAATATATAATATGTATTATATATTTAAATTTCTGAGTGGCTTGCAAGGCCATCTTTGAAGGGTCAAGATAACCAATGAGTGTGGAGAGAAGAGGAGGCACATTTCGGCTGAGGCCAGGGAGTGGTGACAGCTTTCCTGCTCTGAGAGGTATGAGTGAGCCAGCTTTCATGGTCAGTTTTTTTGCAAACAGCCATAATATAACAGATTTATTCAATTCAGTTTTATCATTTTTTATGGTAGTGTTCGAATTCATTACATTGCTTCATAAACTATAGGATTCCCCAGACAATAGGGAAAGGAAGACCAGGTAAAGGTCACCATTGCAGTTAAACTAAACACATACATTTCTATAAATACCAGAAAAAGAAACTGAATCCTGGAGGACAGAAAAAGGTAATCTCACCTGGCTATGAATGAGTATTTGAAACATGAGGTAGTCCATCTTGCATGTGGCCAAATTCTGCTCCAACTCAATTCTCAAGTTTGCTGATGACACCACCTTAATGGGTCGGATCTCAAACAATGATGAGACGGATCACCAGATAGAGATAGTGAATCTGATGAAATGGTGTGATGACAATCTTCCCCTCAATGTCAGTGAAGCAAAGGAGATAGTCATCAACTTCAGGAAGCATAGGGGAGGGTATGCTGCTGTCTACATCCATGGGAATGAAGTGGAAATGGTCGGGAGCTTCAAGTTTTTCGGTGTCCAGATCACCAGCAACCTGTCCTGGTCCCTCTATGCTGATACTATAGTTAAGAAAACCCACCCTCGCCTCTACTTTCTCAAGTGGCTAAGAAAATTTGGCAAATCCACTACGGCTCACCAACTCTTACAGATGCACCGTAGAAAACATCCTTTCCGCATGTATCGCAGCTTGCTATGGCTCCTGCTCTGACCAACATCACACAAAATTACGCAGGGTCGTGAATATAGCCCAATCCATCAGGCAAACCAGCCTCCCATCCATTGATACTGTCTGGTCTTCCCACTGTCTCAGCAAAGCAGCTAGCAGCTAAGGACCCCAGCACCCAGGACATTCTCTCTTCCACCTTCTTCCATCGGGAAAAAAGTACAAATGTCTGAGGTGCTGTTCCAACCGACTCAAGAACAGCTTCTTTCCTGCTGCCACCAGACTTTTGAATGGATCTATCATGTATTAAGCTAATCTTTCTCTACATTCTAGCCATGACTGTAACATAAATTCTTTCTCCTCTACATAGAACATTACAGCACAGAAACTGGCCATTTGGCCCTTCTTGGCTGTGCCGAACCATTTTTCTGCCTAGTCTCACTGACCTGCACCTGGACCATATCCCTTCAAACCCCTCTCATCCATGTACCTGTCCAAGTTTTTCTTAAATGTTAAAAGTGAACCCACATTTACCACTTCATCTGGCAGCTCATTCCACACTCCCACCGCTCTGTGTGAAGAAACTCCCCCGCCAATATTCCCTTTAAACTTTTCCCCCTTAACCCACGCCCTCTAGTTTTTTTCTCCCCCACCTCAGTGGAAAAAGCCTGCTTGCATTCACTCTATCTATACCCATCATAATCTTATACACCTCTATCAAATCTCCCCTCATTCTTCTACGCTCCAGGGAATAAAGTCCTAACCTATTCAATCTCTCTCTGTAACTCAGTTTCTCAAGTCCTGGCAACATTCTTGTAAACCTTCTCTGCACTCTTTCAACCTTATTAACGTCCTTCCTGTAATTAGGTGACAAAAACTGCACACAATATTCTAAATTCGACCTCACCATAACATTCCAACTCTTATACTCAATACCTTGATTTATAAAGGCCAATGTACCAAAAGCACTCTTTACGACCCGATCTACCTGTTACGCTACTTTTAGGGAATTATATATCTGTATTCCCAGATCCTTCTGTTCTGCTACACTCTTCAGTGTCCTACCATTTACCTTGTATGTTCTACCTTGGTTTGTCCTTTCAAAGTGCAATATCTCACACTTGTCTGCATTAAACTCTATCTGCCATTTTCAGCCCATTTTTCTAGTTGGTCCAAATCCCTTTGCAAGCTTTGAAAATCTTCCTCACTGTCCACTATACCTCCAATCTTTGTGTCATCAGCAAATTTGCTGATCCAATTTACCACATTATCGTCCAGATCATTGATATTGATGACAAACATCAATGAACCCAGCACTGATCCCTATGGCACATCACTAGTCATAGGCCCTCCACTCAGAGAAGCAATCCTCCACTACCACTCTCTGGCTTCTTCCATTGAGCCAATGTCTAATCCAATTTACTACCTCTCCATGTATACCTAGTGACTAAACCTTCCTAACTAACCTTCCATGCAGGACCTTGTCAAAGGCCTGACCAAAGGCCTTACATATTCCATGAACAGTATGCTTTGTCTATATAGTGTGCAAGAAACAATACTTTTCAATGTATCTCCATACGTGGGTAACTACAGGAATTGGGGCTGACAGAAGCTAGGCTATGACAATGTTACAGTCAGCTCTGAAGTGAGAAGAACTGAAGAAGAGGGTGAGGAGATGCAATTCTTGCAGCTTGGGTTGAACATAGAACACTACAGCACAAACAGGCCCTTCGGCCCACTAATTGCGCCGATCACTTCTATACCTACTAAGCCATAGACCTATCTATAACCCCCAATCCCATTAGATCCCATATACTCATCCAGAAGTCTTTTAAAAGACCCCAGTGAGTTCGCCTCCACCACCACCGACGGCAGCCAATTCCATTCACTCACCACCCTCTGAGTGAAAAACTTACCCCTAACATCTCCTCTGTACTTGCTTCCCTGCACCTTAAATCTGTGTCCTCTCGTAGCGACCATTTCAGCCCTGGGAAATAGCCTCTGAGAGTCCACGCTATCTATTCCTCTCAACATCTTATAAACCTCTATCAGGTTGCCTCTCAACCTTCGTCTCTCAAGGGAGAAGAGTCCCAGCTCCCTCAACCTTTCTTCATAAGGCATGCCTCCCAATCCAGGCAACATCCTTGTAAATCTCCTCTGCACCCTTTCAATAGCTTCCACGTCCTTCCTGTAGTGAAGCGACCAGAACTGTGCACAGTACTCCAAGTGGGGTCTGACAAGGGTCTTATAAAGTTGCAGCATTACCTCCTGACTCCTAAACTCAATCCCTTGATTAATGAAGGCCTGTACACCATACGCCTTCTTGACCACATCCTCCACCTGCGAGGCCGATTTAAGAGTCCTATGGACCCGGACCCCAAGATCCCTCTGCTCTTCAACCCAGCGAAGACTCCTACCCTTGATATTGTATTCCTTCATCCCATTGGTCCTGCCAAAATGGATCACTACACATTTATCTGCGTTGAAGTCCATCTGCCACTTCTCCGCCTAGTCTTGCATCCTATCTATGTCCCGCTGCAACTTCTGACATCCCTCCAGACCATCCGCAACACCACCAACCTTCGTATCGTCGGCGAACTTACTAACCCATCCCTCCACTTCCTCATCCATGTCATTTATGAAAATGACAAACAGCAAGGGTCCTAGAACAGATCCCTGGGGCACTCCTGGTGACTGACCTCCATGCAGAAAAAGACCCATCCACAACCACTCTCTGCCTTCTGCAGGCAAACACAGTAAAAAGTCTGACAACACCAGGTTTAAGTCCAACCGATTTATTTGATAGTAAACTCACTAGCTTTCGGGTTAGCCCCTTCGTCAGGTGAATGGAGAGTTCTGGCCTTAGACAGAGCATATAAAGCACAGACAGTTTACAAAACTGTCTGTGCTTTATATGCTCTGTCTAAGGCCAGAACTCTCCATTCACCTGACGAAGTGGCTAACCCGAAAGCTAGTGAGTGTACTATCAAATAAATCGGTTGGACTTAAACCTGGTGTTGTCAGACTTTTTACTGTGTTTACCCCAGTCCAACGCCGGCACATCCACATCAGTTCTGCAGGCAAGCCAGTTCTGGATCCACAAGGCCAAAGCCCCCTGGATCCCATGCCCTCTCACCTTCTCAAGAAGCCTTGCATGGGGGACCTTATCAAACGCCTTGCTGAAGTTCTTGCATGGGGGACCTTATCAAACGCCTTGCATAGCTGAAGTCATGTATGGAAGATTAAGTATGAGAAAGTAAGGGAAGGTTGACATGATATATAGGGTTTATGTAGGATAAAGGTCCAACAAATCTGCATTTGGCTTCCTCACTATGGACACTAGGCGCTGTGAACAGTGACTAGAGTTTTTATTGTGGGATGTGGGTGTCACTGGCTAGGCTTGCATTTTGTTGCATCTCCCGATCTGTCCCTGAGAAGATTATGGTGAGCTGCACCATGTGGTGTAGCATTGAGAAGGTTGTGGTGAGCTGCACCATGTGGTGTAGCATTGAGAAGGTTGTGGTGAGCTGCACCATGTGGTGTAGCATTGAGAAGGTTGTGGTGAGCTGCACCATGTGGTGTAGCATTGAGAAGGTTGTGGTGAGCTGCACCATGTGGTGTAGCATTGTCCATAGTGCTGTTCAGAAGTTCCAGAATTTTAAGCTGGTAAAAGTGAACAAATGGCAGTAGAGGTTCATGTTAGGACAGCGCGTGAATTAGATGCAAAATTGCAGCTGGTAGCGTTTCCATACATTTGCTGGCCTTGTCCTTTGGACTGATAGAGGCCATGGGCTTGGAAGATGCTGTTGAAGGAGGACTGGTGAGTTATTGAAGTGAAAATTGTATATAGTGCACGCAGTTGTCACTGTGCATCAGTGTTGAAGGGAGTAAATGTTTAATTTTGTGGATGGGGTGTCGATCAAATGGGCTGCTTTGTCTTATGCCTTTTGAGTGTTGTTGGAGCTGCACTCATCAGACAAGTGGCAATTAGTACACCACGCTGTTGGGACTTGTAGATGGTGGACAGGTTTAGGGGAGTGAGAAGGTGAGTTACTCGCTATTACAATCCCTGTCGAGAGCAATAGCTTTTAAAGGAAAGAATTCCCATGACACCAGCAAAAGGAAAACTGATAGACAAGATTTCACTTTTTAAAAACTTTTACTGTAATGAAGTGACTGAAATCAACATCATTAAAACATTAATTAACAGTGGAGGACATTTCAGATAAAAAGGTCAATTACACTTTGATGTACGTCACGTAGTTTATAAACACTTGCATTAATTCCCATACAAATCTGTAGCACCATGTACAATCTCGAAGTCTTGACAACCCCACCTCAGTTTTGTAGGATTTCTCAGTTCTGACTTAGTTGTTTTGGCCTTTGAGTTGTTTTCACAGCAGCCATATTCTATCTGACGCCCCCAGACACAGCTGACACCAACAAGATGCATGTCTATAAACCCTTGCTCACAATAGTCCTGATGGTTCAGAATCTCCAGAGATTCTCTTCTCTGACCACTTTAAGTGGTTTTGTTGGCTTTGGCAACACTGAAACAGCTATGGTGTGTCTTGTCTAATCCACAACTCCCTACCCTTTTTGTCTTCCATTTCTGGTTCCCTTTAACTGTATAATACATGTAGTAAGTAATACAATCCCTATTCTCAGAGACTTGTTTCAACACCGGGATCTGTTCTGAACTGCGCCTTGCTTGTATTCACTCTCACCAAATGTATTTTGGAACTGCCTGACAGCAGACAGCCCCATCACCATGATTGGCTTTCTATTCATCTTTTTATTTCTTAGCTTTTAATTCTCAGAATTTGCAAACTCTAACCTGCTGTTATAATTACTGTATTCATTTGGCCGGTCCAGTTCCGTCTCTAGTCGATGGTCACCCAAGGCTGATGATAGTTAGGGATTCAGTGATGCCATTGAATGTCAAGGGGAAGTTATTAAATTCTCTGACGTTGGAAATGGTCATTGCTTGGCACATCTGCAGTGTTTTCAGTTGCTTGTCACTTATTAGCCCAAGCCTGGATGTTGTCCTGCTCCTGCTGCATTTGGACATGGATTGCTTTAGTAGCTGAGAAGTCGAATGGCACTGAAAATTGTGAAATTGTCAGCAAATATCCCACTTCGGATCTTATATCGAAGGGAAGGTCATTGATGATTCAGCTGAAGATGGTTGGGCTGAGGATACTAATCTGAGGAATTCCTCCAATCATGTCTTGAGGTTGAGATGATCAATCTCCAACAACCATGACCATCATTAATGCAAGGGTGAGGAGATTAGGACCTCACACTTTTTTTTTAGAAAATATACATGGATATCCTCATGGCTATTCCTAAAAGTTTAAAACTGGACAGCTGCTTTTTAAAATAGTAGAATCCATGTCTGCCTGTGATCCTTGAAGAAAAGAAGCTACTTGGCAGTATCCAAGAAACTTGCATCTTATTACTCTGAAGCAACATCAACGACCCTCTGTGGGCTGCAGGGATCAAATTCAAAGAGAACTATGTGAAGGGCGTCGACATTTCATAACCCAGATTGACGAACCGGAGCGTCCTGTCCATCGTTTTCCTCTCCGTTATTAGTTATGAGAGATTTAACCAACCAAGTCGAGAGATACATGCCACAGACAATGTGGAGAGGTGGATATCCTGTGACTCAGACCTCTAGTTTGTGAAGCTAGCATTATTGTCTCGTGGAACTGTAGATTCAGTCTGTTGTTTATCATCATACCAGTAGCCTCACAGCAAAAGGCTCTCTGACCAGATTGAATACCTGACCCCATCCATGATGTTTCTGCTGGAACTTCTGAACCATTTCCCAACAAGATTGATTCATCTCTGAACGTCTACCTCATTGTGTGAAGTCAACTCCACCGGAAAAGCAGATTATCTAGCATTGATTTTCAGCCTGCCGAACTCTGTAAAAGAATGCCTCATTAGACTTTGATTCTGGACTTTGGAACCCATGTAAAACGTCATTTCTTTTCTCTGTGGTCTCTGCACAGAAAATCTTTTTTCTATCCCCCTTTTACTATATGAATCCAAAGTGGGCAATATTATGACTCCCCCTCTGCAGTTTTGTATGGCAAATAAACTAACCCTTTGAGTTCATCCTATCCTGAGTTTGATGTGAGTTTATTAATAGAAAATTAAAGCGCTCCAAACCAGAGGGGTAGGGAAATGTGCCACTTATGGTAAATGGGGAAATAAATCAAGGAGTCTTTTTGTTTATGGATAGGTGATAAGAGAAAATCAATACAGTTTAAATCAACCCCCATCCTTTTCATAACAAAGATATTGACTTTAACCATTAGAGAGTTCTCCTCCAAATCCTTTTGACTCCAGTTTTGCTAGGGCTCTTTGGTTCCACACTCAGTCAGATGCTGCCTTGATGTTTAAGGCAGTTACTCTCACTTCACTTTTTGAGTTCAGTTCATTTGCCACGTTTTGATCAAGGCTGTACTGAGGTCAGGAACTGAGTGGCTCTGGTATAACCCATACTCAGCATCAGTGAGCAGGTTATTGCTGAGCAGGTGCTGCTTGACAGCACTGTCAATGATGCTTTCCATCCCTTTACTGATGATCAAAGGTAGACTGATTGGGCAGTAATTGGCTGGGTTGGATTTATCGTGTTTTTTGTGACGAGATATCTGGGCAATTTAGCACTTTGCCGGATAGATGCCAGTGTTGTGGCTGTACTGGAACAGCTTGGTTCGAAACACGGCAAGTTTGGGAGTAAAAGTCTTCAATGCTGTTGCTGTGATGTGAGGCCCCATAGTATTTGCAGTTTTCAGTATCCAGAGCCTTCAGCCATTTCTTGAAATCACATGGAGTGAATTGAATTGGCTGAAGGCTGTCATCTGTGACGCTGGGGACCTCCAGAGGAGGTCCACTTGGAATTTCTGGCTGAAGAGAGTTGCAAATGCCTCAGCCTTGTCTGTTTCAGTGATGTGCTGGGCTCCTCCATCATTGAGGATAGGGATATTTGTGTAGCCTCCTCTTCCAGCGAGTGGTTTCATTGTCCACCACCATTCATTACTGAGCAGGACTATGGAACATTGATCTGATCCATTGTTTGTGGGATTACTGCTCTTGGCTTGGGCATTACCAGTACATATTGTGCTTGGCCAGCTAGTCTACAAGGGGGCTAAAATAAGATGGGTTGCTCAGGTAAAAGTGGCAATAGAAAGTTCCAGAAGCTGCAGTTCAGGGAAGGGACATTCTGGAAGTAAAAGTGTGCCATTATTATTCAGACCTGCAGTTTAAAACATTTGAAAATGAATTGATTTAGTGTAAAATCTGCAACATTGTTACATTTCCTGAGAAGTGGAGGTACTGGTCTTGGGTCCTTTAACAAGAGGGCTGGTGCAGATGAATCACCTGGTATTGCTGCTTGTATTTAGGTGATTATTTTGTTGAGCGTGTACAGTAACTCAGCAGTGAACAGTGTTTACCAGTTCATAGCATTGCAGCAAACAAGATTACAAACACACATGAGTTAAGGATACAGCATTCAGCCTCTGGCATTCCACCACTTCCATCTTTCCAACCCAAAAATGGCCAATTTATTCCAATTCTCTGTTTCCAGTTTGTTAACCAATCGTCTGTCTGACCATGAACTCACACTGGATTCAGATTGAGATATGTTGAACTGCTTTACGTTAATGTGCGTTTATAAAATCAGGACATACCATGTAGGAGTCAGTATGCAATTAATAAAGCATTATCGTCTTAGTTGGGACCAGTATTTCTTTTTAAAGAAGTCTGAAATTCCAGTTATTTACTAAAAGAATGAAATCATAAAATTCTGTGGTTTAAAATCAAGAATTTTTACTGTGTAAGAATCAAGCAAAGTGAATGACAAAAACTGTCTTGAGTAACCACAAATGCTCTAAAACCCAGAATCAACATAAATTAAACATGAATTAACAAGCTATTTGTGGTTGACTATAAACGATAGATTCCACATTGAATGGCAGATGCAACTAAAATAGATCTTACAAATTGGCTCGATAGTTCTCTCAGCGTGCATGTCATCAATCTCAGTCATAAGGTCCTTCAAAACTCTGTCTGCCTGACAAAGAATTCCAGCTTCTCTTCTTCTAGAACTGAGCCTAACCCTCAGCCAAAAGCAGTGCGCAACAACTCAAATTCCACAGGCACAGTCTCCAGCAAAACTGGCACATGTCTGCAGAACCTCCTCGACTCTGCTAGTGGCAGTCTGGTCGCTGTAGATCCAACAATGTCATCTTCAAATAACAGAAACAGCTGCAGCAACTGCACATTTGCCTAATTCCAACTTTTGGACCATCATCTTCAGCCTGCCTGTAGTGCACCACTAGAATCATTTTCATCATCTGACTTCTGGTTATTCCTTTTTATATCTGTCCTTTTTATGTGGGTTCAATCTGTTAGAATCATAGAACCATAGAAACTCTACAGAGCTGGAGGAGGCCATTTGATCCATCAAGTTTGCACCGACAGCAATCCTACCCAGGCCCTGTCCCCATATCCCTATGTATTTACTCAGCTTGTCCTCCTGACACTAATGGGGAATTTAGCATGGCCAATCCACCCAACCTGCATATTTTTGGATTGTGGGAGGAAACCCACACAAACACAGGGAGAACGTGCAAACTCCATATAGACGGTGACCCAAGGCCGGAATTGAACCCGGGTCCTTGGCACTGAGGCAACAGTGCTAACCGCTGTGCCACTGTGCTGCCTGTTGTAGTTACTCCAGAAGTTTAGGTTTGCAATCTGCTTTAGTTTCCTTCGAAACTGGGAGAATCAGTTTCCTTTTCAGTTTCCCTTTTCGATTTCCATTTTCAGATAGAGTCTGCTCAGAAAAATAAACCTGGGAAACAATGGATTCCATCTCATAGGTAACAAACTGTATTGCTTTACTAGATTATCAGAATATAATTAACCTTACTCTGCAACGTTTAGGAATATTAGGATCTCTGAAACAAGACGAGGTTATTCAGCTTATCAAGTCCACTCTGTCTATCCATGATCTCTCCTGCTTTGGGAACACGAAGCTTCTTCCTCTCTCTTCCCTGAAGAAAATCTAGTGGTGATGTTAATAGCTTTCAGCCTTCTGCCCCCTATCCATTGAAATATGTTAGTTTAATCTGTCTGATTTTACCTGGGTGCTCTGCTGATGATGCTTAACTTGCTCTGTTCATTTCTTATCCCAAACGCAATAATTTTAGACCGTGAATTAATTTTGTCTTTACCCAGTCTCTGGTCTTTGCAATTCTTGTTGGATGAATATAAAGAGCTGATGATTTCTTTTGTTTCTGTTGTTCTATTTGTACCACCTTTTAACGAAATGTAGCATTGTGGTCCTCAAGCAGTTAATGAACCACAGGGAAAGGTGATTGACGTACTTTGTTTTCTCACAAACTCCAGCGTTTCCATTCTGTCTTAGCCTAGGGTCGTGGGTCAGTCACGCTCCGATTGGAAAAACAATGGGAATTTGAAAGCAGTGTTTCTCCATGTATCCGATAACCCTGTGCTTTTTATTTTGTTTTTGTTTTTTCTTCTATAGATTATACTGTACTGCACTGTGTGAAATAATGGATTCTGGGCAGGTCAGGCAGCTTTTTTGTGAATACTTTTTATTTAGGATCCAATGCAATGTGTTATGAGATTGAGCTGTTAGTGTCACAAATCCAGCTTCTGCAAGTTAAAAAAATTGCACTCAAACTTTTCCAACATTTAGGGAGCAGTTTTAGGCTCTGTAAGACTAAGATTACATGTCATGCTAGCACAGAAAATTAAAGAAAGCACCAGTGCAGAACTGTGCACCAAAGAAAAGGTGTTAGAGACAGTTTAAGTGAAGCACGGGTGGAGTTGAAGGCTACAAAGCAGCACCTTTGACACCCCTTCACAAGCAAACCTCAACAGAGCTTCATTTAACTAACTGGGAGACCCAGGAAACCCCTAACTATACTAAGAAAACTTAAGACATTTAAGTGTTTTAAAAACTTGTTCCTGGTTTGCCTGGCACCCTGCAGTGACTGGATTATTACCTAAATCTAATCTGTGAGAAAGTGGCGATGAGCTCCCAGATTGAACCACTGCTGTCTTTATGTAGGTATGCCCACAATGTTGTTAGGAAGGGAGTTCCAAGATTGTGATCTAGTGGTGCCGAAGAAGTAGTGATATAATGTCAGGTCAGAATGTGTTTCCAGCTGCCTAACCCTAAGCTTTGGAATTTGCTCTTCAAGCCTCACTCCTCTCTATTCCACTCCTCTCCCGTTTCCTTTAAGATGTTCCTAAAGCCTAATTTTACGGCCAAAGTTTTGGTCATCTATTATATTATCTGCCTTATGGGCTTGGTGTCACATGTTTTTGTTATTTGTATTGGGGATGTGGGCTTTGCTGGCTAGGGCAGCATTTATTGCCCATCCCTAAATGCCTTTGAGAAGCTGAGCTGCTTTCTTGAACTTCTGCAGTCCCTGTGGTGTAGATACACCCATGGTCACTTTATAATGCTCCTGTGAAACGTCTTGAAAGATTTTATTACAGTAAAGCACTATATAAATACAGCTTGTCATTGTGTTCCACTTATTGTGGTCGTGATTTTGTCTAGCTAGTAGTGTTGTTGTTAGGCCAGCATTTGTTGCCCATCCATATTTGCCCTTGGGAAGATGGTGGTGAGCTGTTGCCTTGAACTGCTGCTGTCCATGTGACCCATAGTGCAGTTAAAGATGGAATTTCCAAGATTTTGACCCAGTGACGGTGAAGGAATGATATATGACCAAGTCAGGATGATATGTGGCTTGGAGCAGAGTTTGCAGATGGTGGTATTCCCAAATGATACACACTGCAGTCATGGTATGCCTGTGGTAGAGGACATGCATGTTTAAAATGATGGACAAGGTGCCAAGCAAGTGAGCTTCTTTGTTTTAGATGGTGTCAAGCCTTTTGAGTATTGTTGGAGCTGTATCCATCCAGGCAAGTGGGAAGTATTCCATCACATTCCTGACTTGTGCCTTGTAGATGGTGGACAAGCTTTGGGGGTCAGGAGGTGAGTTACTTCATAGAACCAAAGAATAATTACAGCTCAGAAGGAGGTCATTCTGCTCATCTTACTCATGCTGGCCTGAGGACACCCAGGTGCCCTTTCTAAGCCAGCCCATAGCTCTGTGGTTCACAGCACTTAAAGTGCAGATCCAAGTACTTTTTAAAAGAGCTTAGGGTCACCACTTCACCACCAACTCAAGCAGCAAATTCCAGACACCCTCTCTTTCTGCACCTTCTGTCACTTACCCTGAATCTATAAGCCCCCTGCTTCTAGAATTCTCTGCCAAGGGAAATATCTTGTCCACTCAATTTCTTCCCTTCATAATCTTGACAGATTGAGATATTTGTAAACGATGGCCAGTATTTTACAACCTCACTTGGGTGAGGCTTGTGACATCTGCCCGAGGCCAAGAGAGAATTCTGTTCTGCGAGCCGCACCCATGATTCTTGGACTGGTGTTGCGGTAGAATTCCGGCTGATGTGTACTTAGGGATATTGGGCAAAGATGGGAATGTGGAGTTAAGTTACTGATGAGTCATGATCTCATTGAATGGGGAAACGAGGTGATGGTTTTTGGTAAATTGAACTAGGGCAGGACTTACTCAGTTAATGGTAGGACATTGAGTTACAGAACAAAGAGATCTAGGAGTACCAGGTTCATAGCTCCTTGAAAGTGGAGTCACAGATGGACAGAGTGGTGAAGAAGGCTTTCAGCATGCTTGTTTCATTGGTCAGAACATTGAATACAGGAGTTGGGACATCTTGTTGAAGTTGTACAAGACATTGGTAAGGCTACACTTGGAATACTGTGTACGGTCACTGTTATAGAAAGGATGTTATTAAACTAGAAAGAGTGCAGAAAAGATTTACTAGGATGCTACCGGGACTTGATGGTTTGATTTATAAGGAAAGGCTGGATAGACTGGGACTTCTTTCTCTAGAGCATAGGAAGCTGAGAGGTGATCTTATAGAGGTCTATAAAATAATGAGGAGCATAGATCTGTTAGATAGTCAACATCTTTTCCTGAGGTAGAGAAGTCTAAAACTAGACGGCATCGGTTTAAGATGAGAGGGGAGAGATACAAAAGGGTCCAGAGGGGCAATTCTTTCACACAGCACTTGGTGAGTGTTTGGAATAAGCTGCCAGAGGTAGTAGTAGAGGCAGGTACAATTTTTTCCTTTAAAAAGTGTTTAGACAGTTCCATGGGTAAGATGGGTATAGAGAGATATGGTCCAAACGTGGGCAATTGGGACTAGCTTAGTGGTTTAAAAGAAAGGTGGCATGGACAAGTTGGGCCAAAGGGCCTGTTTCCATGCTGTAAATCTCTGACTCGATAACTGGCTAGAGGGGCTACATTATGTTCCTTTGATAGGACATGCCTTCCTCTCTTCCCCTTTTCCAGAGCTGCTTACATGTTTTGGATCAGTCACTTGTTCAGTGTTTTCCTTCTTTGTCAGGTGGTAATTGGTGGTTTCTGTACTTGTGTCCCATTGAGTGGTTGAGTTGGGTCATACTTTGCATCCAATGTTCACTTGAAAAATGTTCTCGTACAACCTGACTCCACAAAAACTCCAGCTTGGCTCAGTGCATGAATGTGCAATGTGGTGTGCTACTGAGTCATGCATACCAAAGCGATGTGCCGAGCTAACTGGCTTCTGGGGTTGCAATATCTGTGCTTCTGAGCGAGTAAAAGGAAAATTCACCATGGTTCCTGCTCCTGATCCAGAGCCAGAGATTGCTACTGGAAAATGTGTGTAGATGTAACACAAAGACAGGGTTAGATTTGCCAATGGTGCCTCTCGTGGTTGACTAGCCCAGCCATGTAGCAGGAGATGAGGTTGGGTTTAAAATGAATAAACTACATTGTGGCTGGAAAGCTCAATTAAAGCTTTCTCTGGTCTTTTCTTTAAACTTGCCATGTCCTTGACCCTGGACTTTCAGCAAACTGTTTAAAACATTACAATTAGATTTCATAGAGAAATGCAGAGAGTATTCTGCATCTGAGCTGGAGCAGTCCCCAGGGGCCCCTGCAGTGATGCACAGGAAGTGATGCTGTATCCTTGGTAACTTCCGTTGTTTGCTATTATTTTCAGCATTGGTGAGATATGGCTGAATTGCTGCAGATTTGAAAATAGTGATAATGTTAGGATTTGTTTGAACAGGTACAGCCCCTTTCACCATGTTTTCTTTAAAATAGGTGTTTTAAGCATTAAAAAAAAAATTGAAGGTGTTCCCCTGCTCAATTTGCAGATTTCAAAGGCTTCTGTTAAAAAGGAGTTCCGGTTCACACAGTTCCTTGAAAAATTGCTGCCTGCTTTCGATTTAGAGCTGACCTAGATGGTGCCAGGTCTCTGTGCCCTCACAAAGAAACAGCCAGACCAAGTGCAATTGCCAGAGCAATTCAGCTGCAGCCCTAGAGCAATATGAGAAGTGCAAAAGGGAATGTAAGAAAGCAATTAGAAGGGCAAAAAGGAGGCATGAGAAAGGACTTGCGAACAGGATTAGGGAGAATCCTAAAATATTCTGCAAATACTGCGATTGCCGCAACAGGTCCACAGCAGATGCCATCTCTCTGGTCCTACATTCAACGCTGGAATACCTAATAACAAAGAACAACACACAGCCAGCGCGGGAAACAGGCCCTTCGGCCCAACGAGCCTGCGCCGCCATCTTAACAAAGCATTTTTCCTACACCTCCCTTGACCCGTGTGTATGCGTATGGTACCCCCATTGGAAACCAGATTCAGGGGAGAATAATTTAGGGACAATTTGTTACACCAATCGGCTTAATAGCACATCTTTGGGGTGTGGGAGGAAACCGGAGCACCGGAGGAAACCCACGCAACCACAGGGAGAATGCGCAAACTCCCACAGACACCGGCCCAAAACCATGTATCTGCACAGCTAGCAGTGATAGTCACTGAGCTGTTGTGGTGCCCATCTGCTGGTCCAGTTTTAAGCGTACACAACGACGCGAAGTACTAGGCCACTCTCGAAACATCCAAGAGCAGCCCACGCACGACCCACCGTGTGCATGCCCCTCGTTAGACAACAAGGTGGACCGACGCACCTGCGGAGCAAAAGAGACAAAACATCAACACATGTAGCATTAACAAAGGCACTTACGTCAGACTCCTATTTATTGAGTACAACTCAGCCTTCAACACCATTGTTCCTACAAAACTCATCTCCAAATTGCATGGCCTCAGGTTTGGCTCCTCCTTCTGTGACTGGATCCTGAACTCCCTAACTCACAGACCACAATCAGTAAGGATAGGCAACAACATCTCCTCCATGATCATCCTCACACCAGTGCCCTCAGCACCTACTATACTCCTTATACACCTATGAGTGTGTGGCCAAATTCCCCTCCAGTGGACAAGTCCCCAGGCCCGGATGAATTGTGCCCCAGGCTATTGTGGGAAGCGAGACAAGAAATTGCAGGGGCTCTGACACAAATTTTTAATTCCTCTCTATTCACGGGGGAAGTTCCAGAGGACTGGAGTATGGCTAATGGAATGCTGCCGGGATAGTTTCCTTGAACAGTGTGTGTTGGAGCCAACGAGGGAGCGAGCTATCTTAGGTCTGGTTTTATGTAATGAGGCGGGTAGAATTAGGGACCTTGTGGTGAAGGATCCTCTTGGGAAGAGTGATCATTGTATGGTGGAGTTTCTGATGCAGATGGAGGAGGAGAAAGTGGGTTCCCGGACGTGTGTCCTTTGTTTGAACAAAGGGGAGTACGGTAGGATGAGAGAGGAATTGGCGAATGTTGATTGGGGGAACGTGTTGGAAGCTAGGTCTGTTGAGGACCAGTGGAGGATCTTTAAGGAGATCTTTCTTGGTGCTCAGCAGAAATTTATTCCGACGGTTAAAAAGGATCGTAGGAGGAGAGATAATCAGCCGTGGATAACGGAGGTGGTAAAGGAAAGTGTTAAATTAAAAGCAGATGCGTTTAGAGTAGCTAAGAGTAGTGGGCGAGAAGAGGATTGGGAGAGGTTTAAATGTCAACAAAGAATGACAAAGAAGCTGATAAAGAAGGGTAGGATAAACTATGAAGCTGGGCTAGCGCTTAATATAAAAAAGGATAGCAAGAGTTTTTATAAATATATAAAAAGGAAGAGGCTGGCTAGGGTGAACGTTGGACCCTTAGAGGATGAGAGGGGGGACTTAGTGGTAGGGGATGGGGAAATGGCTGAGGCCTTGAATAACTTTTTTGTTTCGGTCTTCACGGAGGAGGACGTGAATAATTTGCCGGGTGTTAGCGATGGAAAGATGGTAGGAGTGGAGGGCCTGAATGACATTGTTGTTATTAGAGAGTCAGTGCTCGACAGACTGGAGGGACTGATTGTGGACAAGTCCCCAGGACCGGATGGAATGCATCCAAGGGTTCTGAAAGAAATGGCGGAGGTGATAGTGGATGCCTTGGTGGTTATTTTCCAAACGTCGCTGGATTCCGGAGAAGTGCCGGAAGATTGGAAAACGGCTAATGTTATGCCATTGTTTAAGAAGGGTGCCAGGCAAAAGGCAGGGAATTATAGGCTGGTTAGTTTAACGTCTGTTGTAGGTAAAATGTTAGAATCCTTGATCAAGGAGAAAATAGCGAGGCATCTTGAGGAGAATTGTTTGATAGAGCAGACGCAGCACGGTTTCGTTAAGGGGAAGTCGTGTCTGACGAATTTATTGGAGTTCTATGAGGATGTGTCTAGGGCGGTGGATAGAGGAGAGCCGGTGGATGTGGTGTTTCTTGATTTTCAGAAGGCGTTTGTTAAGGTGCCGCGCAAGAGGTTATTACAGAAGGTCAGGGGGCATGGAGTTGGGGGTAGGGTGTTAGCGTGGATAGGGGATTGGCTGTCAAATAGGAGGCAGAGAGTGGGGGTCAATGGGTGCTATTTGGATTGGTGGTTGGTGACTAGTGGAGTGCCCTAGGGGTCGGTGCTGGGACCTCAGCTATTTACCATTTATATAGATGATCTGGAGGAGGGAACCGAGTGTATGGTGTCGAAATTTGCTGATGACACCAAGATTGGTGGAACGGCAAATTGTGCGGAGGGTGTAGAGAGTCTGCAGAAGAATCTAGATAGGCTGGGCGAATGGGCCAGGAACTGGCAAATGGAATTTAATGTTGGCAAATGTGAAGTTGTCCACTTTGGTAGGAATAATGGTAGAAAGGACTATTACTTACATGGCGAAAAACTGCAGCATGCGACGGTGCAGAGGGACCTGGGGGTCCTTGTGCATGAGTCGCAAAAACCCAGCCTGCAGGTGCAGCAGGTGGTCAGGAAGGCAAATGGGATGCTGGCCTTCATAGTGAGGGGGATTGAATATAAAAGTAGGGAGGTCTTGCTGCAGCTGTATAGGGCACTGGTGAGGCCGCAGCTGGAGTACTGTGTGCAGTTTTGGTCGCCGCACTTACGCAAGGATACTTTGGCCTTGGAGGGAGTGCAGAGGAGGTTTACTAGGCTGATACCGGAGTTGAGGGGGTTGAACTATGAGGAGAGGCTGAATAAACTACGCTTGTACTCGTTAGAGTTTAGAAGAATGAGGGGAGATCTCATTGAGACATATAAGATGATGAATGGGATGGATAGGATAGAGGTGGAGAGGCTCTTCCCGCTCAGAAAGGACAGCAGGACCAGAGGGCACAGCCTCAAGATAAAGGGGGGGGGGGGGTTTAGAACAGAGTTGAGGAGGAACTTCTTCACTCAAAGCGTGGTGAATCTCTGGAATTCTCTGCCCGTTGAAGTGGTGGAGGCTGCCTCGCTAAATATATTTAAGATGCGGGTTGATAGGTTTTTGATAGGCAAGAGGATTAAGGGTTATGGGGAGAGGGCGGGAATGTGGAACTGAGCCACGACAGATCAGCCATGATCTTATTGAATGGCGGGGCAGGCTCGAAGGGCTAGATGGCCTACTCCTGCTCCTATTTCTTATGTTCTTAATGTGGTTCTACATTTTAAGAAGGGTGGTAGAGGTGAACCAGGGAATTACAGATCGGTGAGTCTCATATCAGTGGTAGGGAAACTATTGGAGAAAATTCCTACGGAGAGAATGAATCTCCACTTGGAGAGGCATGATTGATTCAGGATAGTCAGCATAGCTTTGCCAGAGGGAGGTCATGCCGTACAAATTTGAAAGAACTTTTCAATGAAGTGATTGCCCATTGAAGTGGTGGAGGCTACCTTGTTGAATATGTTTAAGTCACGGGTAGATAGATTTCTGATAGACAAGGGAATTAAGGGTTATGGGGAGCAGGCGGGAAAGTGGAACTGATTCACTTCAGATCAGCCATGATCTTATTGAGTGGCAGGGCAAGCTCGAAGGGCTAGATGGCCTACTCCTGCTCCTAGTTCTTATGTTCTTATGACTGTGTGATCTAGTACCTCTCTTTCCTGCAGCGGAAACACTCTTTTTGCCTACTCTGTTCTAAGAACATAAAAAATAGGAGCAGGAGTAGGCCATTCGCCCATTGACCATGCTCACCATTCAAACAGATCAAGGCTAACTATCGACTTCTACCCCATTTTCCCCAGTACCCCATATCCCTTAATGTCATTAGTATCCAGAAATTTATTAGCCTCTATTTCAAACATTCTCAATGCTTGAGCTTCCACAGCCCTCTGGGGCAGAGAATTCCAAAGATTCATTTCCCTCTGAGTGAAAAAATTCCTCCTCATCTCTGTCATAAATGACTCGTCCCTTATTCTGAGACTGTATCCCCTGGTTCTCCACTCATCAACTAGGAAATACTGTAAGAAATTTGAGAGTTTCAATTAGATCACCTTTCATTTTCCTAAACTCTTTTTAGTCTGCAGGAACACTTCCAGAAACTATAGAATTTTGAAAGATACCTACAAATGCATTGACTATCTCTTTAGCCACCTCCTTCAGTATTCTGGGATGAAGCTCATCTGCTCCTGCAGTTTTATCAGCCTTCAATCCAGTTGATCTTTTGAGCATGAATGTTTTTTTTAGTTCTTCGTTTTCATAAGTCCCTTTGTCCCCTAGTATTCCTGGGAGATTTTCTGTATCCTCCTCCATGAAGACAGACACACAGTAATTGCCCTGATGGCAATTTTTTCACACAGAGGGTGTTGAGTGTCTGGAACAAGCTGCCAAAGGCAGTAGTAGAAGCGGGTACAATTTTGTCTTTTTAAAAGTGTTTAGTTACATGGGTAAGATGGGTACAGAGAGAAATGGGCAAATGCAGGCAATTGGGACTAGCTTAGCAGTTAACAAAAGGGGTGGCATGGACAAGTTGGGCCGAAAGGCCTGTTTCCATGCTGTAAACCTTTATGAATCATCCTGACTTGAAACATTGGCCCTATTCTCTCTCCACAGATACTGTCAGACCTGCTGGGATTTTCCAGCATTTTCTGTTTTTGTTTCAGATTCCAGCATCCGCAGTAATTATTTAGTTTCTACACCATTTCCCTGTTTTGCATTCTAAGTTCTCCTGCCTATAATGAACCCACACTTGTTCTAAGTAATCTTTTCCTTTTCATGTACCGAAATAAACTGTTACAGTCCATGTTTATGTTTCTCTCTGGCTTGCCTATTTCTTCTTCCCTTTCTTTGTCAGTTTCTTGATCGTCCTCTTGATAACCAGCACTTATCAACCTGCAGCAAAAGAGAAATCCTGGAAGAGAATACCAGGGAAGTAATAAGGCAGAGATGTGCTGGAGAAAGGGGGAGCAGGCAGCACGGTGTTTAACACTGCTGCCTCATAGCGTCAGGGACCTGGGTTTGATTCCCAGCTTGGGTCACTGTCTGTGCAGAGTCTGCAAGTTCTCCCCGTATTTGCTTGGGTTTCCTCCAGCTACTCGGGTTTCCTCACATAGTTCTGAATGATGTGCTGGTTAGGTGCGTTGCCCATGCTAAATTCTCCCTCAGTGTACCCAAACAGGCGCCGGAGTGTGGCGACTAGGGAATTTTCACATTAACTTCATTGCAATGTTAACATAAGACTACTTGCGATACTAATAAACTTCGAACTTTGCTGAATTCTAATGGCTCCCAATCCTCAGATTTACCACTCTTTCTGGCGATCTTCCTTTTGCCACTTCCTTTGATCTAATGCAATCTTTAACTTCTTTTGTTGGGCATTGAGTCTAGGAGGAATGTGTATTTGTTGTAGACCATGTAATACCTCTTTAAATACTCACCATTGCCTGCTTACTATCAAATGTCCAACAAAATGTAATTTGCCCTGCTCATACCTTCCTAATTTCCTTTGTTTAGGTTTAGGAACTGGTTTCTGATGAACTAAAGCACTTGTACTCTAACAGTCAGGGTCGACTTGCATTTGTGTACAGCCAACTTCATTGCTATGCCAAGATCTTTGTGCTGTTTGTAAGTGGTGCAGGAGACTGCAGCAGCCTGCAGCCATTGTTAGGCTGGGGAATAGTGAAGGTGATTTTTGGCAGAAACTGCACCCTCCTATTGGTTCACCCCCAGGTGTGAATGCTGCAAGTGCCCTACAAATCCTCCTCTTGCCAATGCTGAGTAAAAGTTGTGCCTCTGCACACTCTGGAGTTTTCCAAATTACAGACCCCTCATTGCATTGTTAAGAGAATAATTGAATGCACGTGCTTTGGTCACATATTCCTGTGTGGGGACTGGCTGCAGTGGTTTTGCAAAGGCTGCAGTGGAGTCTCTGGAACAGATTCATGATCCACACACAGCATGACAAAGTGTTACAAAGTCTGTGCTTCACATTCGCAGCAACAGGTCTACAAAGAAAAACCACCAGTATTTTATCTTTAATTCCATGAACAGATTCAAAAAATTAAAAATCAAACTTTTTTCTTTGAAAACATGCAAATTCTGTAGTATTTAATTGTTTTTATTGTAGGTTCTGATCTTTCCCCACTGTAGTGCAATCTGCTTCTTGTTTGGAGATTATTTAATTGTTGTAGGATGACAGAATGCTCAATCCTCCTATCTTTAAAATGACAAACTTTGGACGAGTGAAGTTTCATTGCATCAAGTAAAGCTTAGCTCAGTTGGCTACGCTTTCACCTCTGAGTCAGAAGATTCATGTCCCACACTGGGACTTGAGCACATAATCTAGTCTTAACATTGCAGTATTGTACTGAGAGAGGTTGCTTCATCACAACTGTCATCCTTTGATGAGATGTTAAGCTGACATTCCCTTACCTTACTCACATGGATCTGTAAGAGTTTATTTTCACCAGGTGTACTGATGAACATGGAGTTCTCCTGATGTCTTGGCCAACACTCATCCCTCAGCCAGCTTCATTGAAAACAGATTGAGTGGTCATTTATTTTGTTGTTGTGGAACAGGCTGGTTGCCATCTGAAAAATTTATTATTGAGATGCAGATGTTTAAATAAGACTGCTCTTATTGCCCATTGCTAGTTGTTTTGAGATAGTGGGGCACCTTCATCTCTGTAACATTTTGATACAACCAAGTGGTTTTCTATCCACTTCAAGGGAAAGTTGAGAGTAAATTATGTTGGTCTCGCATAGAACATAGAAAAGTACATCACTGTACAGGCTCTTCGGCCCTCAGTGTTGTGCCGAGCTATGTCCAAACCCAAGATCAAGCTATCCCACTCCCTGTCATTCTGGTGTGTTCCATGTGCCTATCCAATAACCACTTGAAAGTTCCTAAAGTGTCCGAGTCCACTATCACAGCAGGCAGTGTATTCCACACCCCAATCACTCTCTGAGTGAAGAATCTACCTCGGACATCCCTCCTATATCTCCCACCATGAACCTTATAGTTATGCCCCCTAGTAACAGCTACATCCACCTGAGGAAATAGTCTCTGAACGTCCGCGCTATCAATCCCCCTCATCATCTTACAAACCTTTAAGTCGTCTCTCTCATCCTCTTCCACTCTAAAGAGAAAAGCCCCAGCTCCCTCAACCTTTCCTCATAAGACCTACCCTCCAAACCAGGCAGCATCCTGGTAAATCTCCTCTGCACTCTCTCCAATGCTTCCACATCCTTCTTATAGTGAGGTGACCAGAACTGCACACAATATTCCAAATGTGGCCTCGCCAAGGTCCGGTATAGTTGCAGCATAACCCCATGGCTCTCAAACTCAAACCTCCTGTTATGGGTAAAGATAGCAGGTTTCCTTCCTGAAAGGATGTCAGTAGATATTTATCACAATCCAATAGCCTGGTGGCCACTTCAACTGAAAGCAGCTTATAATCTTCCCAGTTTTGTTAAAACTGAATTCAAATTTTCAAACTGTCCATATAGTATCAAATAATACAGACGCATGTTCATGTCAGTGAATCGCAAAAATGTATTTTTGCGATAAAGGAGACGTGAAGGCTCAGTTAGGGCACTGGAGAGTTACAGATTAGCCAAGAAGGAACTAAAAGAGAGTTAAGAAGAACCAGAAGAGGACATGAGAAGAATTTGGTAGGTAGGATCAAGCAGAACCCTAAAGCTTTCTATAGGTATGTCAGGAATAAAATGATTAGGGCAAGATTAGGGCCAGTCAGGGAGAGTAGTGGGAAGTTGTGCATGGAGCCTGAAGAGATAGGAGAGGCACTAAATGAATATTTTTCATCAGTATTCACACAGGAAAAAGTCAATGTAGTTGAGAAGAATACTGAGATACAGGCTTTTAGACTACATGGGATTGAGATACATAAGGAGGAGGTGTAGCAATTCTTGGAAGTATGAAAATAGATAAGTCCCCTGGGCCGGATGGGATTTATACTAGGATTCTCTGGGAGGCTAGGGACGAGATTGCAGAGGCTTTGGCTTTGATCTTTATGTCATCATTGGCAACAGGTATAGTGCTGGAAGACTGGAGGATAGCAAATGTTGTCCCCTTGTTCAAGGAGGGGAGTAGATACCATCCTGCAAATTATAGACCGGCGAGCCTTACTTCTGTCGTGGGCAAAGTTTTGGAAAGGATTATAAGAAATATGATTTATAATCATCTAGAGAGAAATAATTTGATTACGGATAGTCAACACGGTTTTGTGAAGAGTACGTTGTGCCTCACAAACCTTACTGAGTTCTTTGAGAAGGTGACCAAAGAGGTGGATAAGGGTAAGGCAGTTGACGTGGTATATATGGATTTCAGCAAAGCGTTTGATAAGGTTCCCCATGGTAGGCTACTGCAGAAAATACAGATGCATGGGATTGAGGGTGATTTAGGAATTGGCTAGCTGATAGAAGACAGAGGATGGTGGTTGATGGGACTCGCCAACTTTAAGGGCATTCAAATGGTCATTGGATAGGCATATGGATAATATTGGAATAGTTTAGGTTAGAGGGTCATTAGATTGGTTCCACTGGTCGGTGCAACATTGAGGGCTGAAGGGCCTGTACTGCGCTGTAATGTTCTATGTTCGATTACTATAAATGGCTTTCTTGATTGTAGCTCCAGTGATTAAATAACAGCACCTGTAACATTGCTGTTCTCACACTGCCCCTATCAATCTCTGCTTTGACCTGTTAGCTGCATCGTTCAGCTGACTTACCAAGCGCTGGTCATACACCTGAATTCTGATATTGCTGAACACTTTATCATTGTGGATTGCCACAATTGGCAGATCTCCCAGAGACTCGGGGTAAAATGCATTAAATGCTTTAGTGTTGAGTCCTGCATAACGATGAGATCCCAACCTGTATCTAGTCTGTATGAAGTTAACAAAGCTGGAAAGCTGCAATTTGAATCTGTAACCTCGGGCTAGGAAGAGAAACAAACTGTTTGAACTTTGAATTGGGCTTGAATGTTACGGCCTTGATAATTTACTTAGGCTCTCTGCTTATGATGAGGTGAGTGAGATATTTGTAGGTTGCTAGCACCTAGCAAATCCTATCCTAACTCCTAACCCTATCCAGTCTGGGTTTTGGATGGCTCCTGCAACAGTAATGTGAGGGCTGGGGTTGGGGGCGGGGGGGTACAACTGACCTCATTATGGCTGGGTTCAGGAGGAGAACATTCTTCGGTGTTTCTGCTGCTGGTCATCATCATTTATCCCTTGCTGCAGTATGTATGAACACTGCTTGAAAACATAGCCATGTTGTGATGTACAATGTTGTTAAATTTATTTCAGTTCTTTACAGGATTATGTCTTTCTGATTAGGCCCAGCATTTATTGCCCAGCCCTAATTGCCCTTGAGAAAGTGGTGGTAAACTGCTCTTGAACAGCTGCAGTCCATGTGCTGTAGGTACATCCACAGTGCTAATAGGGAGGGCGTTCCAGGATTTCAACCCAGTGACAGTGAAGGAACGTCAGATAAATTTCCAAGTCAGGACGGTGAGAAACTGGGAGGGGAACCTCCAGGTGGTGGTGCTCCCATGTGTCCTCTGTCCTTGTCCTTCTAGGTAGTAGATAGGGGTTGTGAGTTTGGAAGGTACTGCTTAAGGAGCCTTGGTGAGTTGCTGCAGTGCATTTTGTAGATGGTACAAAGGACTGTTGAGGGAGTGATTGTTTGTGGAAAGAATCTCACAAGCTGCTTTGTCCAGGGTGGCATCAAGCTTCTTGAGTGTTGTTGGAGCTGCACCCACTCAGGCAAGTGGAGAGTATCCCATCACACTCGTGACTTGTGCCTTGTAGATGTTGGAAAGCTTTGAGGAGTCAGAAAGTGAGTTACTCATTGCAGGATTCCGAACCTTTGATCTGCTCTTGTGGCCACAGTATTTACGTGGCTAGTATCTACCTTGAGGGACTCCTGCCACCACAACCATCTTTCTTTGTGCCAAATAAGGCCACAATCAGTGGAGAGTTTGCCTCCTTATGCCCATTGACTCCAGTTTTTGGGCACTTTGATGCCCAATCAAACCAAATGCGGCCTCGCTACCAAGAGCAGTCACTATCACCTCACCTCTGGAGTCGAGCTCTTTTGTCCATATTTGAACCAAGGCTGTAATGAGTTCGGGAGCTGGGTGAATCTGGCAGTATCTAAACTGAACATCAGAGAGTTGGTTCTTGCTGGCTAAATGTCGCTTGAATACTGTCAGTGACACCCGCTATCACTTTGATCAAGAGTAGACTGATTGGGCAGTAATTGGCTGGGTTGGATTTGTCCTGCTTTTCGTGCACAGGAATTATCTGGACAATTTTCTACATTTCTGGGTAGACACCACTCTTGTAACCGTATTGGAATAACTTGGCTCAGGGCAGGTAAGTTCTGGAGCACACATCTTCAGAACTTTTACTAGAAGATTGTCACCTTCCATAGTTTTTGCAGTTCTCCTGCATTATAGCTTCGCAAGATTTACCTGAATTGCCCAGAAATACAAAGTTTCCCTGGAGAATTGTGGAGAACTGGGAAGGATCTGACAAAGCGATTTAAATTGCTAACTTATGATGATTATACTAATAGTTACTCTGAAAGACTTAGAAGAAATAAAAGCATTTCTAACAATCCCCACCGTAGACAGTTATCTTCATCCTGGCTGTTATTTTCAATGGGACCTTTAAACTCATCTGCTTTGCGGGGAGGTGGCAGCGTGTGGTATTGTCTGGTAGTCCAGAGACCCAGCATAAAGCTCTGGGGACTCAGATTCAAATCCCAACGTGGCAGATGGTGAAATTTGAATTGAACAAAAACCTGGAATTAAAAATCTATTGATGACCTTGAAACCATTGTTGATTGTCAGAAAAAAACCATCTGGTTCACTAATGTCCTTTAGGGAAGGAAATCTGCTGTGTTTACCTGGTCTGGCCTACATGTGGCTCACTACTCACAGCAATGTGGTTGACTCTTAAATACCCTCCCAACCAGAGCAGTTTGGGATAGGCAGTAAATGCTCGCCCAGCCCACCATCTGTAAATGAAATTAAAAAGGTGCCTGTCCTATTTCACTCTGATTCCTCTGGACTCTGATGCTGGACCCAAGGATCTGCTGCACTGCCTGAATTCTCCTGGCCTGAGGTACTTAGCGGAACTAAATGGGCACAGAGTGGCTAATTACCAGTCCAAGCAGGTTATGGCCAATTGTTGCAAAAGCTCTCTCAATGGCGAGCTTATATCAAATACTTGTGTTATTTTTTGTTGTAAGGTTAATGAAGACTGACTAAATGACTACTGTTTCTTGCACATAACACATCATTTATGTACTGCTTGTTTATGTTGCAGCCCGTTCAAATGAGGAAGATGATGATGATATCAAAGTATCTGCTTTCAACTTTGATCTGAAGGAGTTACTCCCCAGTGTGAAAGTGTGGTCTGATTGGATGCTGGGCCATCCAGATGAGTGGAACCCACCACCCAACTCCCTCATCCTGCCAAAAGAGTATGTTGTTTAAAAATCTGTTCACAATGCAACAAAAATACCTCTCTTTTTCTTCCTTTGTTCTTTTTCTCTTTCTATATTTTGTTTTGGTGTCTCAGAGACAGGGATTAATAACTGATGAGCAATTTTTGAATTACACTCAAGGCTGTCCATTTCCTGCAAGCAGTCCTTATTTTTCATTTGCAAATAGTGATTTGTTTCAATCTGGATGTTACAACTTGGAGTTGAATGATAGGCACGGGTGCGTGGGGAAGAGCTAGGCTAGTAAGCGAACACCACCCTGTTCCCAGTACATTTGCACTCTTTAAGTTAACCTTCCAACTGCATATCTGTTAATCACTAATTCCTGACTATTTCCATTTCCAAGTGCGTGCCTCTGCTAATCTGCTGTTGTAATCCCTGTCCATGCCTTTGTTATCTCTGCATTTGACTATTCCAGTGAGTAGAGTTGACAAGGGGGAACCAGTCAATGTGGTATATCTGAAGTTTTACAAGGCGTTTGTCAAAGTGCTGCACAAGAGATTATTGTGCAAGTTTAAAGCGGGTGGGATTGGGGGAATTGTATTGAGATGGATAGAAAACTGGTTGGCAGAGAGGAAACAATGAGTAGGAGTTAATGGGTGCTTTTCAAATTGGCAGGCAGTAACTAGTGGGGTGCCACAGGGATCGGTGCTGGTACCCCAGCTATTCACAATATATATTTATGATTTGGATGAGGGAACAAAATGTAACATCTCAAAGTTTGCAAGTGATACCAAGTTGGGAGGGTGAACTGTGACGAGGATGAGAGATCCTTCAGAATGATCTGGACAGGTTGGGTGAGTGGGCTAATCAATGGCAGATGCAGTATAATTTGGATAAATGTGAGGTTATTCACTTTGGAAGCAAAAACAAGAAGGCAGATTACTACCTGAATGGCTGTAAATTGGGAGAGGGGAGTGTGCAGCGGGACCTGGGTGTCCTTGTGCACCAGTCACTGAAGGTAAGCATGCAGGTACAGCAGGTGGTAAAGAAGGCAAATGGTATGTTGGTGTTCATTGCAAGAAGTTTCGCGTACAGGAGCAGGGATGTGTTGTTGCGATTATACAGGGCCTTGGTAAAGCCACACCTAGAGTATTGTGTGCAGTTTTGGTCTCCTCTTCTGAGGAAGGATGTTCTTGCTCTTGAGGGAGTGCAGTGAAGGTTTACCAGGCTGATTCTGGGGAAGGCAGGACTGATGTATGAGGAGAGATTGATCAGGTTAGGATTGTTTTTTCATTGAAGTTCAGATGAATGAGAGGAGATTTCATAGACACTTATAAAATTCTAACAGGACTAGACAGGGTAGATGCAGGGAGGATATTCCTGACGGTGGGGGAGTCCAGAACCAGGGGTCACAGTCTGTGGATTCAGGGTAGATCATTTAGGACGGAGGTTAGGAGACATTTCTTCGCCCAAAGAGTGGTGAGCCTGTGGAATTTATTACCACAGGAAATAGTTGCTGCCAGAACATTGAATGTATTCAAGAGGCGGCTGGATATAGCACTTGGGGTGAATGGGATCAAAAGTTATGGGGAAAAAGCAGGATTAGGCTCTTGTGTTGGATGATTCGACATGATCGTAATGAATGGTAGAGCAGGCTAGAAAGGCCAAATGACCTCCTCCTGCTCCTATTCTCTATGTTTCTATCTTCTAGATGGTCTCTTCTATTCTACAGAAACCTGATAAATTTGAAACCCTGCTGTCTACATCTGAACCAGCACACAAACTGGAGGTCATAGGTTAAAGTGAGAGGAGAAAGATTTAAAAGGGACCTGAGGGGCAACTTTTTCACACAGAGGGTGGTGCATTATGGAATGAGTTGCCAGAGGAGATGGTAGAGGCGGGTACAATTACAACATTTAAAAGTTATTTGGACAGGTACATGGATAGGAAAGGTTCAGAGAGATACAGGCCAAACACAGGCAAATGGGACTAGTTCAGTTTAGGCAACCTGGTCAGCATGTTGGGCCGAAGGGCCTGCTTCTGATTTTTATCACCCCTTCATTGGTGAATGCTGCCAAGGTCCTACATTCTAGAATTTTCTGTTTAAACTTCCCCACCTCTCTATTTCCTTCCTCCTTTCAAGCACTCCTTAAAATCTAGCTGTGATCAAGCTAATAGCACTGTCTATAGCTCAGTGACAGACTTTGATTATGCGGCTGTGAAGCACTTTGGAGTACTTTGTTAAAGATGCTATATAAATGCAAGAAACTGTTGCAGTTTGTCTGATTATGTTTATCACATGTTAAACATTTGTTGTGAAAAGTTGTGATTTTTTGATGACATGATCAAATGGGATGCAGGGAATGATGGACATATGATTATCTTTGCCCAGTCCATGAGCAGTTGGGATTTTGTTCAGGGGTTGAATAGAGAGTTTGTTTTGTGTCAGCTGTTAAGTAAGTAACAGTGTTCTGTATCATCACAGTCATATTTAACAACTTTCACTTACTGTTTCTTCCTCCTGTGGTCATTTGGTCATTTTTGTGTTTGAACCGGAGAGCATGCTATTCAACTGTACAGAGCATCACAGCCTTGTCTGTGCATCTCTTCACACACCATTTGCCAGGGCAGTACACAATATTGACCATCACTGTCGCTCCCAGCTGCAGTCCGCCAAGCTGTACTGTCCACTCCCACTGCCACCACCACTGCTGTACGTGAGAGCACAAGAAATAGAAGCAGGAGGATGCCATCAAGCCTTTCCGGCCTGCCCCGACATTTAATACAAACATTGCTGATCTATGTTGACTTCTGCTCCTTTTCTGTGCCATTTCCCCATTCCCTCGATTTATCAAATATTTATCCACCTCCACTTTGAATACTTCTAATGACCCAGCCTCCCCCACCCTCTGGAGCAAAGAATTCCAGAGATTCACCACCCTCTGCAAGAAGAAATTTCTACACACCTCACTTTTAAATGATCGGTCCTTTATCTTGTAGCTATGTGCCTTTGTTCGAAACTCTCCCACTAGTCAAAACATCTCACCATCTATTCTGTCAAGCTCCCTCAGGATCTTGTATGTTTGAATAAGGTCACCCCTCACTCTTCTAAACTCCAAGGAATACAGACCCAGACTAGGTACTACTGCTGCAGCTAGCAGCACAGATTAGTTACTTGGTCAGTGTGGCTTAGTTAATTACTGGATAAACTCACTGTATGCTCTTGTTATAAACAATCCAGTATTAGAATATCATAATTTTCCTCTTTCCATGTTTTATTTCTCCGAAGGATTGGAAAGCTCCACCCAACTGTGCTCTTGGCTTCAAAATGAGCATTCCTCTCTAATTGTCTCCCACTTTATGTCCCAGCTCACACCCAGAGTCCTTCAGGCTTGCTTCCACATCCCAAATCCCACCTCCCAAATTCACATGTTTCCTAAAAAAAAAAGCCAGCCATCTTTATCAACTCAGTGCCACAATCTCTCCCTCTCTCGTGAAGGAAGCACTTTATCATAGTTTTCCTGTGCATGTGTGAGATGCTAATGACGTTGTCTTTCTATATTTCACTTCTCTTACATTACCTAACTCCTCTCACCTAGTTTCCATGCTTATATCAGTGCATACCATATGATTAAACATATTTCAATTAAATCTGCAAAAAGACACAAGGCAAAATAAATGAATGATTAGTAAATTTAGAATGTTGTCTTTGGGTGTTGGCAGTGCACATGTTCATGTGGAACGTTCAGTAAATTTAAATTTTTATTGGAACTCAGTGCAGGTTTTATCTACTGCACTCGCTCCATCGAGATAGCACCAATGTACAGCCAAGAAGCAGATAAATGGCACACAAATGAATGTGAGAGTTCAAGAAATATTCCCCACAGACCTTGCAGAAGTGTATGCCCAGATTTCTATTGTCCTATTTGTGAAGGTGTTTATTCACTCGCTGGGCCTGTTACTGAGCAGCTGATGTCTTTATAGGTTATGCACTATCACCAATCCAATGGAGTCACATTGGGTGTAATCTCTCTGTTTAGCTGTTACACCTGCACTGGAGAAAACTGCTGGGAGTGAGCAGGTGATAAATCATTCAAGAGATTATTTCAAATATAACCATGTCAGAGTTTGCCGAAATTTTAACTTGCCTACTTATTCCTTTTAATCTTTACAGTCTGCCAATTTGCATCCTTTTAGGTGAGATTGTGCAGCTTTTATTGTTCTCAGTTACACACAGCTACGTGGGCGCATGTGCAGGCACAGATTGATGTGTGCATCTGAGTTCTCTTGGGACTTGTTAGTAAACTTAATTGCCTCTCCTGCTTTCCTTTCAAGAAAGGATCAGCATTACTACAACACTGAGCTAAGTGTTGATAAAGCAGTCAAGCACTCTACCGTCCATGGTCGAAGTTTTGAAGTGTTTGCCCTGATGACTGGGCTGAGTTTGGAGCTGCAGCGGCTGGGAGTCTCAGCCTTTAGTTCACTCCTGCACAGCTGTATGACACTGTCTTGGCCCGGAGCTGGGATAGGAAAATAGAAAGCGGGCCAAGCCAGAAAGTCCTCTTTGTTTTGTAGTTGGCAGCCTGCCCATGACTGGGGTTACATAATGGGAATCATTGTGGTACTCTTGAGATTCTGGAGTATTTACAGGATCTGGGTCACACCGAGAGTTGTGTGGCTGCAGCAGTGTCACATGACTGCTCTATGTCAGTGTCAGGTCCTCCTCTTCACCCTCACCCCCCCTTGCTCCTTTTCCTTATTTTCCCTTTGCCTTGCAGCTATAGAATGGTGTTTCTTGGCAGCCGCCCACGGGTTGTATGTGACTTAACTCGTGTAATGGCTTTGGCTCGTAAGGATCTAGAGTCAACAGAGGGGCACAGGGAGGAGGCGAGCAGAGCCTGGAGCGTCTCATGGGCAAGCAAGTAGAGAGGCTGGAATATTAGACTAGAGCCATATCACATCCGTCTGTTGTCTGCCCAGCCAGCTTTGGATAAACTATCTAAGACCAGTGCAATACATCATTTCTTTCTTCTCTTTTTTTTTCCTTTTTACTTAGGGGTCATGCAAAGTTCTGTGTTTGTGCTTTTAACCCTGTAAACACTTTTCTTAAAGCAGCTGGCAGCCAAATGCATCTCTGGTTCCCATTACATCATAGTTTAAAATAATAAAAATAACCCCTTTCAGAAACTGGAGTTTTTTTGGAATTTTTTTCCTGTCAGAAAAATCTATTAAAAAAAACACGATGCTGTGAAGTTAAACATAGTTAGAGATGTGTTATGCTTAAGATGCTGGCTTTGGGTTCTTGCTAATATGGGATAAATGGCAGAAATAGCTACTAATAGAGATTTAGGAGGTAGCAATTTAAGAAAAATAAGCTTGCATTTTGTAATGGAGCTTTTCATAGTCTTGGGGCATTCTAAAACAATCCATGGTACTTTTGGTGTCTAGTCAGTGTCATGATGTTGAGAAGCAAAGCAGTCAATTTGAACACAGCAAGGTCCGTAAATAGAATTGGATTAACTCTATTAACCAAAGAAATGATAATGTTGACTGGGGATTAAAGTATGGCCGGGACTTTGGGAAGGATTCCCCTACTCTTTGAAGTCGTGATCTTCAACACCTGAGCAGGCAGACTGTTTAATGCTTTCTTTCCAAAAATTGCACTTGTAACAATACGGCACTCCCTCTGGGATGTGTGTATCGTGGGCAAGGTCAGTATTAGTTGCCCAACCCTAATTGCGCTTGAGAACTTGATGGTGAGTTTTCTCTTTGAACTGCTGCAGTCCTTTTGCAGGTACATTCACAGTGCTGTTAGGGAGGATGCTTCTAGGTTTTGATAAGCCAAGTTGTTCCAAGTCAGCATGATGTGTGGCTTGGAGAAGACCGTCATGTGATGGTGTTCCCAAACATCTGCTGTCCTTGTTCTTCAGGTGATAGAAGCCAATGGTTTGGAAAGTGCTGGCAAAGGAACTTTGGCAAGTTGCTGCAGTGCATCTTGTATAATGCTGCCACTGTGCACTGGTAGTGGAGGGAGCGAATGTTTAAAGTAGTGAAGGGGGTGATAATCAAGTGGGCTGCCTGTCCAGGATGGTGTTGAACCTCTTGTGTGTTGTTAGAGCTGCATTCGTCCACACAAATGGGGACTCCTGCCTTGTGCTTTGTAGGTTGTGGACAGGTTTTGGAAGTTCAATGATGAGTTATTTGCTGTAGAATTTGAAGGTGTTACGGATGGTACTGACCACAGTCCAATTATCAATGAAGATTTCATTCCTTGCTGCTTTTCCTCCCCCTCTTTCTTTTTCTCACCTGTATCCTGTTGCTTGCTCTCTTCTTGCTGGGAAGCAAGTACAGAGGAGATGTTAGGGGTAAGTTTTTCACTCAAAGGGTGGTGAGTGAATGAAATCGGCTGCCGTCAGTGGTGGTAGAGGCAAACTCACCGGGGTCTTTTTTAGAAGACTTCTGGATGAGTATATGGGATTTAATGGGATTGGGAGTTACAGATAGTTCTGTGGCTTGGTAGGTATAGATGTGATCGGCGCAACTTGTGGGCCAAAGGGCCTGTTTGTGCTGTAGTGTTCTATGTTCTAAATTCTCTGGTCCCTCCAGTCAGTAACAAGCTCATGCGAAATATGTATTAGAGCCATGGAATCTATAAAATCCCTACAGTGAAGAAGGAGGCCATTCAGACCATTGAGATTGCACTGACTCTCCAATGAGCATCTTATTTAGGCCTTCCCCTCCGCCCTATTCCTGTAACCTTGTGTATTTAGCATGGTCAATCCACCTAACCGCACACTTTCAGGCTGTTAGAGGAGGCCGGAGCACACAGAGGAAACCCAGACAGACATGGGGAGAACATGTAAACTCTGCACAGACAATCACTCAAGGCTGAAATCAAATCTGGGTCCCTGGTGCTGTGAGGCCGCAGTGCTAACCACTGTGCCACCATATTACAGCACAGATGCTCTGAACTGGGAGCTCACATGTTGATTGATCTGGTTTATATTGTAAACCCTGAGATCTGTGACATGTTTGAATCTGATCATTGTTACAGATAGGGGGAGGGCACCCAGCCCATTCTTGCCCTCTTCAGCTCTCTGAATGGACTGTTTGCGGAGTGCCAATGTCCCACCTACTCCCAATAACCCAGCACATTCTTCCTGTTCAGATAAAGTTTAATTCTCTGTTGAAAGTCTCGAGTGAACTTGTCTCCACCACACACTCAGGCACGCATTCCAGACCCGAACCACTTGCTGCATGAAGAAGTTTTTCCCCATGTCATTTTTGCTTCTTTTGCCAATTATTTTAAGTCTATGCTCTCTCTTTCTTGATCCTTTTATGAGCGGGTACAGTTTCTTTCTGTCTACTCTGTCCAACTATTCCTGATTTTGAACATCTCTATCAAATCTCCTCTCAGCTTCTCTTCCCTAAGGAGAACAGTCCCAACTTCTCCAACCAACATCACAACTCAAGTTCCATATCCCTGTGAATCTTTCCTACACTATCTCTCCAATGCTTACACATCCTCCCTGGTCATTAGCAGAGACTGAACCAGACTGTTCATAACCTCCATAATCCTTTTTGCCCTGAGCAGGTTTTCAAACTCATCCCCAATGCATCTACCACCTATAGTGTTTATTAAACACATAAATGATGTAGATGATAATGTGGGGGGAATGATAAGTAAGTTTGAAAATGACACCAAGATTGATAGGATGGTTAATAGTAAAGAAGATGGTTGTAGGTTACAGGAAGATGGGCAGAGCAGTGGCAGATGATATTTAACTCTGATAGGTGTGAGCTGATGCACTTTGGAAGAAGAAACAAGGCAAGGCAGTATTTAATGAATGGCGGGACACAGAAGCTCAGAAGAACAAATGGATCTTGGGGTAATTATTCACAGATCCCTGAATTTGGCACAGCATGTGAATAGGATAGTTAGAAAGGCATATAGGACACTTCTTTCATCAGTTGTGGCATAGAGAACAAGAGCAAGGAGGTGATGTCAGAGTTGTACAGAACATTGGTTAGGCCAAAGCTGGTGAACTGTGTGCAGTTCTGGTCACCTCACTATAGGAAAGATGTGATTGCAACAGAGAGGGTACAGAAGAGGTTCACCAGGATGTTGCCTAGGATGGAGCATTTGCACTATAAGCAGAGACTGGATGGGCATGGATTGTTTTTGCAAGAGCAGAAGAGGGGCAGGGGGTGAGGGGGTACACGGCATGATTGAAGTGTATAAGATTCTGAGGGGTATGGACAGGGTGAGTAGGGAGCAGCCATTCTTGGGAATCTGGAATGCGGTGTGGGAAGGCAGTGGAGGCTAGAAACCTTACAACCTTTAGAAAATATTTGGATAAGCACTTGAAATATCGTAACATTCAAGGATATGGGACAAGTGCTGGGAAATGGGATTAGTGTGAGTTTAGCGGTAGATATTATGGGTGCAGTCTTGATGGGCCTTTTCTACTCTGTGTGACTCTCTGGGTCTGCTTTTACCATTGTCATTCTAAATGCTGAATCTGGGCGTAATGCAGATCCGACTCAGAAATCTGCTTTCAGACACCTCCAGTCCCATTCGCGCTGTGGGCGGAGCTGTGTACGTCAAAACGATCAGAGCTCTGAACTGCGCGTGCACAATTAGAAAAAAACTTGGAAAAAGCGCGCCCATGTCAGATCGCTCCCGAGCTGCAGAAAGCGGCCTGGGAACAAAAAGCGGGAGCAATGGTGCACACACACATCACTGTACCCCTTATCCACCCACCCCAACTACCCACAGACATCACTGCCCTCTTATCCACATCCCCACTACCCATACACATCACTGTCCCCCTTATCCACCCCTCACTACCCACACACCCCACTGTCCCCTTATCCACCCCTCACTACCCCCACACATCACTGTCCACCTTATCCACCCCTCTACTCCCAGTCATCACTGTCCCTCTTATTCACATCCCCACTACCCACACACATCACCGCCCACCCTTATTCACCCCGCCCACTACCCACACACACCACTGTCCCCCTTATCCACCCCTCACTACCCACACACATCACTGTCCCCCTGATCAACCCCCCCCGCTACCCAGACTGATTGCCACCCCTGCCCCCTCCCCCCCTGATGACCCGCAGGCAGCAGACCCTCCTGCCCCCAACCAGAGATCCATCTGCTCACCCCTCTTCCATGAGTGATCGGCTCCACCCCCCGCCCGCTTTCCTGAGATACATCTTACCCAACTCCCCTACCCCCAAACAATGATGTCGCCTCACTCCCCCTCCCCTCCAAAGGAACGTCTGACCTGCCTCCTCCTCCTTCCCCCATCACCAGACAATGATCAGCCTTCCTCCCCACCACCAGACAATGGTCGCCCACCCCCAACCAGAAATACATCTGACCCATCTCCTCCTCCTCCTCCCCTGCCCCCCCAACCAGACAGCGATCTGGCCTCACTCCCCTCCTCTCCCCAACCAGAGAATGATCTGACCCACCCCCACCCCCATCACTGATCTGAGTCAGAGAGCCATTGGAAACACTGAACGCATTCTTCAGAAGCTGAAGCACCCGATTCAGACTTTTATTCAGCAGGTCCATTACAGCGCGATTCCGGATTGACAAACTCGGTGGTAAAGGGGGCAATGCTGTTAGAGTTGGGCGGGCAGTTCATTAATTCAACTTAGATGTGTGCAAATGCACTTAAATCGCCTGTTGTGCCCATTTTGGATGCGAAGCGGATTACCGCCATTCCCAGATTTCGGTAAAGTGGTAATCTGCACGGACGCGGGTGGAGATTGCAGTAATGGCCCTCACCCGACTTTACCACGTTTTCGTGCCCAAAAATGTGCACAAGACAATGGTAAAATAGGGCCCTATGACTCTAGCGCCTGTGCAATATCACACATCTCCATCTGTGCTTCAGGCCAGTTGTTGCATAAACCCTCATCTGTGTCTTTGTTATATCCAGACTTAACTATGCCAGTGCTTTCCTGCACAGCCTCCCAGTTGCAAACCTTAAAAACCAGTCTCAATCAAACCTCTGCTGCTGGTATCATAACGCATGCAAAATCCCACTCCCCATCACCCTGTGTTCACTAACCCGCTCCAAATCCCACTCCCCATCACCCTGCATTCACTAACCTGCTCCAAATCCCACTCCCCATCACCCTGCGTTCACTAACCCGCTCCAAATCCCACTCCCCATCACCCTGCATTCACTATCCTGCTCCAAATCCCATTCCCCATCACCCTGTGTTCACTAACCCACTCCAAATCCCACTCCCCATCACCCTGTGTTCACTAACCCGCTCCAAATCCCACTCCCCATCACCCTGTGTTCACTAACCCGCTCCAAATCCCACTCCCCATCACCCTGCATTCACTATCCTGCTCCAAATCCCACTCCCCATCACCCTGTGTTCACTAACCTGCTCCAAATCCCACTCCCCATCACCCTGTGTTCACTAACCCGCTCCAAATCCCACTCCCCATCACCCTGCATTCACTAACCCGCTCCAAATCCCACTCCCCATCACCCTGTGTTCACTAACCCGCTCCAAATCCCACTCCCCATCACCCTGCATTCACTAACCCGCTCCAAATCCCACTCCCCATCACCCTGCATTCACTAACCCGCTCCAAATCCCACTCCCCATCGCCCTGCGTTCACTAACCCGCTCCAAATCCCACTCCCCATCACCCTGCATTCACTAACCCGCTCCAAATCCCACTCCCCATCACCCTGTGTTCACTAACCCGCTCCAAATCCCACTCCCCATCACCCTGTGTTCACTAACCCGCTCCAAATCCCACTCCCCATCACCCTGCATTCACTAACCCGCTCCAAATCCCACTCCCCATCACCCTGTGTTCACTAACTGATATTGGTTTCCAGTCTGCCAGCAGCTCCATTTTAACCTTCTCAATCTTCTGTTGAACCCTGATGCTCAAACTTCCATACAGTATTCTCCCCACTGATGATTGCAGTTTAATGGTGTCTCGTGTCCACCTGATCGGTGATATTGTATGTCTGCCCTGGATGCTAGTTACCCTGACCTGCGCAGGGAATATTATAGTTTATGTTTCCATGTTATGGGCTCAAACCAGTGTTGTCAATACAAATCTCTATCTTCAGTCTGCACTGAGCAGGCTGTGGATTTCAGTTTATCTCTCGGCTGACACTCTAATGCAGCACAGAGTAAATGCGACATTGTTGAGAGTGATTGGAATGAAATATGGTGCTGAGATCCAATTGAATTATCAGTGATTTGAAAGAGGGTGAGGATGTGTTGTCCCGTGGACAGCATGCCCAAAGCAAATGAGGTGATCATTCATCTTAATATTGTTTATGAGATCTTGTGTTAGGAGATAAAAATAATAAGGGCCACTGTGTTTGAAAATAATTGCGGGTGCTATATAACAAAATACTTTCAGACTTGCAGGATGAATCGATTGCTGAACTATATAACAAAATACTTTCAGACTTGCAGGATGAATCGATTGCTGAAAGGTTGTGCTATAAATGCAGATTTTGAACTGAATGCACAGCCCCTCAAACTGGCACAGCTGGCAAAGACAGCTAGCTGCTGAACCATATCCCAGCTCATGATCAGTTAGATCAGGGGTTCCCAAAATGGGTTCCAAGCACTCCTCCTGGAATTCCTACCATTTAGCCATTTTAAATATTCAATAAAGCCCATGTGGTATGGGAGTGAGTGTGTGAGAGAGGGAGGAGTGAGTGTGTGAAAGTGAGAGGGAGGAGTGAGTGTGTGAGAGAGAGGGAGGAGTGAGTGTGTGAGAGAGAGAGAGTGAGTGTGTGAGAGAGAGGGAGGAGTGAGTGTGTGAGAGAGAGGGAGGAGTGAGTGTGTGAAAGTGAGAGGGAGGAGTGAGTGTGTGAGAGAGAGAGAGGGAGGAGTGAGTGTGTGAGAGAGAGGGAGGAGTGAGTGTGAGAGAGAGAGGGAGGAGTGAGTGTGAGAGAGAGAGGGAGGAGTGAGTGTGTGAAAGAGAGAGGGAGGAGTGAGTGTGAGAGAGAGAGGGAGGAGTGAGTGTGAGAGAGAGAGGGAGGAGTGAGTGTGAGAGAGAGAGGGAGGAGTGAGTGTGTGAGAGAGAGGGAGGAGTGAGTGTGAGAGAGAGAGGGAGGAGTGAGTGTGTGAAAGAGAGAGGGAGGAGTGAGTGTGAGAGAGAGAGGGAGGAGTGAGTGTGAGAGAGAGAGGGAGGAGTGAGTGTGAGAGAGAGAGGGAGGAGTGAGTGTGAGAGAGAGAGGGAGGAGTGAGTGTGTGAGAGAGAGGGAGGAGTGAGTGTGTGAGAGAGAGAGGGAGGAGTGAGTGTGTGAGAGAGAGAGGGAGGAGTGAGTGTGTGAGAGAGAGAGGGAGGAGTGAGTGTGAGAGAGAGAGGGGAGGAGTGAGTGTGTGAGAGAGAGAGGAGGAGTGAGTGTGAGAGAGAGAGGGAGGAGTGAGTGTGAGAGAGAGAGGGAGGAGTGAGTGTGTGAGAGAGAGAGGGAGGAGTGAGTGTGTGAAAGAGAGGGAGGAGTGAGTGTGTGAAAGAGAGGGAGGAGTGAGTGTGTGAGAGAGAGGGAGGAGTGAGTGTGTGAGAGAGAGGGAGGAGTGAGTGTGTGAGAGAGAGAGGAGGAGTGAGTGTGTGAGAGAGAGGGAGGAGTGAGTGTGTGAGAGAGAGGGAGGAGTGAGTGTGTGAAAGAGAGAGGGAGGAGTGAGTGTGTGAGAGAGAGGGAGGAGTGAGTGTGTGAGAGAGAGGGAGGAGTGCGTGTGAGAGAGAGAGGAGGAGTGAGTGTGAGAGAGAGAGGGAGGAGTGAGTGTGAGAGAGAGAGGGAGGAGTGAGTGTGAGAGAGAGAGGGAGGAGTGAGTGTGAGAGAGAGAGGGAGGAGTGAGTGTGAGAGAGAGAGGGAGGAGTGAGTGTGAGAGAGAGAGGGAGGAGTGAGTGTGAGAGAGAGAGGGAGGAGTGAGTGTGAGAGAGAGAGGGAGGAGTGAGTGTGTGAAAGAGAGAGGGAGGAGTGAGTGTGTGAAAGAGAGAGGGAGGAGTGAGTGTGTGAAGAGAGAGGGAGGAGTGAGTGTGTGAAAGAGAGAGGGAGGAGTGAGTGTGTGAAGAGAGAGGGAGGAGTGAGTGTGTGAGAGAGAGGGAGGAGTGAGTGTGTGAAAGAGAGAGGAGGAGTGAGTGTGAGAGAGAGAGGGAGGAGTGAGTGTGAGAGAGAGAGGGAGGAGTGAGTGTGAGAGAGAGAGGGAGGAGTGAGTGTGAGAGAGAGGAGGTGTGTGTGCGGAGAGAGAGGGGTGAGTGGGTGTGTGTGCAAATGGGCATAGGGTAATAGGATTAAAGAGGTGAATGGGTGGCTCAGGGATTGGTGTGGGAGGAATGGGTTTGAATTTATGGGGCATTGGCACCAGTATTGAGGCAGGTGGGACCTGCTCAGGTGGGATGGTGTTGGTCTGAACCGTGCTGGGACCAGAGCCCTGGCGAATCGTATAAATTGGACTGTGGATAGGGCTTTAAACTAATTGGGGGGGGGGGAGGGGAGGGTGCGAGGGTAGGTGAAATTACAGGGTCCAAAGTAAAGGAGAGGGTACAGGTACGGCAAGAGGCCAAGAATGTCCCAATAATAAAGGGAGTAGGCGGCATGAGTAAGGTTGGTAGCGTTCCTTCAAATAGGGTCCAGGTGAAGGCTGGGATGAAGACACTTTATCTGAACGCACGAAGCATTCGGAATAAAGTGGATGAGCTGGTGGCGCAGATCAGCACAAATGGATATGATCTGGTGGCCATTACAGAGACGTGGCTGCAAGGTGACAGGGACTGGGAGCTGAATGTCCAGGGGTATCAAGTGTTTCGGAAGGATGGATGGGAGGAAAAAGGGGGTGGGGTAACTCTGCTGATTAAGGATAATATCAGGGTGGTAGTAAGGGAAGATATAAGCTCCAAAGAGCAAAACGTGGAATCGTTGTGGGTGGAGATTAGGAACAGTAAGGGGAGGAAGACGCTGGTGGGTGTGGTCTATAGGCCCCCAAATAATAACTTGGAGGTGGGGCGGGCTATAAACAAGCAAATAAACGATGTGTGCAGAAACGGAACAGCGATAATTATGGGGGATTTCAATGTACATATTGATTGGTTGACCCATGTTGGACGCGGTGGGCTTGAGGAAGAGTTCTTAAAATGCTGCCGGGATAGTTTCCTTTGAACAGTGTGTGACGGAACCAACAAGGGAGCGAGCTATCTTAGATCTGGTGTTATGTAACGAGGCAGGTCGAATTAGGGATCTTGTTGTGAGGGATCCTCTTGGGACGAGCGATCATTGTATGGTTGAGTTTTTGATGCAGATAGAGGATGAGAAAGTAGGGTCCCGAACCTGTGTCCTCTGTTTGAACAGAGGGGAGTACGATAAGATGAGAGAGGAATTGGCAAATGTAGATTAGGGGCGCAGATTGGTCGGTAGGACTGCTGAGGAACAGTGGAGGATCTTCAAGGAGATCTTTTCCGGTGCTCAGCAGAAATATATTCCAATGGTAAAGAAGGAACGTAGGAGAAGGGATAACCAGCCGTAGTTATCGAAGGAAATAAAGAACAGTATTAAATTAAAAGCTGATGCGTTTAGAGTGGCTAAAAGTAGTGGGTGAGTAGAAGATTGGGAGAGGTTTAAAAATCAACAAAGATTGACTAAGAGGTTGATAAAGAAAGGAAGGATAGACTATGAAGCTAAACTAGCATTAAATATAAAAAAGGACAGTAAAAGTTTTTACAAATATATAAAGAGGAGGAGGCTGGCTAGAGTGAATGTTGGACCCTTCGAGGATGAGAGGGTGGATTTAGTGGTGGGAGATGAGGAAATGGCTGAGGCCTTAAATAAGTTTTTTGCCTCGGTCTTCACGGAGGAGGACGCAAATAGTTTGCCAGATATTAAAGATAGAAGGATGGTAGGAGTTGAGGGCCTGAATGCGATTACTGTCACTGGAGAGGTAGTGCTTGATCGATTAGCGGGACTGATAGTGGACAAGTCCCCAGGACCGGATGGAATGCATCCCAAGGTTCTGAAGGAAATGGCAGAGGTGATAGTAGACGCCTTAATGATTATTTACCAAACTTCGCTGGATTCCGTGGAAGTGCCAGAAGATTGGAAAACGGCTAATGTTATGCCGCTGTTTAAAAAAGATAGCAGGCAAAAGGCAGGGAATTATAGGCCGGTTAGTTTATCGTCTGTTGTTGGAAAAATGCTTGAATCCGTCATCAAAGAAGAAATAACGAGGCACCTAGAGAAGAATTGTTTGATAGAGCAGACGCAGCACGGATTCGTTAAGGGGAAGTCGTGTTTGATGAATTTATTGGAATTCTATGAGGATGTGACTAGAGCGGTAGACAGAGGGGAACCGGTGGATGTGGTGTTTCTCGATTTTCAGAAGGCATTTGATAAGGTGCCGCACAAAAGGTTGCTTCAGAAGGTTAGGGGGCATGGAGTTGGGGTTAGGTGTTAGCGTGGATAGAGGATTTGTTGTCTAATAGGAGGCAGAGAGTTGGTATCAATGGGTGCTATTCTGATTGGCGGTTAGTTACTAGTGGAGTGCCGCAGGGATCGGTGCTGGGGCCTCAGCTATTTACCATTTATATAGATGATCTGGAGGAGGGGGCTGAGTGTAGGGTGACAAAATTTGCTGATGACACAAAGATGAGTGGAAAAGCAAATTGTGCAGAGGGTGTGGAAAGTCTGCAGAGAGATCTGGATAGGCTGAGCGAGTGGGCGAGGACCTGGCAGATGGAGTACAATGTTAGCAAGTGTGAGGTTATCCACTTTGGCAGGAATAATAGTAGGAGGGATTACTATTTAAAGGGCGAAAAGCTGCAGCATGCTACGGTGCAGAGGGACCTGGGGGTCCTTGTGCATGAGTCGCAAAAACCCAGTCTGCAGGTGCAGCAGGTGATCAAGAAGGCGAATGGGATGCTGGCCTTTATAGCGAAGGGAATAGAATATAAAAGCAGGGAGGTCTTGCTGCAACTGTACAGGGCACTGGTGAGGCCGCAGCTGGAGTACTGTGTGCAGTTTTGGTCGCTGCACCTGCGCAAGGATATTTTGGCCTTGGAGGGAGTGCAGAGGAGGTTCAGTAGGCTGATACCGGAGATGAGGGGGTTGGACTATGAAGAGAGACTAAATAGACTGGGTCTGTACTCGCTGGAGTTTAGAAGGATGAGGGGGGATCTTATAGAGACATATAAGATAATGAAGGGGATGGATAGGGTGGAGGTGGAGAGATTCTTCCCGCTTAGAAAGGATAGCAGGACTAGGGGGCACAGCCTCAAAATAGGCGGGGGGCGGTTTAGAACGGAGTTGAGGAGGAACTTCTTCACTCAAAGGGTGGTGAATCTCTGGAATTCTCTGCCCGTTGACGTGGTGGAGGCTACCTCGCTAAATATATTTAAGACACGGGTTGATAGGCTTTTGGTAGGCAAGGGAATTAAGGTTTATGGGGAGAACGCGGGAAAGTGGAACTGATCCACTTCAGATCAGCCATGATCTTATTGAATGGCGGGGCAGGCTCGAAGGGCTAGATGGCCTACTCCTGCTCCTATTTCTTATGTTCTTATGTGTGTGGGAGAGAGAGGGGTGAGTGGGTGTGTGTGTGTGAGAGAGAGAGAGAGGTGAGTGGGTGTGTGTGTGTGACAGAGAGAGAGGGGTGAGTGAGTGGGTGTGTGTGTGTGAGAGATAGAGAGGGGTGAGTGGGTGCGTGTGTGAGAGAGAGGGGTGAGTGGGTGCGTGTGTGAGAGAGAGGGGTGAGTGGGTGCGTGTGTGAGAGAGAGGGGTGAGTGGGTGCGTGTGTGAGAGAGAGGGGTGAGTGGGTGCGTGTGTGAGAGAGAGGGGTGAGTGGGTGCGTGTGTGAGAGAGAGGGGTGAGTGCGTGTGTGTGAGAGTGAGGGGTGAGTGCGTGTGTGAGAGAGGGGCGAGTGCGTGTGTGAGAGAGAGAGGGGCGAGTGTGTGTGTGTGAGAGAGAGAGGGGCGAGTGTGTGCGTGTCTATGAGAGAGAGGGGCGAGTGTGTGCGTGTCTGTGAGAGAGAGGGGCGAGTGTGTGCGTGTCTGTGAGAGAGAGGGGCGAGTGTGTGCGTGTCTGTGAGAGAGGGGCGAGTGTGTGCGTGTCTGTGAGAGAGAGGGGCGAGTGTGTGCGTGTCTGTGAGAGAGGGGCGAGTGCGTGCGTGTCTGTGAGAGAGGGGCGAGTGTGTGCGTGTCTGTGAGAGAGAGGGGCGAGTGTGTGCGTGTCTGTGAGAGAGGGGCGAGTGTGTGCGTGTCTGTGAGAGAGGGGCGAGTGTGTGCGTGTCTGTGAGAGAGAGGGGCGAGTGTGTGCGTGTCTGTGAGAGAGGGGCGAGTGTGTGCGTGTCTGTGAGAGAGGGGCGAGTGTGTGCGTGTCTGTGAGAGAGAGGGGCGAGTGTGTGCGTGTCTGTGAGAGAGGGGCGAGTGTGTGCGTGTCTGTGAGAGAGGGGCGAGTGTGTGCGTGTCTGTGAGAGAGGGGCGAGTGTGTGCGTGTCTGTGAGAGAGGGGCGAGTGTGTGCGTGTCTGTGAGAGAGAGGGGCGAGTGTGTGCGTGTCTGTGAGAGAGGGGCGAGTGTGTGCGTGTCTGTGAGAGAGGGGCGAGTGTGTACGTGTCTGTGAGAGAGGGGCGAGTGTGTGCGTGTCTGTGAGAGAGGGGCGAGTGTGTGCGTGTCTGTGAGAGAGAGGGGCGAGTGTGTGCATGTCTGTGAGAGAGGGGCGAGTGTGTGCGTGTCTGTGAGAGAGAGGGGCGAGTGTGTGCGTGTCTGTGAGAGAGGGGCAAGTGTGTGCGTGTCTGTGAGAGAGAGGGGCGAGTGTGTGCGTGTCTGTGAGAGAGGGGCGAGTGTGTGCGTGTCTGTGAGAGAGGGGCGAGTGTGTGCGTGTCTGTGAGAGAGGGGCAAGTGTGTGCGTGTCTGTGAGAGAGAGGGGCGAGTGTGTGCGTGTCTGTGAGAGAGGGGCGAGTGTGTGCGTGTCTGTGAGAGAGAGGGGCAAGTGTGTGCGTGTCTGTGAGAGAGAGGGGCGAGTGTGTGCGTGTCTGTGAGAGAGGGGCGAGTGCGTGCGTGAATGAGAGAGAGGGGCGAGTGTGTGCGTGAATGAGAGAGAGGGGCAAGTGTGTGCGTGTCTGTGAGAGAGGGGCGAGTGCGTGCGTGAATGAGAGAGAGGGGCGAGTGCGTGCGTGAATGAGAGAGAGGGGCGAGTGTGTGCGTGTCTGTGAGAGAGGGGCGAGTGCGTGCGTGTCTGTGAGAGAGAGGGGCGAGTGTGTGCGTGTCTGTGAGAGAGAGGGGCGAGTGTGTGCGTGTCTGTGAGAGAGGGGCGAGTGTGTGCGTGTCTGTGAGAGAGGGGCGAGTGCGTGCGTGTCTGTGAGAGAGAGGGGCGAGTGTGTGCGTGAATGAGAGAGAGGGGCGAGTGTGTGCATGAGTGAGAGAGCGGGGCGAGTGTGTGCGTGTCTGTGAGAGAGGAGCGAGTGCGTGCGTGTCTGAGAGAGAGGGGCGAGTGTGTGCGTGTCTGAGAGAGAGGGGCGAGTGTGTGCGTGTCTGAGAGAGAGGGGCGAGTGTGTGCGTGTCTGAGAGAGAGGGGCGAGTGTGTGCGTGAATGAGAGAGAGGGGCGAGTGTGTGCATGAGTGAGAGAGCGGGGCGAGTGTGTGCGTGTCTGTGAGAGGGGCGAGTGCATGCGTGAGTGTGAGAGTGTGGGTTGACTGTGTGTGTGTCTGTGAGAGAGGAGTGAGTGTGTGTGTGAGGGGTGATTTGATTTGATTTATTATTGTCACGTGTATTGGGATAAATGAAAAGTATTGTTTCTTGCGCGCTATACAGACAAAGCATACCGTTCATAGGGAAGAAAACTAGAGAGTGTAGAATGTAGTGTTACAGTCACAGCTAGGGTGTAGAGAAAGATCAACTTAATGTGAGGTCGGTTCATTCAAAAGTCTGATGGCAGCAGGGAGGAAGCTCTTCTTGACTCGGTTGGTATGCCACCTCAGATTTGTGTATGTTTTTCCTGATGGATGAAAGTGGAAGAGAGAATGTCTGGGGTGCGTGGGGTGCTTAATTATGCTGGCTGCTTCACTGAGGCAGTGGGAAGTGTAGACAGAGTCACTGGATGGGAGGCTGGTTTGCGTGAGGGATTGGGCTACATTCACGACCTGTTGTAGTTCCTTGTGGTCTTGGGCAGAGCAGGAGCCCATACCAAGCTGTGATACAACCAGAAACAATGCTTTTTATGGTGCATCTGTAAAAGTTGGTGAGAGTTATAACTGACATGTCAAATTTCCTTAGTCTTCTGAGAAAGTAAAGGCATTGGTGGTCTTTCTTAACTACAGTGTTGGCATTGGGGGACCAGGACATCTAAAAACTTGAAACTTTCAACCATTTCTACTTTGTCCTCATTGATGTGTACAGGCGCATGTTCTTCAGTATACTTCCTAAAGTCAATGACAAACTTCTTCATTTTGTTGTCATTGAGGGAGAGATTATTGTCTTTGCACCAGTTCACCAGATTCTCTTTCTCATTCAAAGGACAAGGAACAAAGAACAGTACAGCACAGGAACAGGCCCTTCGGCCCTCCAAGCCTGCGCCACTCATGTGCCCAACTAGACCATTCGTTTGTATCTCTCTATTCCTGTACTCTGTCTAAAAATCAGCACCTTCAAGAACTGTCCCCCGTGAGAGTCAGCACCTTCAGGAACTGTATCCCAGTGAGAGTCAGCACCTTCAGGAACTGTATCCCAGTGAGAGTCAGCACCTTCAGGAACTGTATCCCAGTGAGAGTCAGCACCTTCAGGAACTGTATCCCAGTGAGAGTCAGCACCTTCAGGAACTGTATCCCAGTGAGAGTCAGCACCTTCAGGAACTGTATCCCAGTGAGAGTCAGCACCTTCATGAGAGAGAATCGGTTGGAGAATGAGAGTGCAAAATGTATCTCAAGAAGTGAGAAAAATGAAGTGTTGTGAGCAGGAACTTCTGCAGTTTGCTGTGTGGGTTTGAGGCTCAGCATTGCAAGAACGAGTCCTTGTGATTATCTTGAATCTGCAAATGCAGGGACTGGAGTTAGACCCACGGGGCTGCATCCCTCCCACTGTGCTCGCAGCTTCCAGCACACCTGACAGGAGAGCTGCCTCTGGATTTCCCTGAGACAAGAAGATAATCCAATTTTCTTGTCGAACATTGAATCTTTAAATCTTCACACCCCCTGTCATTATCAGAAAGGATTTTAGATTGAATGCAAAATGACAGTGAGTAGCAGTTAAGTATTGTTGGAGTGGGAGGCCGTGAGAATTGAGTTAACTGCAAACTGAGATGGATGCAGACTCTATCCTTCTCATCCACAGGGTGCACTGTCCAAGACAAGAGTGTAGAACTCATTGACTTTGGGCTGTTGGTACTCAAGGAAACAAATTTCCAAAGCGGTGTTCGAGTGCGGAGCCTGCTGTAAATTGCTGTGATTTTACCCTGCCTGAAATAACAAATTGTAGCAAGATTGGTCTATCCTGCTTCCCAGTAATTCTAAAAGGAGGTTGGATAACTTGTTCATATATTCAGCACTTAGTGAAGTGGTTTAAATGCAGTGAAATCCTTCCCATTTGAATACTTGATTTGATGTTGAACACTTGCTACACAGTGCCTGCAATGAGATGGTAAGACCAATTGGTAGCATTTTGGTCATATTGTATGGGGGTGAATTGCTGGCTGGAACAGAAAGAGAATTTCATTTTCTTCAAAATAATGATACTAGTGGGTCTTCAGAGTAGGTATTAAAAATAAAAAATTGCTGGCATGTCTGCAGAACCATCAAAATCACACAAAGTTTCAGGGTATTGGCAGGAATGTCACAGTTAGCAAGGAAACCCTGGGAGTGTGTCACTATTTGGAGTGAGTCTCTGGAAGTGTGTCACTATTTGGGGTGAGTCTCTGGGAGTGTGTCACTATTTGGGGTGAGTCTCTGGGAGTGTGTCTGTTTGGGGTGAGTCTCTGGGAGTGTGTCTGTTTGGGGTGAGTCTCTGGAAGTGTGTCACTATTTGGGGTGAGTCTCTGGAAGTGTGTCACTATTTGAGGTGAGTCTCTGGGAGTGTGTCACTATTTGAGGTGAGTCTCTGGGAGTGTGTCACTATTTGAGGTGAGTCTCTGGGAGTGTGTCACTATTTGGGGTGAGTCTCTGGGAGTGTGTCACTATTTGGGGTGAGTCTCTGGAAGTGTGTCACTATTTGGGGTGAGTCTCTGGGAGTGTGTCACTATTTGAGGTGAGTCTCTGGGAGTGTGTCACTATTTGGGGTGAGTCTCTGGGAGTGTGTCACTATTTGGGGTGAGTCTCTGGGAGTGTGTCACTATTTGGGGTGAGTCTCTGGGAGTGTGTCACTATTTGGGGTGAGTGTCTGGGAGTGTGTCACTATTTGGGGTGAGTGTCTGGGAGTGTGTCACTATTTGGGGTGAGTCTCTGGGAGTGTGTCACTATTTGGAGTGAGTCTCTGGGAGTGTGTCACTATTTGGAGTGAGTCTCTGGGAGTGTGTCACTATTTGGAGTGAATCTCTGGGAGTGTGTCACTATTTGGGGTGAGTCTCTGGGAGTGTGTCACTATTTGGGGTGAGTCTCTGGGAGTGTGTCACTATTTGGGGTGAGTCTCTGGGAGTGTGTCACTATTTGGGGTGAGACTCTGGGAGTGTGTCACTATTTGGAGTGAGACTCTGGGAGTGTGTCACTATTTGAGATGAGTCTCTGGGAGTGTGTCACTATTTGAGGTGAGTCTCTGGGAGTGTGTCACTATTTGGAGTGAGTCTCTGGGAGTGTGTCACTATTTGGGGTGAGTCTCTGGGAGTGTGTCACTATTTGGGGTGAGACTCTGGGAGTGTGTCACTATTTGGGGTGAGTCTCTGGGAGTGTGTCACTATTTGGAGTGAATCTCTGGGAGTGTGTCTCTGTTTGGGGTGAGTCTCTGGGAGCGTGTCACTATTTGGGGTGAGTCTCTGGGAGTGTGTCACTATTTGGGGTGAGTCTCTGGGAGTGTGTCACTATTTGGGGTGAGTCTCTGGGAGTGTGTCACTATTTGGGGTGAGTCTCTGGGAGTGTGTCACTATTTGGAGTGAGTCTCTGGGAGTGTGTCACTATTTGGGGTGAGTGTCTGGGAGTGTGTCACTATTTGGGGTGAGTCTGTGGGAGTGTGTCACTATTTGGGGTGAGTCTCTGGGAGTGTGTCACTATTTGGGGTGAGTCTGTGGGAGTGTGTCACTATTTGGAGTGAGTCTCTGGGAGTGTGTCACTATTTGGGGTGAGTCTCTGGGAGTGTGTCACTATTTGGGGTGAGTCTCTGGGAGTGTGTCACTATTTGGGGTGAGTCTCTGGGAGTGTGTCACTATTTGGGGTGAGTCTCTGGGAGTGTGTCACTATTTGGGGTGAGTCTCTGGGAGTGTGTCACTATTTGGGGTGAGTCTCTGGGAGTGTGTCACTATTTGGGGTGAGTCTGGGAGTGTGTCACTATTTGGAGTGAATCTCTGGGAGTGTGTCACTATTTGGAGTGAGTCTCTGGGAGTGTGTCACTATTTGGGGTGAGTCTGGGAGTGTGTCACTATTTGGGGCGAGTCTGGGAGTGTGTCACTATTTGGAGTGAATCTCTGGGAGTGTGTCACTATTTGGAGTGAGTCTCTGGGAGTGTGTCACTATTTGGGGTGAGACTCTGGGAGTGTGTCACTATTTGGGGTGAGACTCTGGGAGTGTGTCACTATTTGGGGTGAGTCTCTGGGAGTGTGTCACTATTTGGAGTGAATCTCTGGGAGTGTGTCACTATTTGGGGTGAGTCTCTGGGAGTGTGTCACTATTTGGGGTGAGTCTCTGGGAGTGTGTCACTATTTGGGGTGAGTCTCTGGGAGTGTGTCACTATTTGGGGTGAGACTCTGGGAGTGTGTCACTATTTGGAGTGAGTCTCTGGGAGTGTGTCACTATTTGGGGTGAGTCTCTGGGAGTGTGTCACTATTTGGGGTGAGTCTCTGGGAGTGTGTCTCTGTTTGGGGTGAGTCTCTGGGAGTGTGTCACTATTTGGGGTGAGTCTCTGGGAGTGTGTCACTATTTGGGGTGAGTGTCTGGGAGTGTGTCACTATTTGGGGTGAGTCTCTGGGAGTGTGTCACTATTTGAGGTGAGTCTCTGGGAGTGTGTCACTATTTGAGGTGAGTCTCTGGGAGTGTGTCACTATTTGGGGTGAGTGTCTGGGAGTGTGTCACTATTTGGGGTGAGTCTCTGGGAGTGTGTCACTATTTGGGGTGAGTCTGGGAGTGTGTCACTATTTGGAGTGAATCTCTGGGAGTGTGTCACTATTTGGAGTGAGTCTCTGGGAGTGTGTCACTATTTGGGGTGAGTCTGGGAGTGTGTCACTATTTGGGGTGAGTCTGGGAGTGTGTCACTATTTGGAGTGAATCTCTGGGAGTGTGTCACTATTTGGGGTGAGTCTCTGGGAGTGTGTCACTATTTGGAGTGAGTCTCTGGGAGTGTGTCACTATTTGGGGTGAGTCTCTGGGAGTGTGTCACTATTTGGGGTGAGTCTCTGGGAGTGTGTCTCTGTTTGGGGTGAGTCTCTGGGAGTGTGTCACTATTTGAGGTGAGTCTCTGGGAGTGTGTCACTATTTGAGGTGAGTCTCTGGGAGTGTGTCACTATTTGGGGTGAGTGTCTGGGAGTGTGTCACTATTTGGGGTGAGTCTCTGGGAGTGTGTCACTATTTGGGGTGAGTCTCTGGGAGTGTGTCACTATTTGGGGTGAGTCTCTGGGAGTGTGTCACTATTTGGGGTGAGACTCTGGGAGCGTGTCACTATTTGGGGTGAGTCTCTGGGAGTGTGTCACTATTTGGGGTGAGTCTCTGGGAGTGTGTCACTATTTGGGGTGAGACTCTGGGAGTGTGTCACTATTTGAGGTGAGTCTCTGGGAGTGTGTCACTATTTGAGGTGAGTCTCTGGGAGTGTGTCACTATTTGGGGTGAGTCTCTGGGAGTGTGTCACTATTTGGGGTGAGTCTCTGGGAGTGTGTCACTATTTGGGGTGAGACTCTGGGAGTGTGTCACTATTTGGGGTGAGTCTCTGGGAGTGTGTCACTATTTGGAGTGAATCTCTGGGAGTGTGTCTCTGTTTGGGGTGAGTCTCTGGGAGCGTGTCACTATTTGGGGTGAGTCTCTGGGAGTGTGTCACTATTTGGGGTGAGTCTCTGGGAGTGTGTCACTATTTGGGGTGAGTGTCTGGGAGTGTGTCACTATTTGGGGTGAGTCTCTGGGAGTGTGTCACTATTTGGGGTGAGTCTCTGGGAGTGTGTCACTATTTGGAGTGAATCTCTGGGAGTGTGTCACTATTTGGGGTGAGTCTCTGGGAGTGTGTCACTATTTGGAGTGAGTCTCTGGGAGTGTGTCACTATTTGGGGTGAGTGTCTGGGAGTGTGTCACTATTTGGGGTGAGTCTGTGGGAGTGTGTCACTATTTGGGGTGAGTCTGGGAGTGTGTCACTATTTGGGGTGAGTCTGGGAGTGTGTCACTATTTGGAGTGAATCTCTGGGAGTGTGTCACTATTTGGAGTGAGTCTCTGGGAGTGTGTCACTATTTGGAGTGAGTCTCTGGGAGTGTGTCACTATTTGGAGTGAGTCTCTGGGAGTGTGTCACTATTTGGAGTGAGTCTCTGGGAGTGTGTCACTATTTGGAGTGAGTCTCTGGGAGTGTGTCTCTGTTTGGAGTGAATCTCTGGGAGTGTGTCACTATTTGGGGTGAGACTCTGGGAGTGTGTCACTATTTGGGGTGAGTCTCTGGGAGTGTGTCACTATTTGAGTGTGTGTCAGTATATGTGGTGAGTCTTTACAGTGCTGAGTTACTGGGAATGTGTCACTGTTCCCAGCTAACATTGTGAACATGTTCGGTCTCCCAAGCTGTTTGCCACACTTACATTTGGAATGTACTGGGGTGAAGAACAGGACCAGCCATTGCTCCAAAGAGTGGGAGGGACAGCTGCATTCAGAGAGAAGTGAGTTTTGATGGAATTGCTCCATTTGCTCTGTCAGTGGGCAGAAAGGCATTTAGTGAATATTAACTAGTGCGCAAGTATTGATTGGAACGAGTGGATAGAAGCAGAGTCACAACACCTGCATCTGTTTCTTTTTCCTAATTGGGTAGTCGTTTGAGTCCAAAATCCGGAACTGTTCCTGCACTGACTTAATAAAAACATCATCTGTTTTTCTAGTTCCGAATGAATGTTTTATTATTAACAATGTCTTTACATCCTAAAGCACTTTGCTGAGCATCGCTTTCTTCTCCCCAGTGACCTAACCTTTGGATCTTGTTTTTTTCTGTTGAATTTCCTCTCCTCAGAATTGCCATCGATGTGTGGGCCATGCTGGCAGAGTTCTGCAACATTTTCACAGCTGTCAACCAGTCAGAGGTACCGCTGTACAAGGACCCGGATGAGGACCTCACCCTGCTTGTTCTGGAGGAGGACAAGATCCTCTCAGGCTTTGTTCCTCTCCTGGCTGCCCCTCAGGACCCGTGCTACGTGGAGACAGCCGCAGATAAGGTCAGCCGAGGGGCATGCTGTAAACTCTTGTTCCTGGGAAGGCTTTTTTTAAACAGAATGTGATGAAGTCAGTGAGGGTGTAAAGGGAAAACTGTGACCTCAACATCTGACATCTGCCCCTGCAGCACCAGTGTCACGAAAATCACCTCTTCCTGTAGCGTGTGCTCTGTGGCATGCTTTTGTATACACTTCTTTCCCTCCTTGTCTAAATAGCTTGTGTTGGCCACCTCTTCATTAATCCAAACGGAGGCTGTCAGGCCCTGTCACAGAACTCTGCACTGGGCACTCATCCAGCTAACTCAGGCTATAGCATAGTCCCAGAACTTGATTTCAGTTAGGCTGTGAACTGAACCCCAACCTTTCCTCTTATGTCCCACCTCCTAAAAAAAAAACCATGGCTGCATTTTATTCAATCAATTCAGCACTTCTTTTAACACACTTTCAAAATTAATGTAAAAAAATAAAAATACTAGAAAGGCAGGAAGTAAAAAGACTAGGAAGGCCCGAAACCTTGTCATGCACATTGACTTAGAGTGGTTGTAGATGGGTCTTTTTCTGCATGGAGGTCGGTCACCAGTGGAGTGCCCCAGGGATCTGTTCTGGAACCCTTGCTGTTTGTGATTTTTATAAATGACCTGGATGAAGAAGTGGAGGGATGGGTTGGTAAGTTTGCTGACGACACGAAGCTGGTGGTGTTGTGGATAGTTTGGAGAAATGTCAGAAGTTGCAGCGTGACATAGATAGGATGCAAGACTGGGCGGAGAAGTGGCAGATGGACTTCAACCCAGATAAATGTGTAGTGGTCCATTTTGGCAGGTCCAATGGGATGAAGGAGTATAATATCAAGGGTAAGACTCTTAGCAATGTAGAGGATCAGAAGGACCTTGGGGTCCAGATCCATAGGACTCCTAAATTGGTCTCGCAGGTAGAGGATGTGGTTAAGAAGGCGTATGGCACACTGGCCTTTATCAATTGAGGGATTGAATTTAGGAGTTGGGAGATAATGTTGCAGCTTTATAAGACCCTAGTCAGACCTCTCTTGGAGTACTGTGCTCAGTTCTGGTCACCTCATTCCAGGAAGGATGTGGAACCTATTGAAAAGGTGCAGAGGAGATTTACAAGGATGTTGCCTGGATTAGGTGGCATGCCTTATGAGGATAGGTTGAGGGAGCTCGGTCTTTTTTCCTTAGAGAGATGAAGGATGAGAGGTGACCTGATAGAAGTGTATAAGATGTTGAGAGGTATAGATCGGGTGGATTCTCAGAGACTTTTTCCAAGGGCTGAAATGGTCGCTTCGCGAGGACTCAGGTTTAAGGTGCTGGGGAGTAGGTACAGAGGAGATATCAGGGGTACGTTTTTCACTCAGAGGGTGGTGGGTGAGTGGAATCGGTTGCCGTCGGTGGTGGTGGAGGCAAATTCGATAGGGTCTTTCAAGAGATTTCTGGATGAGTACATGGGACATAATGGGATTGAGGGCTATAGGTAAGCCTAGTAGGTATGGATATCATCGGCGCAACTTGTGGGCCGAAGGGCCTGTTTGTGCTGTAGTTTTTCTATGTTCTATGACTATGTTAGTTGTGACATCTTGTTGATTTTTCAGCTAGCTGCAACTTGGGGTGGCACAATGGTTAGCACTGCTGCCTCAGCACCAGGGATCTGGATTCAATTCCCAGCTTGGGTCACTGTCTGTGTGGAGTTTGCATGTTCTCTCTGTGTCTGCATGGGTTTCCTCCAGATGCTCCGGTTTCCTCCCACAGTCCGAAAGACGTGCTGGTTAGGTGCATTTGCCATACTAAATTCTCCCTCAGTGTATCTGAACAGGCGTCGGAGTGTGTTTATCCACGGGCCCTCCATCTTCAAACTGGACAGACATTCATTTGTGTCACAAGCAGGGCAGTCTTTAAATCTTTGGAGAGCAGAGTTATAGATTCCAAGTGATAAATAGGAGGCCTTTTCATAAGAATAGAAAACACAGGAACTACACAGCAGACCAATCACGTTCTGTGAGAGAACAGACGTCATGAGAACATAGAATGGGACAATGGACAGATATATGCATATGAAACCTAATGGAGTGCAGCACGAGTGATACATTTTGCTAGGATGAATGAGAAACAACAATATCATCTCGAAGGTACAGTTTTATATCAGGTTTGGGACAGAGAGACCTGGGGCTATGTGCACACAAAACTTTGAAGGTGGCAAGACAAATTGAGAAAGCTGTTTTTGAAAAACTGGTGTGGAGCACAACAGCAAAGAAGTTGTGTTAAACTTTGATAAAACAATAGTTAGATCCCAACTAGAGTATTGTTCTAATGTGGGCACCACACTCCAGGAAGAATGTCAAGGCCTTTGAGAGGATGTGGAAGAGATTTACTAGAATGGTAAAAGGGATGAAGAACTTTGGTGATGTGGCGACACTAGAGAAACTGGGGTTGTTTTCATAGAGAGCTTGGCTAAGGGGAGAATTAATCAAGGTATTCAAAATTACAAAGTAAATGAGGACAAACTGTTTCTAGTGACAGAGAGTCAATCACCTGCAGACACTTTTAAAATAATTGACAAAAGAACCAAAGATGGCAAGGTGGGGGGAAAAAATCTGTTTCCACAGTGAGTTGTTGTGACCTGAAGTGTGCCACCCTCTGGGGGTAAGTTGAAAAGTTTGCAGAGCCGAGGGGAGAGATGGGAAGAAGAAATAAATGGTTCCTTACGAATGCCAACACAGACCTGGCATTATCATCCTATGAAGAGTGGTTTTCCAAAAGATGTAAAGGTATTGAATCCAAACAAAGGAGTGGGATTCACTTTATAAAGTGGTGTCTTCACTTTAGTTTAGGTCATGCATTGATAAAAATGTTTCTCTGAGGGTTGCTTTCATTCACAGGGTACATAAACTAACACTTTAAGAACACTCCCCCATAAGGAGCAGGAACTTCCTTTGATCTGACCAAATTTGGTAACTTCATTAAGTTGGTGTGTTGCTGAGGTCTGGCATTCTGACCCTGTGAGAAGTCTCACAGCACCAGGTTAAAGTCCAACAGGTTTATTTGGTAGCAAACGCCACTAGCTTTCGGAGGGTTGCTCCTTTGTCAGGTAAGTGGGAGTTCTATCCACAAACAGGGCATATAGAGACACAAACTCAATTTACAGAACAATGATTAGAATGCGAGTCTTTACAGTTAATCAAGTCTTAAAGGTACAGACAATGTGAATGGAGAGAGCATTAAGCACAGGTTAAAGAGATGTATATTGTCTCCAGACAGGGATAGTTAGTGAGATGTTGCAAGTCCAGGCAAGTCGTGGGGGTTACAGATAGCGTGACATGAACCCAAGATCCCGGTTGAGGCCATCCTTGTGTGTGCAGAACTTGGCTATCAGTCTCTGCTCAGTGACTCTGCGCTGTCGAGTGTCATGAATGGTGCCTTGGAGAACGTTTACTTGAAGATCAGAGTTAAATGCATGTGACCACTGAAGTGTTCCCCAACAGGAAGAGAACAGTCTTGCCTGGTGATTGTCGAACAGTGTTCATTCATCCATTGTTGTAGCATCTGCACGGTCTACCCAATGTACCATGCCTCAGGACATCCTTTCCTGCAATGTATCAGGTAAACAATATTGGCCGAGTTGCAAGAGTATGTACTACGTACATGGTGAATGGTGTTCTCATGTAAGATGATGGCATCAGTGTCGATGATCCGGCATGTCTTGCAGAGGTTACTGTGGCAGGGTTGTGTGGTGTCATGGTCACTGTTCTGAAGACTGGGTAGTTTGCTGCGGACAGTGGTCTGTTTGAGGTTGTGCGGTTGTTTGAAGGCAAGAGTGAGGATGTGGCGATGGCCTTGGCGAGATGTTCATCTTCATCAATGGCATGTTGAAGGCTCCGGAGGAGATGATGTAGCTTTTCCGCTCCAGGGAAGTACTGGACGACGAAGGGTACTCTGTCCACCGTGTCCCATCTTTGTCTTCTGTGGAGATCGGTTCAGTTTTTCGCTATGGCGCGTCAGAACTGTCGATCGATGAGTTGAGTGCCATATTCTGTTCTTATGACAGTATCTTTCAACGTCTGGAGGTGTCTCCCCCAGATCTTTCTCATCTGAGCAGATCCTGTGTATACAGAGGGCTTCTTCATAGGGGATGGCTTTTTTAACCTGTTTAGGGTGGAAGTTGGAGAAGTGGAGCATCATGAGGTTATCCATGGGCTTGCGGTACAGTGAGGTGCTGAGGTGACTGTCCTTAATGGAGTTGTGTGTGTCCAAGAGCGCAACCGATTCCGGAGAGTAGTCCATGGTGAGTCTGATGTGGGATGGAACTTGTTGATATCATCATATAGTTGTTTCAGTGATTGTTCACCATGAGTCCAAAGGAAGAAAATGTCATCGATGTATCTAGTGTATAGCATCGGTTGAAGGTCCTGTGTGGTGTAGAAGTCTTGTTCGAACCTGTGCATGAAGATGTTGGCATATTGAGGTGCGAATTTGGTCCCCACGGCTGTTCCGTGTGTCTAGATGAAGAACTGGTTGTTGAAGGTGAGGACATTGTGGTCCAGGATGAAGCGGATGAGTTGTAAAATTGCATCTGGAAACTGGCAGTTGTCAGTACTGAGGCAGTTGCAACAATGCCATCGTCGTGGGGGATGCTAGCATTGTGAGACTTCTTACTGTGTTTACCCCAGTCCAACGCCAGCATCTCTAAATCATTCTGACCCTGGTCAGTGTGCAGTATGCAGCATGAGTGTTGTAGAGGAGCTCGGTCAATGAGCAAGTACAATGCAGAATGTGAAGCCTGTGGGTTGGCTGGCACACACTCTTCTCACTCTAATCAAGAATGGTGCTTTGGTGCACAGGGCCGAATGTGACAGACTCAGCTTCCTTTGGGTGGCTCACACTGTGTGACACTGGTGGCCTGCACTATGATATCAGGTGGTGTAAACTATGCAAGCAGCCTTCTACAGGTAATTTATACTCCATTGGTGTAGCAGCAATACTAATTGTGTTTTGATATGCACTTCTCATTTAAATTACACTTACTTGATAGGCTCGTGGGTGGCTTAGCTACTGCAGACAATGAGTGTTACAGGTCTGAGTTTGATTCTCCATTGGTGCTGAAACACTGAGCTAGCGTGCGAGTGGAATGTTTCAATTAACCAGTTAAATCAGCCAGGAATCCTAATCACTGGCCGTGATTTTCTGGCCTCGTTCACCCCAAAACCGGAAAATCCTGCCCGAGGTGAACGGACTTTCCATGGTTCACCCCTCGCCCGCTCCGATTCCCGTGGTGGGCAAAAGGGGAAAATTCTCCCTACTGTCTTTCCTTTCTAGTTGTATGTTTTAATGTTTAATAAAAGTTTTATTATTTGACTAATTTGCAACAACACTGACCCTTTTCCTCATATGCATGTCATGTGAGGACAGGGCCCATCCCAACTGTGATTCCACCGTAATGGAACAGTACGCCAGCACTCACTCGCTACTTTAGTGAAGTGCCAAGGGCCAGTTGTACAATCAGAACCCGAGGAGGAGCCTGCACCTTCAATCAAGAGAGGAGAAAGGAAAGCTAACGGGAGAGAAAATAATATGCTGACCTTTCACTCTCAATAATAATCATCTTACAGTAAATATTCCAGAGCCTGTCTGGAGCGAGAACAAACCTTCAGAACAAAAAAATGTGTGTCAGCCCAGAGAAGTCAGTTATTTTGGCACAGATGTGATGTAGAACAAGACTGATACAAGTCTGGTGTGGACAGATCTCTGTGGGGAAAGTAAGCTGTTGATTTGTTGAGTTAATTATAATCTGTGTGTCATACCATCCTAATGAAGCATTGAGCCCTGTGGGTAAATGAGGGCAGTGAATCACAGTTCCATCAGGTTTGGTAGCGTTGAATCATAGGGCTTCCCTCCACCCCCACCACCCTTGAAACTGCCCTCTGTAAAATGTAAAAGTATACAGAAACTGAATTATCTCATCAAGCAGCAACAGAGCGTGAGTGCATTGCCACGCTTCAGAATGCCACTAACTGAACTTGGCGTGAATATGAAGTGTTGACCTTGAATGTTCTGATGTTTGTTTCCATTTAAAAAATTTCATCTTAGCTGAGGGAGTAATAGGGACCTAACTTCAGTACCTGGAATAAATCACCCAGACCATCAGTCCTGATTATAGTCCCGTGACCCTGGCTAGAAACGATGTGTGTGAGAGAGCTGAGACAAGGATGGGGTTTCTCAACATTGATGATTCTGTTGACACCCCCTGCCTGGGTTCACACATGAAGGAGCATGGTTAAACCAGTACCTGTGGACGGTACCACACTAAGAATTGGCAGCTTTAGAAGAAGAGAAGGCTGAAAATAAGTTGGCTGTGTGCTATATCTTCCAGTCTTGTAGAACCAGATTCCAAACCTTATTGTAAGTTCTGAAATGTGTTGAACTTTGCCCTACTCACAGAGGGAAACTTCAGTTTTTCAGAATCATTAACTTTTTTTCAAATTCTTACCCTGTCAGTCTCCAAAAATTGGTGTGTTTATTAGAAAACTGTGTATTGGATGTTATATGTTCCAAGACCAGGAGTGGCTCATTTACGCTGTGCACTGGAATTGCTTTGTACGTCACTGTATGAACAAATGGCCCTCGGAGCAGTGTCTCTCCTTTCTTTCCTGTCTGCTGATGCTTCCACGCCTTCAGCTGAAAGCAGCCTTGCCTTTGACATCTGTGTGGGAAACCTTGGCCAACAGGAAATATGTGAGTTGAGTGAATGATGGATTGCAGTACAGGTAGGCCATTCATACAGCAACGTATGAATGTGTCTGTGTCTGCTGCCATTGTTCAGTGTGAGGGCATCCCAAATCCCAGAAAGGAAAGTTGGCATGCCAGTTCTTAATTAGTTACTAGTGAGAAAAGAGATAAAACCTGGTGAGGAAAAGTATCAGTCTGATAAATTATTCAAATGATGAAATGTTTATTAAATTTTAAAACACCCAACAAGAAAGGCAACTGTAAAGAATAACATTTACAATTAACTACAACATGCAGTAAACTTGAATTGCACCACCCCAATCTAGTCTATCTCCTTTCCTAAACTCTTGAGAATATACCTTCCCCAAAACAACATCCCACAGGTTTTAACACTTAGCCAAATCCAGCAAATAGTCACCACATAAGACCTATGCCCTGTGTTTGGGAAGCCTTTCCTGTAATTGCAGAGCCTTTGGCGATGATCTTTGCATCATCAATGGAGACGGGTGAGGCTCTGGAGGATTGGAGGACTGTGGATGTGGTTCCTATTTTCAAGAAAGGGAACAGGGAAAGCACAGGAAGTTACCAACCGGTGAGTCCAACCTCAGTGGTTGGTAAGTTGATGGAGAGGATCCTGAGGGACAGGATTTATGAACATTTAGAGAAGTTTAGTATGATCAAAAGAAGGCAGCACGGCTTTGTCAAGGGCAGGTCGTGCCTTATGAGCCTAGTTGAGTTCTTTGAAAATGTGACTAAACACATTGACAAAGGAAGAGCGGTGGATGTGGTTTATATGGACTACAGCAAGGAATTCGATAAGATCCCCCATGCAAGACTTCTTGAGAAAGTGAGAGGGCATAGGATCCAAGGGGCTGTTGCCTTGTGGATCCAGAACTGGCTTGCCTGCAGAAGACAGAGAATGGTTGTAGATGGGTCTTTTTCTGCATGGAGGTCGGTCACCAGTGGAATGTCCCAGGGATTTGTTCTGGAACCCTTGCTGTTTGTAATTTTCATAAATGACCTGGATGAGGAAGTGGAGAGATGGGTTGGTAAATTTGCCGATGACACCAAGGTTGGTGGTGTTGTGGATAGTGTGGAGGGGTGTCTGAAGTTGCAGCGTGATATACATAGGATGCAAGACTGGGCGGAGAAGTGGCAGATGGACTTCAACCCGGATAAATGTGTAGTCGTCCATTTTTGCAGGTCCAATGGGATGAAGGAGTATAATATCAAGGGTAGGACTCTTAGCAGTATAGAGGATCAGAAGGACCTTGGGGTCTGGGTCCATAGGACTCTTAAATTGGCCTTGCAGGTGGAGGATGTGGTCAAAAAGGCATATGGTGTACTAACCTTCATTAATTGAGGGATTGAGTTTAGGAGTCGGGAGATAATGCTGCAGCTTTATAAGACCCTAGTCAGACCCCACTTGGAGTACTGTGCGCAGTTCTACATAAGAACATAAGAAATAGGAGCAGGAGTAGGCCATCTAGCCCTTCGAGCCTGCCCCGCCATTCAATAAGATCATGGCTGATCTGTCGTGGCTCAGTTCCACTTTCCCGCCCTCTCCCCATAACCCTTAATCCCTTCTCTTATCAAAAACCCATCAACCCGCTTCTTAAAAATATTTAGCGAGGCAGCCTCCACCACTTCAACGGGCAGAGAATTCCAGAGATTCACCACCCTTTGAGTGAAGAAGTTCCTCCTCAACTCCGTTCTAAACCGCCTCCCCTTTATCTTGAGGCTGTGCCCCCTAGTCCTACTGTCTTTTTTGAGCGGGAAGAGTCTCTCCACCTCTATCCTATCCATCCCATTCATCATCTTATACGTCTCAATGAGATCTCCCCTCATTCTTCTAAACTCTAATGAGTACAAGCCTAGTTTATTCAGCCTCTCCTCATAGCTCAATCCCCTCAACTCCGGTATCAGCCTAGTAAACCTCCTCTGCACTCCCTCCAGGGCCAAAATATCCTTGCGCAGGTGCGGCGCCCAAAACTGCACACAGTACTCCAGCTGCGGCCTCACCAATGCCCTATACAGCTGCAGCAAGACCTCCCTACTTTTATATTCAATCCCCCTCGCTATGAAGGCCAGCATCCCATTCGCCTTCCTGACCACCTGCTGCACCTGCAAGCTGGGTTTTATTACAAGAAAGATGTGGAAGCTATTGAAAGGTTGCAGAGGAGATTTACAAGGATGTTGCCTGGATTGGGTGGCATGCCTTATGAGGATAGATTGAGGGAGCTAGGTCTTTTCTCCCTGGAGAGACGAAGGATGAGAGGTGACCTGATTGAGGTTTATAAGATGTTGAGAGATATAGATCGGGTGGATTCTCAGAGGCTATTTCCCCTATTCCCGATGGCTGAAATGGTCACTATGAGAGGACACAGGTTTAAGGTGCTGTGTAGTAGGTACAGAGGAGATGTCAGGGGTAAGTTTTTCACCCAGAGGGTGGTGGGAGAGTGGAATCGGCTGCCGTCGGTGGTGGTGGAGGCGAACTCGTTGGGGCCTTTTAAGGGACTTCTGGATGAGTACATGGGATTTAATGGGATTGAGGGTTATAGATAGGCCTAGTAGGTCGGGATATGATCAGTGCAACTGTGGGCCGAAGGGCCTATTTGTGCTGTTGTTTTCTATGTCCTATGTAATTTCTGGGGTCTGAGAGAGACAGCTTCTTCTGCTTTCGGCACAACAGCTTGACTGTTGTTTGCAAACTGGGTGAAGTTCTGATATACTAAACCGCTAGACTTTACTTTGATGAAGAAACTATTGGTTTCACCCTGCTATTAGTCTAATCTACAACTCTCAAGTTCTCTGCAGCTGCAAGCCTACTTTTACAATTCCTTATTTTTCATTTCATTCCAACTTCCTAACACCATCAAAAAAATCATCAATTAATTTCCAGACTGATTATTGTGTCCCACAACTACATCATGAAGCCTTGACCACTACTGTACATGTGAACTGTATAATTTCACTGTGTGCATGGGAGTTTAAGCCTCTCGTTCAGAGCTTTGGAGACCGGTAGCACAGACCAGTCTATCACAACAGTTTTGAGAGTCGAAGATCTGTAAACCAAATATCCAGGAATTAGAAGTTGAAGGGTGTACATTCAGAAGGTGAGATTTATACATGCACACAAACGACTTGGAGCCTGATGTATACCTCCCTGACCTATCTTTATGGGCTATAAACATTGTCTTGTGTCAGTTAGTGGCAATCTCTGAGTTAGACAGTTCAGATTCAAGCCTCACTTCAGTATTTGAGCACATGACCATACTTGTCAATTGAGTGCAATACTGAGGGTAAGCTGCAGTAATAGAAGATATGTTAAGTAAAGGCAATGTCTGTCTGCTTTAGTGACGATGAAGAGATGCTGGCATTGGGACTGGGGTAAACACAGTAAGAAGTCTCACAAAACCAGGTTAAAGTCCAACAGTTTATTTGATAGGCCTCAGCCTCTTAATCTGCATAACAGGTTTGAGGTTCTTGCTTCCAAGTTGGACGAGAACGAGGCAGGTGAGGTTGGTGAGCAAGCTGCACACGGTACAGTGCTGCAGCAGGACATAGGCAAAGAGAAAAGGAAAAGGAACGTAGTAGTTATTGGGGATAGTGGGGTGAAGGGTATTGACACTGTCCTTTGTCACAATGACAAAGTGCACAGAAGGGTGTGTTGTCTGCCTGGTGCTCGGGTACGGGATGTCGCAGCTGGGCTGCAGAGGAACCTGGAGTGGGAGGGTGAGAATCCGGTCGTTGTGGTACATGTGGGTGCCGGCGACGTAAGCAAAATGCAGACTGAGGATCTGGGGAGGGAGTATGAAAAGCTGGGAATGGAATTAAAAAGTAGAACTGACAAGGTGGTTATCTCTGGGCTACTGCCTGAACCGTGTGCAGATGGGCGTAGGGTTGACAGGATTAAGGAAGTGAATGGGTGGCTCAAGGATTGGTGTGGGAGGAATGGGTTTGAATTTATGGGGCATTGGCACCAGTATTGGGGTAAGTGGGACCTGTTCGGGAGGGATGGGGTTGGTCTGAACCGTGCTGGGACCAGAGTGCTGGCGAATCGAGTAAAGAGGACTGTAGACAGGACTTTAAACTAATTATGGGGGGGGAGGGTGTGAGGGTAGGTGACCTTACGAGGTCTAAAGTTAAGGAGAGTGTACATGTAAGGGAAGAGGCCGAGGATGTCCCAATAATAGAGGGAGTAGGGGGCGTGAGTATAGTTGGTGGCGTTGCAGCAAATAGGGTCCAGGTGAAGGCTGGGATGAAAACACTTTATCTGAATGCATGAAGCATTCGGAATAAAGTGGATGAGCTGGTGGCGCAGATCGACACAAATGGATACGATCTGGTGGCCATTACAGAGACGTGGCTGCAGGGTGACAGGGACTGGGAGCTGAATGTACAGGGCTATCAAGTGTTTAGGAAGGATAGGCAGGAGGGAAAAGGGGGGGGCGTAGCTCTGCTGATTAAGGATAGCATCACGGTGGTAGCAAGGGATGATATTGGAGCCAAGGAACAGAGGGTGGAATCGTTGTGGGTGGAGATTAGGAACAGCAAAGGGAGGAAGACGCTGGTGGGTGTCGTCTATAGGCCCCCGAATAATGATCTGGAGATGGGGCGGGCTGTTAACGCGCAAATAAGTGCGGCGTGCAGGAATGGGACGGCCGTAGTTATAGGGGATTTCAATCTGCATATTGATTGGTCGACCCATGTTGGACGTGGGGGGCTCGAGGAAGAGTTCTTGGAATGCTACCGGGATAGTTTCCTCGAACAGTGTGTGTTGGAGCCGACGAGGGAGCGAGCTATCTTGGATCTGGTGCTATGTAATGAAGCGGGTAGAATTAGGGACCTTGTGGTGAAGGATCCTCTTGGGGAGAGTGATCATTGTATGGTGGAGTTTCTGGTGCAGATGGAGGAGGAGAAAGTGGGTTCCCGGACACGCGTCCTTTGTTTGAATAGAGGGAAATACGGTAGGATGAGAGAAGAATTGGCGAATATGGACTGGGAGAGCGCGTTGGAGGGAGGGTCTGTTAAGGAGCAGTGGAGGATCTTTAAGGAGATCTTTCTTGGTGCTCAACGGAAATTTATTCCGATGGTCAAAAAGGATAGTAGGAGGAGAGGTAATAAGCCGTGGATAACAAAGGAGGTGAAGGAAAGTGTTAAACTAAAAGCGGAGGAATTTAGAGTAGCTAAGAGTAGTGGGCGAGAAGAGGATTGGGAGAGGTTTAAATGTCAACAAAGATTGACAAAGAAGTTGATAAGGAAGGGTAGGAGAAACTATGAAGCTGGGCTAGCGCTTAATATAAAAAAGGATAGCAAGAGTTTTTATAAATACATAAAAAGGAAGAGGCTGGCTAGGGTGAATGTTGGTCCTTTAGAGGATGAGAAAGGGGACCTAGTGGTAGGGGATGGGGATATGGCTAAGGTATTGAATAACTTTTTTGGTTCTGTCTTCACGGAGGAGGACGTGAATAATTTGCCGGGTGTTAGCGATAGAAAGGTGGTAGGACTGGAGGGTCTTAATGACATTACTGTTACTAGAAAGGCGGTGCTCGACAGACTGGAGGGGCTGATTGTGGACAAGTCCCCAGGACCGGATGGAATGCATCCGAGGGTTCTGAAAGAAATGGCGGAGGTGATAGTGGATGCCTTGGTGGTTATTTTCCAAACGTCGCTGGATTCCGGGGAAGTGCCGGATGATTGGAAAACGGCTAATGTTACGCCGTTGTTTAAGAAGGGTGCCAGGCAAAAGGCGGGGAATTATAGGCCGGTTAGTTTAACGTCTGTGGTAGGTAAAATGTTAGAATCTGTCATTAAGGAGGAAATTGCGAGGCATCTTGAAGGGAATTGCTTGATAGAGCAGACGCAGCACAGTTTCATTAAAGGGAAGTCGTGTCTGACAAATTTACTGGAGTTCTATGAGGATGTGTCTAGGGCGGTGGATAGAGGAGAGCCGGTGGATGTGGTCTTTCTAGATTTTCAGAAAGCGTTTGACAAAGTGCCTCACAAGAGGTTATTGCAGAAGGTCGAGGGACATGGAGTTGGGGGTAGGGTGTTAGCGTGGATAGAGGATTGGTTGTCAAATAGGAGACAGAGAGTGGGGGTCAACGGGTGCTATTCGGATTGGCGGACGGTGACTAGTGGAGTGCCCCAGGGGTCGGTACTGGGGCCTCAGCTTTTTACCATTTATATAGATGATCTGGAGGAGGGAACCGAGTGTAGAGTGTCGAAATTTGCTGATGACACCAAGATTGGGGGAACGGCAAATTGTGCGGAGGGTGTGGAGAGTCTGCAGAAGGATCTAGATAGGCTGGGCGAATGGGCCAGGAAATGGCAAATGGAATTTAATGTTGGCAAGTGTGAGGTGGCCCACTTTGGTAGGAAGAATGGTAGGAAGGACTATTACTTACGAGGCGAAAAACTGCAGCAGGCGACGGTGCAGAGGGACCTCGGGGTCCTTGTGCATGAGTCGCAAAAACCCAGCTTGCAGGTGCAGCAGGTGGTCAGGAAGGCGAATGGGATGCTGGCCTTCATAGCGAAGGGGATTGAATATAAAAGTAGGGAGGTCTTGCTGCAGCTGTATAGGGCATTGGTGAGGCCGCAACTGGAGTACTGTGTGCATTTCTGGGCGCCGCACCTGCGCAAAGATATTTTGGCCTTGGAGGGAGTGCAGAGGAGGTTTACTAGGCTGATACCGGAGTTGAGGGGGTTGAGCTATGAGGAGAGGCTGAATAAACTGGGCTTGTACTCGTTAGAGTTTAGAAGAATGAGGGGAGATCTCATTGAGACGTATAAGATGATGAATGGGATGGATAGGATAGAGGTGGAAAGACTCTTCCCGCTCAAAAAAGACAATAGGACTAGGGGGCACAGCCTCAAGATAAAAGGGGGGCGGTTTAGAACGGAGTTGAGGAGGAACTTCTTCACTCAAAGGGTGGTGAATCTCTGGAATTCTCTGCCCGTTGAAGTGGTGGAGGCTGCCTCGCTAAATATTTTTAAGACGCGGGTTGATGGGTATTTGATAGGAGAGGGGATTAAGGGTTATGGGGAGAGGGCGGGAAAGTGGAACTGAGCAGCGACAGATCAGCCATGATCTTATTGAATGGCGGGGCAGGCTCGAAGGGCTGGATGGCCTACTCCTGCTCCTATGTTCTTATGTTCTTATGATAGTAAACCCACAAGCTTTCGGAAACAATGCTCCTTCGTCAGGTGTGTGGAAGGTTCTGATCAGAGAAGGACATATAAAGTCACATGCAGTTTACAGAATACTGATTAGAATGCAAGTCTTTACAGCTAACCTCTGTGGTTAAGGGTATTGACACTGTCTTTTGTCACAATGATAAGGAACACAGAAGGGTGTGTTGCCTGCCTGGTGCTCGGGTCCAGGATGTTACATCTAGGCTGCAGAGGAACCTGGAGTGGGAGGGTGAGAATCCGGTCGTTGTGGTACATATGGGTGCCAACGACATAGACAAAATGCGAACTGAGGATCTGGAGAGGGAGTATGAAAAGCTGGGAATGGAATTAAAAAGCAGAACCGACAAGGTGGTTATCTCTGGATTACTACCTGAACCGCGTGCAGATGGTCATAGGGTAGGTAGGATTAAAGAGGTGAATGGGTGGCTTAGGGATTGGTGTGGGAGGAATGGGTTTGAATTTATGGGGCATTGGCACCAGTATTGGCGCAGGTGGGACCTGTTCAGGTGGGATGGTGTTGGTGTGAACCATGCTGGGACCAGAGTCCTGGCGAATTGTATAAATAGGACTGTGGATAGGGCTTTAAACTAATTGGGGGGGGGGGGGGGGGGGGTGTGGTGGCGGGGGGGGGGGGGGGGGGGGCGTGGGGGGGGGGGTGGTGGGGGGGGGGGGGGGGGGGGGTGGGTGGGTGGGTGGGTGCGAGCGAGGGTGCGAGGGTAGGTGAAATTACAGGGTCCAAAGTAAAGGAGAGGGTACAGGTACGGCAAGAGGCCAAGAATGTCCCAATAATAAAGGGAGTAGGCGGCATGAGTAAGGTTGGTAGCGTTCCTTCAAATAGGGTCCAGGTGAAGGCTGGGATGAAGACACTTTATCTGAATGCACGAAGCATTCGGAATAAAGTGAATGAGCTGGTGGCGCAGATCAGCACAAATGGATATGATCTGGTGGCCATTACAGAGACGTGGTTGCAGAGTGACAGGGACTGGGAGCTGAATGTCCAGGGGTATCAAGTGTTTAGGAAGGATAGACGGGAGGAAAAAGTGGGGGGGGTAGCTCTGCTGATTAAGGATAGTATCAGGGTGGTAGTAAGGGAAGATATAGGCGCCAAAGAGCAGAACGTGGAATCGTTGTGGGTGGAGATTAGGAACAGCAAGGGGAGGAAGACGCTGGTGAGTGTCGTCTATAGGCCCCCAAATAATGACCTGGAGGTGGGGCGGGCTATAAACACGCAAATAAATGCGGCGTGCAGGAATGGAACGGCGATAACTATGGGGGATTTCAATCTACATATTGATTGGTCGACCCACGTTGGACGTGGTGGGCTTGAGGAAGAGTTCTTGGAATGCTGCCGGGATAGTTTCCTTGAACAGTGTGTGTTGGAGCCGACGAGGGAGCAAGCTATCTTAGATCTGGTGTTATGTAATGAGGCAGGTAGAATTAGGGACCTTGTGGTGAAGGATCCTCTTCGGAAGAGTGATCATTGTATGGTGGAGTTTCTGATGCAGATGGAGGAGGAGAAAGTAGCAACCCAGACCTGTGTCCTTTATTTCAACAGAGGGGAGTACGATAAGGTGAGAGAGGAATTGGCGAATGTAGATTGGGGGCGCAGATTGGGAGGTAGGTCTGTTGAGGAACAGTGGAGGATCTTTAAGGAGATCTTTCTTGGTGCTCAGCAGAAATTTATTCCGACGGTGAAAAAGGATCGTAGGAGGAGAGATAATCAGCCGTGGGTAACGAAGGAGATTAAGGAGAGTATTAAATTAAAAGCTGATGCGTTTAGAGTGGCTAAGAGTAGTGGGCGAGAAGAGGATTGGGAGAGGTTTAAATATCAACAAAGAATGACAAAGGAGTTGATAAAGAAAGGAAGGATAAACTATGAAGCTAGGCTAGCGCTAAATATAAAAAAGGATAGCAAGCGTTTTTATAAATATATAAAAAGGAGAAGGCTGGCTAGGGTGAATGTTGGACCCTTAGAGGATAAGCCTCTCCCCATAGCTCAACCCCCTCAACTTCGGTGGTGGAGGCTACCTCGCTGAATATATTTAAGTCACAGGTAGATAGATTTCTGATAGACAGGGGAATTAAGGGTTATGGGGAGAAAGCGGGAAAGTGGAACTGATCCACTTCAGATCAGCCATGATCTTATTGAATGGCGGGGCAGGCTCGAGGGGCTAGATGGCCTTCTCCTGCTCCTATTTCTTATGTTCTCAGCTAATGTTCTGGGGACCCCAGTTCAAATCCTGCCATGGCAGCTGGTGGAGTTTGAGTTCAATAAAAAATATCTGGAATTAAGAATCTACTGATGACCATAAAACCAATGTCAATTGTTGGAAAAACCCATTCGGTTCACTAATATCCTATCAGGAAGAAAATCTGTCACCCTTACCTGGCCTACATGTTTGACAAAGTCCTGCATGAGAGATTTTCGTGCAAGATTAAAGTGCATGGGATTGAGAAAGTGTTTTGAGATGGATAGAAAACTGGTTGGCAGAGGGGAAACAAAAAATAGGAATTAACGGGGTGCTTTTCAAATTGGCAGACAGTAACTAGGGGGGTGCCACAGGGATCGGTGCTGGGATCCCAGCTATTCACTATATATATTAATCATTTGGTTGAGGGAACAAAATATAATGTCTCAAAGTTTGCAGATCATACCAAGTTGGGTGGGAGGGTGAACTGTGATAACGATGCAAAGATCTTTCAGAAGATCTGGACAAGTTGGGTGAGTGGGCTAATCAATGGCAGATGCAGTATAATTTGGATAAATGTGAGGTTATTCACCTTGGAATCAAAAACAATGTCCTTGTGCACCAGTCACTGAAGGTAAGCATGCAGGTACAGCAGGCGGTAAAGAAGGCAAATGGTATGTTGGCCTTCATTGCAAGAGGTTTCGAGTACAGGAGCAGGGACGTGTTGCTACAAATATACAGGGCCTTGGTGAGGCCACACCTAGAGTATTGTGTGCAGTTTTGGTCTCCTCTTCTGAGGAAGGATGTTCTTGCTCTTGAGGGAGTGCAGTGAAGGTTTACCAGGCTGATTCTGGGGAAGGCAGGACTGATGTATGAGGAGGGATTGACTAGGTTAGGATTGTTTTCACTGGAGTTCAGATGAATGAGGGGAGATCTCATCGAGACTTATAAAATTCTAACAGGATTAGACAGGGTAAATGCAGGGAGGATATTCCCGATGGTCGGGAAGTCCAGAACCAGGAGTCACAATCTGAAGATTCAGGGTAGACCATTTAGGACAGAGGTGAGGAGACATTTCTTCACCCAAGAATGGTGACCCCATGGAATTCATTACCACAGGAAGTAGTTGATGCCAAAACACTCAAATGTATTCAAGAGGTGACTGGATATAGCACTTGGGATCAAAGGTTATGGGGAAAAATCAGGATTAAACTATTTATTGAGTGTGATGATCATCCATTATCGTGATGAATGGTGGAGCAGGCTCAAAGAGCCAAATGGCCTTCTCCTGCTCCTATCTTCTATGTTTCTATGTGACTCCAGGTCCACAAAAATGTGGTTCATTCTCAGTTGCCCTTGGGCAACTGGAGATGGGCAATAAATGCAGGCCAGCCAGTGACACCCTTGACTCATGAATGAAAAAAAGTACCAGTGGACGATCTATCCCAGTTTTCTCGTCAGATCCCTGGCATCAAAGTCACCGGCAATTTGATTCACCACATCACATTAACAAATGGCTGAAAAGAACTGGATACAGGAAAGGATTTGGGTACTGACATCAGCTCAGCTGTATTACTGAAGACGAGTGCTCTAGAATGTGCTGCGCTCCTGTTCTGGCCCAACAGCCCCAGTTCACCTACCACACTACCATCTACCCAACAGTGTGAAAAAGTGTCTGCGTTTGTACATGCTGTCCACAAAAAGCAGGACAAATGACTGCTCCAAAGGTGATGAAACTATTCTCAATCACCAGCAAGTGATAGAAGTGGGTCTAGGGAATTGGTTGGTGCAGAATGACAGCTACTTTCATCTCTCAAACCTGGCTTCAAATCCAATCTTGGCTGAAGAGATAAAAGGTCTGAGTTTTGGGAAATCTCAGTTGGGTTTCCAGTGGGCTTGAGTCCATCGTACATGTCTACCTCTAATTTGGTTTGAATTGGCAATGTCACACAGACAGATCTAGAGATAGATACGACTGTGGCATAGGGCAAAGCTAGATGTCCATTATCTTTTGCAATTCTGGTTTTGAAAATCACATTGGCGTCTTTGGGATAAAATTGGGAGGAGTGGGGAGGGCAAAGTTACTCAGGGAGAGTGAAGTGGTCCTTCTTTGCATTTCTGGACGAAAGGTCTTGTTTTTTTTTTCAAATTTCTACTTCAATGCAAAGCAACATTAATTGGTGATTCCTTATTGTCTGAGAGCATTCGGAGTATTGTGAGACTTGAGTAGCATGTCGATCAGGCCAGAACAGATGGATGGTATCAGTTAACCAGCTAGGTTTTTGTGATAGTCGTTTTCTAGTCTTAGCCAATGAATGACCAGATTTATTGAGAAATGAACTTGTGACCTACGGGTTGTTCCCATAATCAGTGGACCATTACTGATATGGGTGATCTCACTTTTTGATGTAGTGTATATAAGAGAATTGTACATTATGTGTTTGGATTTTTGCAGTCCAGCTGATTACATTAGCTATATGTGCCTTGCACCAACACAAAATGATTGGGTGTTCCTGAATTAAGGGATTTTGTCCTAAGTTTGGGAGTGGGACACTGCTTCAGAGTGGAGGAGACTTTGCTTCACATTTGATTGAACATCTCTGTCTTGGACAGTGCTTGATGCTGATACCAAGTGTATGAAATTGAGAGTTTCATTCCCAGGCACATTCTTCAGTTCAGTTGTAAAGTTGAAATTTAAACCGAGGTGTCTGTCTCATCTGCCGTGTCTGACAAACACTTGAGGCCTGTTCTAAACCAGTTCTACACACTCTTGTCCTATTCTCTGATCTAAGTTTGATTTTAATTTTGATTTGATTTATTGTTGTCACGTGTTAGTATATAGTGAAAAGTATCGTTTCTTGCACAGACAAAGCATACCATTCATAGAGAAGGAAAGGAGAGAGTGCAGAGGGGCAGTGTTGTTCAGATTTGCTGTCTCTATCCCATCAAATCTTTGACATAAAACTCATGCCTATTTCCATTCAAAGCTCGGTTAGTTGATGCACCATTCCCTATGCTACTTTATAAACTTCTCAAATGACATTCCTGTGGACTCCTGTGGCCCCTGGGGGAACTGTACCCCAGCCAGAGTTGACAACTAGAGAGGGAAAGAGAGAAAATGGGTGCAAGGGGCACATGTGTGTGGAAGAATTTGATATCCAAATCATGTGTTCCAAGTCAAAGTTTGACCTGGTGCAGGACTCCTCAAATATTTATTAGCGTGCGCAGTTTCTGCTCCACCTGGTCCTATGGCATGCAGTCAGGGTGCTGCCAGCGTTTGAATATTCCTCTTGACAGTCCAAGACACTACCATGTTGTGTTGTGTGACAGTGGTGAAATGTAAGATCAGTAAGAAGTCTGACAACACCAGGTTTAAGTCCAACTGATTTATTTAATAGTAAACTCACAAGCTTTCAAGGTTCCCCTCTTCATCAGCCTTACCATTGGTAAGGCTTTCTTTCCTGAGGAGACTCTGCTATAATTGGCTGAGGTCCAGTCAGCATTACTCCAGGCACTGCGGTGCAGGCAGTTCCTGCAGCAGGTGGGGCAGGAGTGAAAACCAACAATAAATGTAATTTAATACTGTAATCTTGAATAATTGCCTGAGAATATCCTAACAAAATAATATGCCACTGAGTGTTTAACCCTTAAAACCCAAGTACAGAGACCAAGGACATTGATGCCCTGCTGGCTGAGGGAGGTGAGTGTGGCGAGATGTCTTACAGTCATAGAGGTTTACAACGCGGAAACAGGCTCTTCGGCCCAACTTGTAAATGTCACCCTTTTTTTAAACCTCTAAGCTAATCCCATTGACTGCATTTGGCCCATATCCCTCTGTACCCATCTTACCATCTGTGTAAATTGATTAATGTTTTCTGGAGAGTGAGCTGTGTATTGTATCAGGAAATAGAACCATTGAATTTTACAGCACTGAAGGAATCCATTCGGCCCATCATGCTTGCTAACTCTATTAGAACAATGAAAACTAATCCCATTGCCCCATTTTCTCCCCAAAACAGTAACCCTCTGCTTAAAATAAATGTCTTTTTTTAGAAAAAGTGGGAATACTCCACAGGAGAGGGATTCCACTAGAAAGTTAAAAGTTTATTTACAAGTAAGGCTTCCATTAATACAGCAATGAAGTTACTGTGAAATTCCCCAGAAGGTGGGGAGGGGGAATGGTGTGTGATATTGTTGATTGCAGAGGGATCATGCTATGGCTTTTTCACAAACTGAAAGTGCCACTGTCATTTTGGCTGTTTGCTGTTTGCCACAGCTGGACTTGACAAAGACTTTTTGCTGCTGTTCTAAAAGTGGTGCTTGGACCTCTCAAATAGTTGGGTCCTGGACACTATCTGATTCATGTAAAGTTTGTCGCTGATGTGTTAACTTCAGGAGAGGTTTACCTCCCTCCAGTGAATATTGTATTTAGCAATGTCAATATATTGTAAGCAAGAGAATTCTAATGGCCCTGTACTGTAGAGTTCACCTCCTTACTTCCTACAGAGTCCAAAAACACTGCCCCAATCTGTTGCCAGGATTATCCTTAATTTGTTCGACATTGATTTAACTAAAGAACATTTGGATATAAAGTAACATTTTATTTTACTAGCTGTAGAGTGCTGGACTCTTAATTTAAATAAATATATCACAATGGTCTGAGGGCCTAAATGCTCATTTACATTTTAAAGCCTGGCCCTAACTCTGCTTCGTTTGATTCTGAAACCTTTTATATCCCAGATAAGTCAAAGCTATGAGAATCCTGGGGCTGTACCGAGATTCTCCTTCACTGAGTTCAGCGTTTTAATGTAGTATTAATGGTAATAAATACACTTTGGTTCAAAGGCCTGAAATGTTACAGCTGCAGAGCTGCATTTCTTTGCCAATTTGCAACCAGATCACATTTCCTGCCTGTCTTAATGGAACAATTGCTCAATCATATAGTTCTGGTTCTGACCATGGAACCATGGAAAGAGGAATCTATCTATGCAAAATCCATCTCATTGCCCTAACTTGCCAATTCCCACCCCAATGACTCTGTATCAGGCCTTGCACCCAATATTTCTTCAGTATTTTCTGAAAAGCTGTAGTGGCCATTGCGTTACCTACTCCCTATCACAAAACATTCCATAGCTCAACAGCCCTGTTGAGAGATGTCTCTTAACCTCTGTCCTCCCTTTCTGATCAATTTAAATGAATGACTCCTCATTACTGATCGTCATGCAGATGGATAGTCTTCCCCTTTCACACTGTCAAGTCCTTTAATATTTTTTGAAGCTTTATTAAATCTCTGTTTTCTCAGCTTTGATGAAGGTAAGGTAGGTAGCTCAACTCTCCTTCTGAGTATACCTGCCATTCCCTAGTATCATCCTGGTGAATCTATTCCGTGCACTCTTAATGACCTTTCTATAAAGGGGTGCCCAGAACTGCACTCACAATGCTAACTGAGGCCTAACCAAAGTTTGGTACAAATTCATCATGACTACTTTACTTTTTACCTGTTAAAACACTTAACATACTGTTGGTCTTTCTATGGTACCACGGAATAGAATGAACTTCTGGCAGCAATAGATATACAGCATCTCAAGTACATGAAAGACATTCAGAATTTTATACTATGCGTGCTGTTAGTCTATTTGGCAGCATTCAGACTGGAGAAAGATCTACAATTGGTATTTTTTCAGTGCCACATTGGTGACAGAGTAACTTGAATGCATCACTAAAATTCAGACACAGGTGTGTCTTGGGCTTAGATTTATCTGAAGCTTCCAGTTATGGCAGTGTTACTATCTGCTTTGTTGATGAAATAGCCCTATAAGTGACTTCAGGAGAAGTATGTGTCCAGTAGATGAGTTTATGAAGAGAGATGGAATTGAAGAATATGCTGTAGCTGGGTGGGGTTGGGTTCAGCAAAGGGAAATGCAGGAAATAGGGCTGGGGTAGGCCAGGTGGCCTGTCAAGCCTACTCCACCACTCACTATGATCATGGCTGATCTTGGGCTTCAATTCAGTTTTCCTGTCCCCTCCCCATATCCCTGAATTTCCTGAGAGACCAAAATTCTGTCTATCCCAGCCTTAAATATATTCAGTGATGGATCATCCACAACCCTGTGGAGCAGAGAATTCCAAAGATTCACAATCCTTTGAGTGAAGTAATTTCTTCTTATCTTAGTCCTAAATAATTGGCTCTTCATCCTGAAACTGTGACCCCGTGCTCTAAATTCCCCACAGTTGTGTGTCTACCCTGTCAAACCCCTTCAGAGTCTTGTATGTTTCAATGAGATCAGCTTTCACTATTTTAAACTCTCGAGAACATAGACCCAATTTCCTCAATCTCTTATCATAGGACAACCCCCTCATTCCAGGGACCAATTCAGTAACTTCCACTATACCATCTCCAGTGCAAGAATATCCTTCTGTGTGGAGACCAAATCTAAATAATATTCCAGATGTGGTTTCATCAAAATCCTATACAACTGTAGAAAGATATATGTATTCCTCTTCCTGTGCTGTAATCTATTCCTGGGCTGTAATTTTCTTTGTTCTTTTGGTCCCCGGAAGGGTAGGGGGTTTAAGTTCAGTCGGGCAGCATGGTCAGTGCAGGCTTGGAGGGCTGAAGGGCCTGTTCCTGTGCTATAATTTTCTTTGTTCTTTGTACTCCAATCCCCTTGCAATCCAACTTCCTAATTGCTTGCTGCGCCTGCGTACTACCTATTCTATCAGTTGTTTGAACAATGCTGAAATCTATAATTAAGGAAGTCTTAGTAATGCACTCAGAAAAACACGGTATTATTAGAGCAGGACAACATGGTTTTACTAAACAGAAATCCTGTTTGACAAATTTATTACAGCTTTTAATAAAGTAACTAAGAAGGTAGGTAAAGGATAATCGGTTAATGTAACATGTTTGGATTTCCAAAAGACATTCTGTAAGGTACAACACAAAATATTAATAAGGAAGATAAGGGCTCAAAGAGTGGACGATAATATATTAGCATGGATAGGTTAGCTTAAACCTATGCCCTCTAGTTTTAGACTCCCCTACCTTTGGGAAAAGATATTGACTATCAATACTGTCTATGCCCCTCATTATTTTATAGATCTTTATAAGATCAGCCCTCAGCCTCCTACGCCCCAGAGAAAGAAGTCCCAGTCTATTCAGCATCTCCTCATAACTCAAGCCATCAAGTCCTGGTAGCATCCTAGTAAATCTTTTCTGCACTCTTTCTAGTTTAATAAGATCCTTTCTATAATAGGGTGACCAGAATTGCACACACTATTCCAAGCGTGGCCTTACAAATGTCTTGTACAACTTCAACAAGACGTCCCAACTCCTGTATTCAACTCCTGAAAGCATACAAAGTGGTGAGGATTAGTGGGAAGCCAGAGGATTGGGAAGCCTTTAAAAGCGACCAAGGTCAACTAAAAAACAATAAGGGCGGAGAAGATGAAAGATGATGTAAGCTAGCTAGTAATATAAAAGAAGATAGGAAGAGATTTTTTCAATGTATATAAGGTAAGAGAGAGGCAAAAATAGCCATTGGACTACTAGAAAATGAGGCTGGAGAAGTAATAATAGGAAACAAAGCAATGGCAGAGGAATTGAGTAGTTATTTTGCATCAGTCTTCATGGTGGAAGACCAGTGGGATGCCAGAACTCCAGGAGAGTCAGGGGGCACAGGCGAGTGTAGTGGCCATCACTGAAGAGAAAGTTCTGGGGAAACTGAAAGGTTTGAAAGTGGATAAATCTCCTGGACTGGATGGACTATACTCCAGGGTTCCAAAAGAGATAGCTGAGGAAATTATGGAGGCATTGGTAGTGATCTTTCAGGAATCACCAGAGGTAGGGAGTGTACCAGAGGACTGGAAAGTGGCTAATGTAACACCGCTGTTTAAGAAAGGAGGGAGGCAGCAGATGGGTAATTATAGGCCAGTTAGCCTGACTTCAGCCATTGGCAAGATTTTAGAGTCCATTATTAAAGATGAGACTGCAGAGTACTTGGAAATGCATGGTAAAGTAGGACTGAGTCAGCACAGCTTTGTCAAGGGGAGTCATGTCTGACAAATCTGTTAGAATTCTTTGAAGAAGTAACAAGGAAGTTAGATAAAGGAGAATCACTGGATGTGATTTAATTAGATTTGCAGAAGGCCTTTTGATAAGGTGCCATATAGGAGACTGTTAAGTAAGCTAAGTGTCCATGGTGTTAAGGGTAAGATCCTGGCATGGGTAAAGATTGGCTGACTGGCAGAAGGCAGAGAGTGGGGATAAAGGGGTCTTTTTCAGGATGGCAGCCGGTGACTAGTGGTGTGCCTCAGGGGTCAGTGCTCGGACCACAATTTTTCACATTATACATTAACGATTTGGAGGAAGGATCTGAAGGCACTGTTGCTAAGTTTGCAGAGGAAACAAAGATATGTAGAGGGACAGGTAGTATTGAGGAAGCAGAGGGGCTGCAGAAGGACTTGGACAGATTAGGAGAGTGGGCAAAGAAGTGGCAGATGGAATACAATGTGGAAAAATGTGAGATTATGTACTTTGGAAGGAGGAATGGAGGCATAGACTATTTTCTAAATGGGGAATCAGAAGCACAAAGGGACTTGGGAGTCCTTGTTCAAGACTCTCTTAAGGTTAACGTGCAGGTTCAGTTGGCAGTTAGGAAGGCAAATGCAATGTTAGCATTCATGTTGAGAGGACTAGAATACAAGACAAGGATGTACTTCTGAGGCTGTATAAGGCTCTGGTCAGACCCCATTTGGAGTATTATGAGCAGTTTTGGACCCTGTATCTAAGGAAGGATGTGCTGGCTTTGGAAACAGTCCAGGAGAGGTTCACAGAAATGATCCTTGGAATGAAGAGCTTTCGTATGAGGAACAGTTGAGGACTCTGGATCTGTACTCATTGGACTTTAGAAAGATGAGGGGAGATCTTATTGAAACTTACAGGATACCACAAAGCCTGGATAGAGTGGACATGGAGAGAATGTTTCCACTAGTAGGAAAAACAAGAACCAAAGGCACAGCTTCAAGCCAAAGGGGTGATCCTTTAAAACAGAGATGAGGAGGAATTTCTTCAGCCAGAGAGTGGTGAATCTGTGAAATTTTTGCCACAGAAGGCTGTGGAGGCCAGGTCATTGAGTGTCTTTAAGACAGAGATAGATAGGTTCTTGATTAATAAGAGGATCAAGGGTTATGGGGAAAAGGCAGGAGTATGGGGATGAGAAAAACATCAGCTACAATTGAATGGCGAACAGACTCGATGGGCCGAGTGGCCTCATTCTGCTCCTATGTCTTATACGTGGAATTGAGAGTTGTGAAGAAGATGCAAGGTGATTTAGACAAATTGGGCAAACACGTGGTAGGTGCAGTACAGTGTAGCTAAATGTGAAGTTATACACTGGTACGAAAAACAGTAAAGAAGAGTATTATTTAAACGATGATATATTGGGAAGTGTGGATGGACAAAGGGACCTTGTTCATCGGTCAATGAAAGTGGAGAGGCAGATGCAGCGAGCAATTAGTAAGGGAAGTGAAATGTTGGCCTTTATTGCAGGAGTTCAGAAGTAGAGATGACTTACTGCAGTTATACAGGGCCTTGGTGAGACCATGCCTGCAGTGTTGGTCTTCTTACCTAAGGAGGGCTATACTTGTCATAGAGGGAGAACAGCGGAGGCTCGCTAGACTGATACCGGGCTTGGTGGGTTTGCCCTGTGAGGAGAGGTTGGGTCAGCTGGGCCTGTATTCACTGAAGATTAGAAGCATGAAAGGAGATCTGATTGAAATGCTGACAGGGCTGGATGGACTAGAAGAAGGGAGGATGTTTTCCCTGGAGCCAGGAGACAGTTCAGGATACGGGGTGGACTATTTAGGACTGAAGTGAGGAAAGATTTCTTTACTGAAAGGGTAGTGTACCTGTGGAATTCTCTACCACAGAAGGTTGTTGAAGGCAAGTCAATGAATGTCACAGAGTCATAGAGGTTTACAGCATGGATTGTATTCAAGAAAGAGAGAGGTAATCTTTTAGATTTTAATGACATCAAGGGATAGGGGGAGAAAGCAGTAATGTGGCATTGGTCATATTGAATGGCAGAACAGACTTAAAGACCCACATGGCCTGCTCCTAATTTCTGTGTAACTTCATGATCTATGGGGCCAGATGCAAGTGTGAGGTCATCCACTTTGGCAGGAATAATAGTAGGAAGGACTACTACTTAAAGGGCGAAAAGCTGCAGCATGCTACGGTGCAGAGGGACCTGGGGGTCCTTGTGCATGAGTCGCAAAAACCCAGCCTACAGGTGCAGCAGGTGGTCAGGAAGGCAAATGGGATGCTGGCCTTCATAGCGAGGGGGATTGAATATAAAAGTAGGGAGGTCTTGCTGCAACTGTACAGGGCACTGGTGAGGCCACAGCTGGAGTACTGTGTGCAGTTTTGGTCGCCGCACTTGCGCAAGGATATTTTGGCCTTGGAGGGAGTGCAGAGGAGGTTCACTAGGCTGATACCGGAGTTGAGGGGGTTGAGCTATGAAGAGAGGCTGAATAGACTGGGCTTGTACTCGTTGGAGTTTAGAAGGATGTGGGGGGATCTTATTGAGACATATAAGATGATGAAGGGGATGGATAGGGTAGAGGTGGAGAGGTTCTTCCTGCTCAGAAAGGGCAGCAGGACTAGAGGGCACGGCCTCAAGATAAAGGGGGGGCGGTTTAGAACAGAGTTGAGGAGGAACTTCTTCACTCAAAGGGTGGTGAATCTCTGGAATTCTCTGCCCGTTGAGGTGGTGGAGGCTACCTCACTAAATATATTTAAGACGCGGGTAGATAGGATTTTGATAGGCAAGGGAATTAAGGGTTATGGGGAGAGAGCAGGAAAGTGGAACTGAGCCACTTCAGATCAGCCATGATCTTATTGAATGGCGGGGCAGGCTCGAGGGGCTAGATGGCCTACTCCTGCTCCTATTTCTTATGTTCTTATGTCACTCTTTTCTTTCAGACTTCCCCCTCCCCCTCTTCCTTTGTCATTCTGTCTGTCTTTCCAGAATATTATGCATGCCAGAATATTTATTTCCCTTTCACATCGTAACTGTGTCTCTGTGATGGCAATTAGATAAAAAGCATTTACCTCTACTTGTGCCCCAGCTAATCTATCTTATTGCAGCTGCTTTGTGCATTCAGATATCTTATTTTATATTTGTGTTAAACTCTCTACCCCTTCCTGGTCCATTCTGCTTGTCTGTACCTACATTGCTCAACTGTTCTATTGCCTTGACGGTTCTAATTAGACCTCCCTTCATCCAAAACCTTACCACCCCCTCAGGTTCAGGGACAAGTTCCCTTGTTAGCAGCTGTGACCCAAGTGGATGAAGCTGTGATTGCTTCACTGCCAGTAGTTTTTAATTTGTCTGTTTTATTTGTTGATCAACAGAGCCAAATACCCAATAAAGTGGTTGTTCTGCAATAATGCAAATAAAGCCTGCATGGAATTTGAGACACCATCACTCTGCTCATTAGAATCACCTTAATAAATTATGCTAATTTCATTGATTTACATATGGGGATGAGATATGCACTTCTTTCAGAACACACATCATTCTGAAACTTGAGGATACAGTAATGATTAAGAGTCTGGAAGATGATGGTGTGTGTATTTTGTTATTGATGAAGATAATTTCTCATCAAGTAACCTGCTGGCAGACTCAACTGCAGATTTATTCTGTTCACACAATTCTAAGTAGTCAGTTTGGGCTTAGTGGCAGCTCTCCTATCTCTGAGTTTGAAGGTCATAAGGTTAGGAGATCATGCTCCAGTGGTATGAGTGTGTAATGCAGACACATGGGTCACTGTTGTGAATAAACGCTGCACTGTTTTTGGATGAGACATTACACTCAGGCCAGGTTTGCTCTTCTAGGTGTATGGTCCTGTTGGAATATGAACAAGTGAGTTCTCCACAGGTGCTTCAGCCATCATTTATCCATTGACCTCTTTAAACTTCAACTTGCAATGCTAGAATTAAAGAGGCCACTATCTGTAAAATGTAAGATCCAATCTAGACTCACTTAGCAAAGTAATAGTAATCCTACTCTAGTCCACAAGACGTTAAAGACGTCCCACTTGATGCACATCCTGTAGCCCATATTTCTGCTCAGCATTCACTATAAAATACTGACTGGCTTCCAAACAATACTGCCAACAAGTTCACAAAAACAAAATAGTTGTGGATTTTAGAAACCTGAAATAAAAGCAGAAAATGCTTAAAATACTGAATAAAGGATTGGTCTTATCTTAACTGGGAGAGTTGTGAATCTTTGGAATTCTCTACCTTAGAGAGTTGTGGATGCTCTGTTATTGTGTATAATCAAGATGAGATGAGTAGACTTTCCGACATTAAAAGAATTAAGAGATATGGGGATAATGTGGGGAAATAGCATTGAGGTAGAAGCTTAGCCATATTCTTGTTGAATGATGGCGGTTCAGGCATGTTGGTTGTGTTTATCTACTTTGTGTTTTTCAGTGAGCGCTGAGGAGGATAATGCAGCTGATGTGGTCCATATGGACTTCCAGAAGGCCCTTGATAAAGTGCCCCATAACAGACTTAGTAGCAGCGTTGGAGGCAGTGGAATAAAAGAGCCAGTGGCAGCATAAACACAAAGTTGACTGAGTAGCAGGAAACAGAATAGTGGTAAATGTTGTTTTTAGGATTGGAAGAGGTAATATAAATAGGTTCCTCAGGGGCCAGAAGTGGGACTCCTGGTTTTCCGACAGCAAATGTTAGAGCCCATTATCAAAGATTTTACAGTTCCAGTTTCCTCCCACGGTCCAATGATGTGCGGGTTAGGTTGATGGGATTTTCTAAGTTGACATTAGTGTCAGGGGACTAACAGGGTAAATATGTGGGGTTACAGGAAAAGGGCTTGGGTAGGATTGTGGTCGCTGCAGACTCAGTGGGCCAAATGGCCTCCTTTTGCACTGTAGGGATTCTATGAACGTTTGGAAAACAGTGGTAGAATTGAATAAGATCAGCATGGATTTCCGAAGGGGAAAACATGCTTAGTAGATCTACTGGAATTCTTCGAGGAGGGGGTGGGGTCCACAGTAGATGCAGTTTATTTGGATTTTCAGAAGCTCTTTTACAAAGTCCCACAAAATTAAGTGCACAGGATTTGTGGTAATTCATTGAGATGCATAGAAAACTGGCTGGTAGACAGGAAATGTGAGGTATCCACTTTGGTAACAGAAGTAGGAAGACAGATAAAGGGATCAAAGAATATGGTGGGCAGACAGGATCAGATTATTGAGTTGGATGACCAGCCATGATCATAAGAATGGTGGAGCCATTTTGAAGGCCTATTGCTGCTCCTATTTGCTATGTTTCTGTTTCCATTGCATTTCAGAACCCAGGGCAGGTTGGGGTCTTACAACCAGAGACAAGTCCCAGGGCCCGAATAAGTCGCAGAGGTACAATCTGGCCTCCATGGACAAATTGTGCAGGATGGTTATGGGCTTGATGCATTTTATAAGGTAGTCTTGTATTGTTGGGGCCTTTCTGTGACTAAAAGATTTGTTACATGTGTAAAGGAATTGTGTTTCCTTTCACATGTCATTCAGAAACCTGGCTACAGTAATTATTATTTATACATACTGTGTAAAGAGAAAATGTTCAAATTGATTTGAATATGAATTCTGTTGGATGCGAGTTACGCTGGGAGGTATGACTCCACAATGGTGGACCTCAGAATCCATCTGGTTACCTTGTTAACTGGCCATTTGTGGGTTTTTGGGTACAATTGTGATCCTTGAATATTATTCCCCAGGCAGAGACTGAAGCAGCAGGCAGGGTTAGGTAATAATCGCGTGACTAAAAAATGACCAATGTTTGGTAGTAAGAAATTTGAGTATTGCTGCAAAAGACATTTTGTCAAAGCTTTTCAACTTGCACTCATCAGGACAATCGCAAGATCACCAGTGTTAACAGCTTTATAGTGAATGAGAAGAGAATGCTGATTGGTTGGCAAGTGGGCTGTGATTGGTAGAGATATTGCCATGGTGAATACACCAGTTAATGGTGACTGACGGTTAACTGCCAAACAATTTAATCCAAGCAACTTGCCCCTGATTAGTCAAGGTATTATCCTAAAGAATGTCATTTGCTGATTCAGTCACTTATTTTATTTAGCTGCAACAGGCAATCTGTGTACATGTCATTTCTGCCTACGAAGGACAGAGCTTCATATATGTAGCTTCCAGTACACACAAGTACATCACACTGTGAACCTGACTGGCAATCTTCAATTGGTTATCAACCTATTTATAAGCACACTGAGGGTTATTGATCAAATGTTGTCCAGTTGCAGATCACAGGCTGGCAGTTCAGCTCAGAATGCTCTAGGAGGGCAAGATATCTCAAAAAATCAGAGGAAGTGGTAAAGATAGCTGTTTCACACTGTTACAAAACCACAGCAACATGAGGCAGTTCTCCACTAACAGGACGCTACCATCCACCAGAAGGACGTTCTGCCTATTCCAGGATGATCATGTGGTATACGAAGTTCAGTGCTAGTGTGATGCTAAGTATGTAGACCGAACATCCCAAAGACTGGTGGATCAGATCAAACAGCATGTCCCTACCACTGTTTGCAATGAAGATACACATCTGAATTTACAGACAGAAAGAACATGTACACACATTGTGCCTGTTTCAGCTAAACAAGATAAATGCTATCCATTCACTGCTTTATTCCTCAAGCCAATGCCTTGACCAATTATACTGAAACTGCTTGATTTAAATTTTTAAACAATGCTTGGCAGTTAACCATCAGTCACCATTAGCTGATGCAATCTCCAATACAAAACTAACATACTTTTCCCCTGACTTTGGTATTCTTGCAATTGTCCTGAAGGGTGCAAGATGAAAAGCTTCAATAAAATGTCTTCTTTCAACAATAGTCAGGTGACAAATGTACTAAACAGTTAAATATTCAAAATTAACTCAACAGTTATTTTCCTCCTGATGATTTTGTTTGTTTTGGGCTTGCAATGGGAGCAGTCATGAGGAGGTTAAATACAGCCTCTATCATGACCACCATGAGAGAAAGGGGATGATTCCAGTCACCCAGCCACCCACACTGCTGGCCCTGGAGCTCCAGTGTACACAACAGACCTTCACAGCTGTTTCTCCAAATAGATTGTCATACCAAAGTGTTACATTAACCTTTTGGGAACTGTATGATTGGATTTTGTGAAAAATGTTGTCTTCATTTTGAACACCGAGTTCTTTTTAATGAGAATCATCATGGCGAGGCAGCTGCAGCACGATGCTAATGTACAAAGGTCCTGCAATACGACTTGGAGAGCCCTCATTTCAAACCCTTGCCAGCTCTTTTTCAGACGCTGATGGGCGATTTCTATTATTTTCTTTTTAATTTAGTCTGAGGTGGATTTTGTATTTGGGAATTTTATTAAAAAAAACTCTAGTTTCACACAAGTTATTGGGTCTGGATTGCACTGGAAGGTGGAGGTAGGTTCAACTGAGGCCTTCAAGAGGGCATTGGATGCTCATTTGAGTAGAAACAATATGCAGGGGTACGGGGAAAAGACAGGGACTGACATTACATCATGAGGCTCATTTGGAGAGTCAGTGCACAGTCAATGGGCCAAGTGGCCTCCTGCACTGTAACAATTCAGTGATTCTGTTTTCTAGAATTGTACATCCGAAAAGGTGGCTATTGACACATTGTGACTTTGCTGGCTCTTTAAACGGGCAATTCTAATATTCCTGCTCCTCTGATTTTCTCCTTTCCAAGTGCTCCAGTCCTTTTTGAAGGTGGCATAGTGCATCACAACAACAATTGTCTGGTTTCCCCTTGAATTTTCTGTCAACTGTCTTTGATCTCTGTCCCTGGGTTACTGACCCTCCTGCCAATGGAAAATGCTTTTTCCTGTTACTCTGTCAAAACCATTCCTGGTTTTGAACACCTTTATCAAATCTTTCCTCAGCCTTCTCTGATCTAAGCAGAGCAATCTCATTCTCAATTCTCCCCATATAACCCTCATCTCTCACCCCATATCATTCTAGTGAATCTCCTCTCAGAGCTATGATATCCTTCCTGAAGAGTGGTGTTCTGAGTTGAACACAATACTCTAGCTGAGGCCTACCCAGTGTTTTATAAATGTTTAGCATAACTTCCTTGCTTTAGTACCCTATACCCCTGTTTTGAAGCTATGGATCCATATGCTTTCTTTAACAACTTCCTCAATTTGTCCTGCCTATTCCAAATATTTGTTAATGTGAAGTCCCCAGGTCTCACTGCTCCTTTGCGCCCTTTATAAGTGCACCATTTAGTTTATATTATTGTTTTCTTCCAGAATGCGTTGCTTCACACTTCTGTGTATTCAGTTTAATCTGCCACATGTTTGCCCATGCTGTTGCTATCCTCATTGTTCACTGCATTTCCAAGCTTTGTGTCAACTGAACGCCTTGAGAGTCTGATTCTTATACCCAAGTCCAGGTCACTGATATATATCGAAAAGAACAGTTGTCTGAAGCAACGTTATATGCTTCCTTCCAATCTGATAAGCAACAGTTAACATTGCTCTCAGTTTGTATGTATTTATTCAAGGGCCTCACTCCACAATGTTGTTAAGCATGCTAATTGGTGATTTTGATTTGATTTAGGTTTTCAGTCTGTTCTCAGAATGCGATGGTGGAATATTCTTTTAAGAGCTGCTGCAATGCCATTTCAGAAAAGCAGTCTGATAAACAGGGCTTTTAAAAACTTTAGCAGCAATCAGGCATCCGTCACTTTATTCCAGATAATGCTGTCTGGTGATACTGTTTTTGCTCTGGATGAAATAATGTACAAAGATAAAAATGAAGGTGAGATTTGTGCGTGTCGCAGGCAGTGTCAGTAGTTGTAATGCTAACACAGTCATCCCAACTACAGTCCTTTAGCTTAAATCTTGTAAAAAGAAGAAAAGAAGTTATATTCTTTGGCTTGTGCCCAGGCTCGCCGAGTTAGTGAGATGCTGATTTGGACTCCACCCCTTGTCCCCTACTCTCCTCCAGCGTACAGCCTGACTTTTTCAGCCTGGCACAGGGATTGGCATGGTTATGGCCAGTCCCACAAACTGGACAAGTATGAAAGGCTGGTATATGACTAGATGGACAGAAAGTACAATACTCAATTTCAAAGAACAAAATAGCAATTTTAAAGAAAGCAAGAAGGTGGATGGGAAAGGAAGGCCTTTAATCCACAGTGTCAATCATGAAAAATTCATCATCTGTGCTGGGAACTGACAGGAGCACGCCTGCAGGTGTTCTAAATGATGTTTAGTAGTCAGAGGGTTAAAGGCAACACTGCTAAGGACTTAGATATAAATCAGTCCGCTTTATTAAGATTCAAGTATTTCATTACTCCTCAGGGAGTGGGATAATTACAGTGTGGCTGTATGAAGTAGTGTAACATTATTTGAATTCATTAAGCTTTTAGAATGATTGAAGCTCTTTAAGATTGATTTGTAAGCTTTTATTGCCACATTCCTGTAGAAACTTGCTCTTTCTTTTCATTTGGCAACTGATGCAAGATGCTACAGAACAATTAATCATTTGTCAGGGCTGAGCTTCAGTTCGTACCCATTGTCAGAAGGGTTTCTCCCTGCTTCAGTTTTGCCTAAATGGATTCTATCATTTCAACCTCATCATTTATTTCCCCAGCAGTCAATTCAGGATGAATTTTATCTTCAGAGTGAACTACTTAAGTGTCTATTAACACCTGATTGGTGTGTGCAAGCCAACACAAGAATTAGGGGCAGGAGTAGGCCAGTCAGCCCCCCGAGTCTTCTCTGCCAATCGATCAGATCATGACGGATTTGTGTGTGGTGTCAACTCCACTGTATGACTGCCCCCCATAACTCTTACCTTATTTGTCTATCAGACACCTACCCAATTCTACCTTCAATAAATTCAATGGCCCAACTTGCATTGCACTGTGGATAAGAGAATTCCAAAATTTAATGACCCTCTGAGTGAAAAAAGTAATCCTTATCTCAGTATCAGATGGGAGACAGCTAATTTTTAAATAGTATCCCCTGTTTCTGGATTCTCTACAATAGAAAACATTCAGCATCCACTTACGTGTTTCAATAAGTCAACTCCCATATGTAACTAGAGTAGGCTTTTAAAAATTCACTCTTGGGATGTAAACATCACCTGGCATTTATACCCATCCCTAATTGCCCTGAAAACTTGGTGATGGGTCGTCTTAATTAAGCGATTTGGTTGATCATTTCAAAAGGCAGTTAGTGGGGAACTGGAATCGCATATGAACAAGAAGCATGAATAGGCCATTCAGCCCCTTGAACTTGCTGTGCCATTTAATAAGACCATGGCTGATCTGATAACCTCAAATTTGCAACCTGTCCAGTCCCGTTAACCAATCACCATCCCCCCCCCATGCTTAACAAGAATCTATCTACCTCTGCCTTAAAAATATTCAAGGACTCTGATTCCACAACATTTTGAGGAAGAGCGTTCCTTAGACTGTCACGCTTCTGAGTGAAAGAATTTCACCTCATCTCTGTTTAAATGAGCAATCCCTTATTTTTAAAAAAGTGAATCCTGGTTCTAGGTTCCCCTACAACAGAAAACATCCTGTTTAAATCCATCCTGTCAGAACTCCCCATAGTCTTGTATATTTCAATCAAGTCACCCTCATACTCTCCTGGATTTTCATGGATACAAGCCTAACCGGTCCTTTGTTTCCTTATAATATAACCTTCTCATCCTAGGAATTAGTCTGGTAAACTTTTTCTGAATTACATTTATGTTCTTTAAATAAGGTGATCAATACTCCAAATGTGTTCTCACTTGTGCTCTGTATAACTGAAACATAAACTCCCTACTTTCGTATTCAATTCCCCTTGCAATAAATGATGAATCTGTTCATTCCACCAGCCTGTCCATGTCCTATTGAAGTCTATCATGATCCTCCTCACCATTCACAATACTGCCAAGTTTTGTAATATTTGCAAATTTTGAATTTGTGACCTGTACATCCAGGTCTAAGTTATTAATATAAATCAAGAACAGCAGCGTTCCTAACACCAACCTTCAGGAATTCTCAGGAAACCCATTCTTGGCATTGGAGGTGAAGATAGAAAAGTGGATGGAGAATGAAGTTTGTTCTTGAAGAACGATGTCTTGGATTTTTCAATTTCCAATATAATCCTGTAGTAATGAGAGCAGCTGTCCTTTAATTGAAAGAGATGGGTTTTGGGAATCAGGATGATTGCTGCATAGCGCCAGGATTACTGGATCACTGAGAAGAGGAAGCAATTCCAGATGAGTTGCTCAAGAGGGCAGCCACCATGCCTGATTCCATGTTTGTGAGTAGGGTGTAGTCATCAACACCAACTCAAAAGCTCAAAGAATCAGGGAGTGGGGCCGGAAGCCTGCGCTATGCCCGATGACAGGACCTCACCATAAATTAGAATCATAGAATCCCTGCAGTGCAAAAAGAGGACATTCAGCCCATCGAGATAGTCACCCGAATTGAACCCGGAATCCTGGCGCTGTGAGGCTGCAGTGTTGACCATTGTGCCACCATGTTTAGAAGTGTTTCAAATTATTTGGAGGTTTAAAAAAAACATTGTCATGGGAAAAGCACTGATTACATACTCAGCAGGCAGTCCTGTGGATGGCCACACTACACTCTGTGAGACAGTCAGACCATCCTGATTGGACTCATTGTTAGGCCTAGAAATTGAAGCAAAAGGAGGAACACACCTTCACATCATCCTTACCTATTAAATGTGTTGCTGCCACCATTACTCTGACTGGAACAAGTTATGTTAGTCTGTGGTAGCGAGAACTGCAGATAGGGAAAGGGGAATATCCACTAAACCATTTTTAAATTCAGTTGGCCTTGAAAAGCATGGGGATGATTAACTTTGTGAAAGGATTAAATAGAAAAGTCCAAAAAGAAAAGGATAAAATGCTGAATGAAAAATTATCTTTTGAAAATCAAGATGAGTTAGTGAGGAGCTCTGAATATGTTCACAGACTGTGCAAAAAGGGCATCTTATGCAACCCATTCTTTTAATAAGCCATGACATGTAGACATGGACGCAATCCATGACTAGTGTGGGCAGAGTGATTCCTAATTGAAAACTGTTGATGCTAAAAATGTGACAAGTTGTGTAGACAGGAAGTGTGTGCAGATGCAAGATTTTAATAAACTATACATTGTAATGTTCAGTGATTTGCAATCCTAAATCCATATCCAATATGAAGTTTCATCTGTTTTTAATAGGCAGTGGCTTGCTTTCCATTCATGCTCTTTGTATTACCTCTATGATCAATAATGTTATCTATTGGGAGCAGTTTGCAAGTACTGTAGCAATAAAATCTAAATCATATAGCTGAGGTTTTGAATGTACCAGACAGATGTGAGAAGTTGATTCACATCTGGTACTGTACAGATTCTGACTGTATCTGAACTTTTGTAAGTGTTTTTGTTCAAAACCTGCTCAAGAATTTGAGCACATAATCAAGGCTGACGCTTCAGTGTAGTACTTGGGGGAGCTGCATTGTTGGAGGTGTTGACTTCAGCATGAGATGTTAAACTGAGGGCTTCAGCTGCTTATTCAGGTGGATATACAGAAGTCACAAGAGGGTTGTATGCAGCAGAAAAGGGGCGTTCTCCCAGTTTCCTGGTTGATGATGAACCTTTAACCAATCTCATTAGAGATTAGCTGATAATTTATTGCTGTTTGTAGGACCTTGCAAATTGGCAGCTGGGTTTTTCTACATTTTGCAGTGATTGCCCATCAGAAGTATTTAATTATCTAAGAAACTCATTGAAAGTTTCTGAGGACGTGAAAGGTACAATGGACATCAAATTCATATTTTCCTAGTGTCTGTCACGTACTGTGTAGCTCTCCATGTGGCAATGTGTGTTATGACTATCAGCTTCTGCACGTGTACGTGAACTTGGAGAAGCAGTAACCCTATCATGTCAGAAAAGCTGATATTTGAGAATGGGGCAAGCAAGTGAGGGAAATGAGAGTCAGATTTAGATCATCTTTATTAAGCACCATCCAATTTTCAAATCTACAGTTGATTGAGAACGTATGTCCTTTATGCCCATTAATGATAATTTCAATGACTGGTGGCCAGAGGAGTCCACTGGTCCATAACTACAAAAGGTTGTCAATGTTGCTCAATCCGTCACGCAAACCAGCTTCCCATCCATTGACTCTGTCTACACTTCCTGCTGCCTTGTCAAAGCAGCCAGCATAATTAAGGGCCCCATGCACCCCGGACATTCTCTCTTCCACTTTCTTCCTTTGGGAAAACGTTGCAAAAGTCTGAGGTCACGTACCAACCGACTCAAGAACAGCTTCTTCCCTGCTACTGTCAGACTTTTGCATGGACCTACCTCGCGTTAAGTTGATCTTTCTCTACACCCTATCTATGACTGTAACACTACATTCTGCACTCTCTCATTTCCTTCTGTATGAATGGTATGCTTTGTATAGCACACAAGAAACAATACTTTTCACTGTATGTTAATACATGTGACAATAATCAATCAAATCAAAGGTAGCAGACAGGTCTGATATGTGGTTAAGAAGGCAAATGGCATTTTGGCCTTTGTTGCAAATGGGTTGGAGTTTAAAATAGGGAGATTTTGTTGCCATTGTGCAGGGTATTGGTGAGGGCTCACCTGGGATACCACATATAGCTTTAGTCCCCTTATCTACAAAAGGATGTAGTAACATTGGAGGCATCTAAAGGAGACTTTGCAAGCTAATTCCTGCGATGAGAAGGTTGTCCTATCAAGAGAGACTAAATAGTCTGGGTGACTTCATTCAAGCATAATGAGATTTTGAGGGAGCTTGACAGTGTAGATGGTGAGATGTTTTGACCAATGGGAGAGTCTCGAACAAGGCACATAGCTACAAGATAAAGAGCCAGTCATTTAAAACTGAGGTGTGTGGAAATTTCTTCAGGCAGAGAGTGGTGAATCTCCGGAATTCTCTGCCCCAAAGGATGGTAGAGGATGGATCATTAGAAGTATTCAAAGTGGCGGTGGATAAATATTGAGGAATAGAGGGAATGGGGAAGTGGCACAGAAAAGGAGCAGAGGCTGGGTTCGATCAGCCGTGACCGTATCGAATGGTGGGGCAAGCTTGAAGGGCCTGCTGGCCTCCTCCTGCTTCTATTGCTTGTGTCCTTAAAGGCAGCTAACAGCTGGAAAATAACCTGCAAGCAAAAATGTAAAAATTGTATTTTATGCTCCGCTCCCACATGATATTTTAATAAGTAACATAGGCTCTAATGTTCATAAAAAACCTGATGGACAAAATAACACTTTATATTTTGTTTTTCAAAAGCTAACTCCAAATCTTTAAATATTGTACTTAATTCAATTTTAAAAGTGGTAAAAAAAATATTTCTGCATCTTGCAGTTTTAGGATCTGGCAACTCTGCATTCTCTTCTCATCAGAGTCATTCAAGGAGTTTAATTTTGATTTTAAAATGTATTTTGTGCCTGTATTGTCACTTCCTCTGTTTGCCTGCACGTGTGTGACTACTGTGTACATGCATGTGGATGTCTGACTGTAAGCTGGTAGTTACCTGGGTGTGGGTGTGAATGTGTTTGCCTGTGAGTCAGAGAATCAGAGAATTCCTACAGTGCAGAAGGAGGCTATTTAGCCCAGCAGGTCTGCACCAACCACACTCCCACCCTGGCCCTATCCCAGTAACCCCACATATTTACCCTGCTCATCCCCCCAACAGTAGGATCCATTTAGCACAGCCAATCAACCGAACCCGCACATCTTCGGACTGTGGAAGGAAACCAGAGCACCCAGAGGAAACCCACACAGAATGTGCAAACTCCACACAGACAATGACCCAAGGCCAAAATTGAAACAAGGTCCCTGGCGCAGCGAGGCAGCAGTGCTAACCACTGTGCCACCGTACCATCTCCGAGTGTCCTGCAAGCATATCCACATTTATGCATATAGAACATAGAACATTACAGCGCAGAACAGGCCCTTCGGCCCACGATGTTGCACCGACCAGTTAAAAAGCAATGACCCTCTAACCTAAACCAAACCCTTTCCATCCATAAACCTATCCACGGATCTCTTAAATGCCCTCAAACTAGGCGCATTTACAACTGCAGCAGGCAGGGCATTCCAATCCCTCACCACCCTCTGGGTAAAGAATATATCTCCCTATTCCTGGATGTTTTCACCTGTATCTAACTGTACATACGTGTGTACCTGTGCATGTGCATACCTCTTCCTGGGTGTATGTGTGTGTGTGTGTACCTGTATGTATTTGTGTACACTGATATACCTACATGTTTATATGTGTCCATGCGACTTCCTGTGTCTGTACGTGTTCTAGTTTTATGTGCTTTTTAAAAATCTAAAAGTTGAGTTCAAAGACCGCTTGATAAAATCAGTTGTATGCAGGTGTTTCTCTGTCACAATGTGTTCTATATAGGGAGATAACTTTAGAAACTAAATGGGTATCACCAGCAACACCGGAAGATTTTAAAGAGATCTGATTTCATTGCAGTGTTAATGGAAGCCTAGTTGTGACACTGATAAATAAACTTAAACGTAAAAACTTAGAATGTGAACATACAACAGTAAGAATTATGTCAGGCTGATACAATTTAAACAGTGGACAATAGTGAGGCATGTTGGGTCCACACCAAACCATGATGGTTGCTATCTTGCGCCCATAATAAGGTTCGACAAATCTCTCTTATAGTGGCTGCATTAACATCACATGATCTTTTATTATTCTCTTAATTTCCATGTTTTTGCCTCTAGGGCATCCTGCTCCACACAACCTCGTTCAACTGTGGAAGAAAGCTAACCACAGAATTCCCTGCTTTACTGGAGGTGTAGAGGATGTCCTGGAAAGTGGCATTGCTACTCCTGAATGATGCGCACGCCAGCTTGCGCAAACGTGAGCAGAACATCAGAGCCAGCTTCATGCAAAAAACAACTTGGCTCCATCAGTTGTGACCCACAACAGTTAATTGGAATGCAACCCTCCAGATTTTGACTCTTTCTGTTTGAATCCACAAGTTAGAAGTCTCACAACACTAGGTTAAAGTCCAACAGGTTCATTTGTAGCACAGGCTATCAAATAAACCTGTTGGACTTTAACCTGGTGTTGTGAGACTTCTTACTGTGTTTACCCCAGTCCAACACCGTCATTTCCACATCGTAAAACCAGAAGTGCAGGATTGTAAGCGTGTCAAATATGTAAATGTCATTGAGTTCTAAAATTATTTCCTGGACTCTCAACTAACTAATTCAGTTCTTGGCTTAGTGGCTGCCTTGGTGGTTCAGTAAGTGCACCACTTGGTGTGGTATTGACTCACACTAATAGAGAAAAGGCCAGTTTTGGTCCTTACCCTTGCTCACATTCCCAACTGGTAGTTTCTTTAACACAGTTTTTCCTCCTCCATTCTGAAGTTAGTGATTCACGGTGGGGTGTTGTACTTAAGTATTTAGCAGATTGGTAGCTGCTTTCTGAATGACTCTCAATTTGTTACATTTTATAAGTATTTGTGTGCTACATTCACATACAAAAACCTTGGAACATTTATTAAAAACACAATGTAAATGTCTGTTGCGATACAATGAAATTTAGTGACTGTTACATAGACAAACATTTCAGCCATTTAGCACAAAGCAATGATCTGAGTGACTGTCAAATTTAATTGAGTTTTTTAAAGGGGTAACCAAGAAGGTAGATGAGGGCAGTGTAGTTGATGTTGTCTACATGGACTTTAGCGAGGCCTTTGACAAGGTACCGCATGGTAGGTTGTTGCATAAAGTTATATCTCACAGGATCCGAGGTGAGGTATCTAAACGGACACAAAATTGGCTTCTTGACCAAAGCCAGAGAGTGGTTGTAGAGAGTTGTTTTTCAAACTGGAGGCCTGTGACCAGCGGCGTGCCTCAGAGATCAGCGCTGGGCCCACTGTTATTTGTCATTTATATTAATGATTTGGATGAGAATATAGGGGGCATGGTTAATAAGTTTGCAGATGACATTAAGATTGGTGGCGTAGTGGACAGTGAAGAAAAGTTATCTTCAATTGCATCAGGATCTTGATCAATTGGGCCAGTGGGCTAACGAATGGCAGATGGAGTTTAATTTAGACAAATGCGAGGTGATGCATTTTGATAGATTGAACCAGGGCAGGACTTACTTAGTTAATGGTAGGGTGTTGGGGAGAGTTACTAAACAAAGGGATCTCAGGTTACATGTTCATAGCTCCTTGAAAGTGGGATCACAGGTGGACAGAATGGTGAAGATGGCATTCAGCATGCTTGGTTTCATCAGTCAGAACATTGAATAAGGGAGTTGGGATGTCTTGTTGAAGTTGTACAAGACATTGATAAGGCCACACTTGAAATACTGTGTGCAATTCTGGTCACCCTATTATGGAAAGGATATTATTAAACTAGAAAGAGTGCAGAAAAGATTTACTGGGATGCTACCGGGACTTGATGGATTGAGTTATAAGGAGAGATTGAAACTGGGACTTTTTCTCTGGAGCGTAGGAGGCTGAGGGCCGATCTTATAGAGGTCTATAAAATAATGAAGGGCAAAGACAAGCTAGACAGTCACTATCTTTTCCCAAAGGTAGGGGAGTCTAAAACTAGAGGGCGTAGGTTTGAGGTGAGAGGGGAGAGATGTCCAAAGGAACAATTTTTTCACACACAAGGTGGTGAGTGGCTGGAACAGGCTGCCTGAGGTAGTAGTAGTGGCGGGTACAATTTTATCTTATAAAAAGCATTTAGATAGCTACATGGGTACAATGGGTTTAGAGGGATATGGGTCAAACGTGGACAATTGGGATTAGTTTAGGGGCTTAAAAAAAAAGTGGCATGGACAAGTTGGGCCAAAGGGCCTGTTTCCATGCTGTAAACCTCTATGACTCTATGACTGTCAGATATGTATTTGGTTTTGGAGGGTGGAATGTTGTTTGGGACACAGGGAGAATCTGTTGCTCCTTTTCAAACACTGAGATCTTTACATGAGATCTTTAACATCCGCCTGTGCCTCTGTGTCACCAGGTTTAACATCTAATCTGATAAACAACGCAAGTTGTCTCACCACACCAGGTTAAAGTCCAACAGGTTTATTTGGTAGCACGAGCTTTCGGAGCGCTGCCCCTTCATCAGGTGAAGCTCGTGCTACCAAATAAACCTGTTGGATTTTAACCTGCCGTTGTGAGATTATTCACTGTGCCTACCCCAATCCAACACCGGCAACTCCATAAACAACAGCTCTGACAGTCGAGCACCATTCGGTCCATCAACCTCTGCTGTGTTCAGTAGGGTGTGCCTCAAGCATGGGTCCTCCCTCTTCCATGGCTGCTTCTTAACTGCAATTTCAAGCAAGCAGATTGATTACAATTTCTGCATCCTCTTGAACAGATACTGATCTCATTCCTTTTTAAAGAAATCCTGATACCCAGAATCAGCTCCTTTTCTGTTCCACTTCAACACCATCGTTTTGGGCAGCAGGAATCCCGAAATCCTCTTTGAGACTTGTGAAACTTGTAACTGCGCCTTGGTGTTCCGTCTCCAACCTCAGCAACCTGCTGAGTTCAGTCCTATCCCTCGTGTCCATCATTACAGGTTGTTCGTTGGCGTAAAGGAGCTGGGACCCGGGAGGAGCCCTGTACTCCCTTACCTTGTGATAGAGTACGCCACATCAGCTGCCACAGTCAGAAATAGACAATGGCTGGAACTTGACCGCATGCCAGTCCGAGGCTTGTATGATCGTGCCCGAGGCCGATGGGGAATGCCGTTCCACCAGCCTCGCCTACCCCGATTTTGAAGCAGGCTTCCTGGTAAAATCAGAGCCTATGTATTATCTCACGCAGACAGCAGTTGATCCTGAAACAGCCAGAGATTTTTCTGTTTAAGATCTTTTCTCCCTGCAGCCTGTTGTGATAAGTTATTGACTTGCCATGCAACTTGCACATATTTTTGGTCTGAAAAAACAGTGGAAATATCATGTTGCACAGCGAGGCTGCCCAGTATCCTGTCTCCACACAATGTTCAGTTTCATTACTTTTTTTTAAGTCCCTTGAAGACTGCAACAGTGCTTTCTGTATCTGATGCAGAATAGAGAGGCTCTCCCTCCCCATTTACTTACTGAAGCTGTTTGTGCAATCAACATATCCCAGTATAAACAATGTTCAGCACCATTCGCGACTCCTCAGATACTGAAGCAGTCCATGTCCAAATGCAGCAAGGCTAGGACAATATCCAGGCTTGGGCTGCCAAGTGGCAAGTAACATTCACGCCACACTAGTGCCAGGCAAAGACCATCTCCAACAAGAGAGAACCTAACCATCGCCCTTTCACATTCATTTATGATTTCCCCACTATCAATATCCTGGAGGTTACCATCGTCCGGAAACTGAACTGGACTAACCATGTAAATACTGTGGCTACAAGAGTAAGTCAGAGGCTGGGAATTCTGCAGAGTAACCTCCTCACTCATCAAAGCCTGTCCACCATCTACAAGGCATAAGTCAGGATAGAATACTACCCTCTTGCTTGGATGGGTGCAGCTCCAACAATGCTCAAGATGCTTAACATTATCTAGTACAAAGCCCACTTGATTGACACCCCATCCACCACCTTAAATGTTCACTACCCCCGCCATAAACTCTCTCTGGCAGCCATGTTACGTATTACTTACGTGGCGAAAAACTGCAGCAGGCGATGGTGCGGAGGGACCTTGGGGTCCTTGTGCATGACTCACAAAAACCCAGCCTGCAGGTGCAGCAGGTGGTCAGGAAGGCAAATGGGATGCTGGCCTTCATAGTGAGGGGGATTGAATATAAAAGTAGGGAGGTCTTGCTGCGGCTGTATAGGGCATTGGTGAGGCCGCAGCTGGAGTACTGTGTGCAGTTTTGGTCGCCGTACTTATGTAAGGATATTTTGGCCTTGGAGGGAGTGCAGAGGAGGTTTACTAGGCTGATACCAGAGTTGAGGGGGTTGAGTTATGAGGAGAGGCTGAATAAACTAGGCTTGTACTCGTTAGAGTTTAGAAGAATGAGGGGAGGTCTCATTGAGACATATAAGATGATGAATGGGATGGATAGGATAGAGGTGGAGAGACTCTTCCCGCTCAGAAAGGACAGTAGGACTAGGGGGCACAGCCTCAAGATAAAGGGGGGGCGGTTTAGAACGGAGTTGAGGAGGAACTTCTTCACTCAAAGGGTGGTGAATCTCTGGAATTCTCTGCCCGTTGAGGTGGTGGAGGCTGCCTCGCTAAATATTTTTAAGACGCGGGTTGATGGGTTTTTGATAAGCGAGGGGATTAAGGGTTATGGGGAGAGGGCGGGAATGTGGAACTGAGCCACGACGGATCAGCCATGATCTTATTGAATGGCGGGGCAGGCTCGAAGGGCTAGATGGCCTACTCCTGCTCCTATTTCTTATATTCTTATGTTCTTATGTGTACCATCTACAAGATGCACTGCAGGAACTCCCAAGGATTAGGCAGTACCTATCAAATCCATGACTATCTAGAAGGACAAGAACAGCAGATACCTGTGAACACCAACCCCTCCAAGACACTCACCATCCTGACTTGGAAATATTTTGATTTGATTTGATTTATTTATGTCACATACTAGGATAGAATGAAAAGTATTGTTTCTTGTGGTCTATGCAGATAAAACATACTGTACATAGGGGAGAAGGAAGGGAGACGGCAGAATATACTGTTACAGTCATAGCTAGGGTGTGGAGAAACATCAGCTTAATATATGGTAAGTCCATTCAAAAGTCTGATGGCAGCAGGGAAGAAGCTGTTCCTGAGTCAGTTGGTATGTGCTGTCAACTTTTTACCGACGGAAGAAGGTGGAAGAGTGAATGTGCGAAGTGTGTGGGTCCTTGATTATGCTGTATAACTGTTTCTTCACTGTCACTGGGTCAAAATCCTGAAACTCCCTCCCCTACAGCACTGTGAGCATACCTAAACCTCATGGATTGCAGCAATTCAAGAAGGCTGCCTATTGTCACCACCTCAAGGGCAATTAGGGATGGGCAATAGATGCTGGTCTAGCCAGCAGCACACTCATGCTGTGAAAGAATAAAGAAACCTTTCATTGTCAATAGGTGCCCTCTGTACTTTTCCCCTTCTCTGTAACAAGCCACTTGCTTGGATGGGTGCAGCTCCAACAAAACTCAAGAAGCTTAACATCATGTAGTACAAATTGCCAGACATGACTTTGAGACATTATAACCCCCTTCATGATTCCTTCTTTCCATCCTCTGTATGTGAACATTGGAATGGTGCGTGGTGTCCTGCTCGTGCTTAACTTTACCAGCCTACTTGAATTTTATTTGTACTTTCCACTGTGTTCATTACTAAGCCATACAGAACATCAACCCTGGGATCTTTGTAGTTAAATGGTTGCGTTCCCTTTTCGATAGAGTATTTACTTACTGAACTATTGAGAGACTTGCACAATTAAGCAGTGTGGAGTAATATTTATGCTTTTCCCCAGTTCTGGGTAGTGAGTAGAGATTGTCTGTTGTGAAAGATGAGTGTGTGTATAAAGTATTCTTGAAGCAGCATGGGGTGTCAGCATCCAGCAGGTTAAATATCAGCACATTTTGGTCAGATAATTAGGCTTCAGTAGTATGGGAAAGGAGATGAGTTTGTGAGATTGCACTGAACTCTGTTTTTACAATGTATTCAGGATTTACAAGAGGCTGTTGAATTTTTGTGAATGACATTCTGTGCACTCTCCAGTTCCCACAGTGGAGCTGTTAAGAAGAGGTAGCTACCAGTCCAAGCATACCATCACTTTGCAGCTTGCCCTTTGACGTTGGTTCAGGTAGGCATTGTGCTGCAGAAAAGTTCTCCAATCCAATTCCAGGTGTGCTCCTTCTCGAGAGATGAGTAAAATTAAGTGGCAGTTTAAGTAAAAAGATGAAGGAAACTGACTTGCCTTAATTGATTAAAAGCAAATTACTACAGAATCTGAAACCAAAAGAGAAAACGCTGGAAAATCTCAGCAGGCTGGCAGCATCTGTAAGGCGAGAAAAGAGCAAACTTTTCGCGCTTTGACAAAGAGTCATTTGGACTTGAAACGTCAGCTCTTTTCTCTCCTTACAGATGCTGCCAGACCTGCTGAGATTTTCAGCACTTTCTCTTTTGGTGCCTTAAATGATTACTGGACATCTCAAAGCACTTTGCAATCTAGTGCTGTCACTGTTGTAATCTGGGAAATGTTGCAGCCCATTTGTGCACAGCAAGATCCCATGGACAGCAATGAGATCATGACTGGAGAATTTTTTTTCCGTGTAATACTGATTGAGGGGATAAATTTTGGCCAGGACATCAAGACTCGTACCTTAATCAAAATTTAGCAGTGAGATCTTATACATGCATCTGAGAGAGCATATAGAATATCTGCCTAACATCTCATCTAAAAGATGGCAACCCCGAAAGTGCAGCATTCCCTCAGTACCGCACTCCAGTGTTAACTTTTATGAACCAAATATCCTGGGACTGTCGGGTATGAGTGAGGCAGGGAGATGTGGAAATCTCTGAAGATATTACCTCTTTCCTTCCTGCCCTTTAAAAAGCTCCTGCCCATGCCAATAATTCTGGTGTGGGCAGCATAGAAATGGTAAAGTTGGCTTGGTGACAGACTCAGTTGACCCTTAATTGTTTATTTAAATGTGGTGAACAGGAGGGTGGGCTGGGCACCCATCTAATTTTACATTTCCTCCCCACCTAAAATAGTGACACGTGAAATCCAGCCCCCAGAATGGGACTTCAACCTAGAACCTTCTCACTTGGAGCTGAGCTAACACTGGACGCATTTTAATTTCTGTGACCTGGAAAGGACATTAAACAGCCTTTAATATTTAAGGTGATTTCTGGTATTCCCATGAATTCTCACGCTCATTGGTTACAATTGCGATTGAGTTATATTCAGTGAGCTAGGAGCGCAGCAAGAATCGGATTCACTCCTCTCTCACTCTGATTTTGGTCCTGATCTGGAACTTGACTGAGATTGTGCTGGTAATACAATCCTGTTGAGAAGATGAAGAGACCACTGTGGAGAAGAAGAATCAAGTTTACTTCAAGGTTCTGTGTTTTTCACATGGATGATCAATAAACTCATCAGCTTGCACTTTGTGGATGGAAGGCTGGGACATGGTGTGAATCAGTGCTGTTGGATTAGGGCTCCTGGCAGCATGGATTTTTATTACTAAAGAATATGTAAGATTTATATTGCATAACATTGCACAACCCCAGACTATATTTCATCAGTTTCCTCAATGCCACACTGTTGCTTTTTCTCCATACCCTTCATTCTTTTCTTTTGGCAAAAGAAAACTAGTCAGGCTTCTCTTGAATTAGTTGCCATTTTGACTAAACAAGCGCATTCAGCATTCTGTGTTTAGTGGTTCAATCTTGTATCGAGCTTTGGATAAGGGCAAAATACTGCGGATGCTAGAATCTGAAACAAGAACAGAAAATGCAACAAAAACATTTTCTGGCTGTGTGGAGTTTTCCTTTTTTGAGCTGTTTTTACGTGCCGTCTCTCTGAACCATTAGGAACTAGTGGCATTTCATCCAGTGCATTGAACCAAGGCAGCTAAAAGCACAGCCATCAATGGTGGGGCAAAGGGAGGGGATGCATAAGAGGGCAGATTCAGACCAGCAAAGGACTCTGCAGCTGGAAGCCACCACTGGAGATGTCTTGTCTTCAGTTTGATAAAGTTGGGATAGACCTGTGTGAGGGCAGTGCACTGAGCAGATCAAACACGGGTGTTATGGTAAGGTTATATAAGGCATTGGTGAGGCCGAATTTAGAGTATTGTGTACAGTTTTGGTCACCTAGTTACAGGAAGGATGTTAATGTCTGTACCTGTGGAATGCTGTTTTCTTCTGGGGCTGACTGGAACAAAGAAGGGCCAGTGCCTCTACTCTGTAGATAACACTGCTTTAAATGTGACATATTTCTCTCAGAGTGAAATAAGCAAACAAAATAGACACTGTTTAATGAGGTTGTGTGCTGTGTTGTTCACAAACTGTTACTATTTTGATCATTACCTCATTACCTACCTTCTGTGCTCAGTGATTTGCTAAATACTGTCGTGTACTGTGTTTTTGACATGTGTTTCAATATTCAGCCAAAACACTTCAGGCTACAATGGCTCAATAGACCAGCCAGGGGAGGGAAGGCTGCTCAGTCAGTGAGACGTGAGTCTGAATGGCAAAGCGCAAGTTTTGCACAATAATTCCACACAAATCCTGTTCCCAGTCTTAGCCACGTGTTCCCTGGTTACGTTAAGTGGAGGTAGAACCATATAACACATAAAGGATGTAAATAAGGTTGAAAGAGTGCAGAGAAGGTTCACAAGGATGTTGCTGGGACTTGAGAAGCTGAGTTACGGAGAGAGATTGAATAGATTAGGACTTTATTCCCTGGAGCGTAGAAGAATGAGGGGAGATTTGATAGAGGTGTATAAGATTTTGATGAGTATAGATAGAGTGAATGCAAGCAGGCTTTTTCCACTGAGGCTAGGGGAGAAAAAAAACAGAGGGCATGGGTTAAGGGTGAAAGGAGAAAAGTTTAAAGGGAATATTGAGGTTGTTTTCGTTAGAAAGAAGGCGGCTAAGAGGGGACCTTATTGAAACATACAAGATGATTAGAGGTTTAGATAGGGTGGATAGTGATAGCCTTTTTCCTCGGATGGAGAAAGCTAGCACGAGGGGGCATAGCTTTAAATTAAGGGATGGTAGTTATAGGACGGATGTCAGAGTTAGGTTCTTTACCCAGAGGGTGGTGAGGGATTGGAATGCCCTGCCTGCTGCAGTTGTAGATGCGCCTAGTTTGGGGGCGTTTAAGAGATGCGTGGATAGGTTTATGGATGGAAAGGGATTGGTTTAGGTTAGAGGGTCTTTGCTTTTTTAATTGGTCAGCGCAACATCGTGGGCCGAAGGGCCTGTTCTGCGCTATAATGTTCTATGTTCTATTGGGGGGGGGCTTCTTCATGCAGAGAGTGGTGGGAGTGTGGAATGAGCTGCCGGATAAAGTGGTAAATGTGGGGTCACTTTTAACATTTAAGAAAAACTTGGATGGGTTCATGGATGAGACGGTTGTGGAGGGATATGGTCCAAGTGCAGGTCAGTGGGAGTAGGCAAAAAATGGTTCAGCACAGACAAGAAGGGCCAAAAGGCCTGTTTCTGAGCTGTAATTTTCTATGGTTCTATCGTTCTACATCAAGGAGAGTTGGACAAGAATTGTGTGCTCCATGGAACATATCAAAGACTCGAGAGGATGAGATGGGAAAATGCATCACAGCCATAGTCATACAGATGTTGTTACTTGTGATTTTGATTGCAGCTGTTTTAGGTTTGTTGTAAAGGTTCGGACATGACGTTGTAGGAAAGATGGGCATGGATTTTGGAAGTGATGACATGTTTAGAGGAAAGGATGGTTCAAAAAGCTGTTAGTTTGCCATGACAGAGTGGCTGGGAATGGCTCGTTTCTCCAGTCTGGAGGGTGTTGGCTGTTCAGAAAGAGTGGACAATAGTACCTGAGGAATGGAAGCATTCCTCAATGGCAAGCATGGGGATTAGGAGGGTTAATTCAGTGATATCAAGTGAGAGAGAGCTGGATCTTACGTGCATGAGGCGAGAAAGGAAAGAAACAAGGGAAGGATGTTGACTACCTTCTAACTGCATGTTCTTCGACCACCATAACTTCAGTTATGAAGATGGATTAGAGAAATTGGGACTGTTTTCCTTGGAGAAAAGAGGTTCTGAGTGGAGATTTGATTGAAGTATTCAGAATCAAGAGGGGACTGAACCCAGTATATAGGGAGAAATTGTTCCTGTTGTGGGAAGGATGCGAACAAAGAGCAGGCCCTTCAGCCCTTCAAGCCTGCTCCGCTATTTATTAAGTTCATGGCTGATTATTCAACCTCAAATCTGCATCCCACATACCCCTGATAACCAATCACTTCTTTGCTTTCCAAGAATCTGTTCACCGCTGCCTTAAAAATATCCAAAGATTCTGCTTCCACCATCTTTTTAGGAAGAGAGTTCCAAAGACACGCATCCCTCTTGAGTGAAAAGGTTTTCCCTCATCTCCATTTAAAGTGGGTGACCTTTTATTTGTAAACAGTGATCCCTACTTCTAGATTCTCCCACAAGAGGAAGCATCCTGTCCACATCCACCCTGCCAAAACCCCTCAGGATCTTTTGTGTTTCAATCAAGTCAGCTCTTACTCTTCTAAATTGCATCAGAAATAAGCTCTTCCTGTCCAACCTTTCCTTGAAAGACAACCCACCCATTTTATGAGTCTGGTATTAGTCTCGTAAATCTTCTCTGAACTGCTTCAAACGTCCTTCCTTAAATAAGGAGACCAATACTGTACAGAGGACTCCAGATATGGTCTCACCAATGCCCTGTATAACTGAAGCATAACCTTCCTATTTTTCTGTTCAATTCCCCTCACAATAAACAGTAGCATTCTCTTAGCTTTCCTAATGACTTGCTGTAGCTGCATTCTAACCTGTTGTGATTCATGTACTCAGACACTCAGCTCCCTCTGCATTATCTTATCATTTAGATAATAAACCTTTTTATTCTTCCAGCCAAAATGGACAATTTCATATTATTCCACATTATCAAATAAAGTAATTGGCAAATGAAGCAGTGAAAACATGAGAGTCTTTTCCATATACAGGTGAATGGTCAAGCTCTGCAGAAGGAATTGGATTATTATCTGAAAAGGAAGAATGACAATAAATTGCTCATTCTGAGAGCAAGCACAGCCACAATGGGCTGAATGGCCTCCTTCTGTGTGGCAGCCATTCTATGATTCTGTGAACAAGGGCAGCAATGCACCTGAACACAATCACTTACAAGTTTCCCTCCAATTCACACAGCATCCTGACATGGAAATGTATCACCACTCTTTGTTCTTTGCAGCGTCAAAATCCAACGACAGTCATAAAACTTGGGAATACCTTCACCCCAGGAACTGGAAGGAGCTAAATGAAAGAAACTATTTCAGTGTAAGATCCGCAGGAACTGGTGGGCTCTTACTGAAAATTAAAATAAACCCTTAAAATCCTGCAATACTGTAAATCAAACTGAAAGAGTGTATGCAGCAAGTCCACAGCTTCCCTGTCAGCTCTGGAAAAATAAATGGTCAGTGTTAGTATTTTGGCTGAAGCTGTACTGCATTAAAATGAGCTTTAGTAATTTCAAGGATTTAATGCAACCTGAGGACTCTGACCCATGCTGAGAACAGGTTGTGTACACACAGGGATGATCTGCTCTATAGCATTGCCACGTGTTGGGTCCTGTTACTGGACTGCTTCTGCCCTTCCTTCAGAAACTCACTAAGTGCTTCAAAGAAAGTGTTTCAAATAGCGTGTGGTAAACTAAAAACACTTGACATGATTTTTTAAGAATTGTTTTCAAACGATAAGAAGTTAAATATCAAGCACTCAATGCCCTTCCCTGAATATTCTAATGGCTGCGAATAACAAATTTTAATATTCTGCAAATTAAAGGATGAAAGAATCACAAAACATTTCTTAACTTGTTTCTCAAAGCTATTGTAAGATGTTGCACTGAGGTCCAGCTGCCTATTCAAGTGGATGTAAAAGATTGCATTTAAAGAACTGAGAGTTTTCTCCAGTGTCCTGCCAACTTTTAACCCTTAGCCAAGAATAGGCTAGCTGCTCGTCTATCTCAACTCCCTTTGTGTGAGGTCGCATTTTTCCACAGAAATGACAACTCCATTTCAAAAGTGTTTCATTGGCTGTAATTCACTTTGCATTGTACTGGGGACACATGGCCACAGAAATGCAAGTTCCATTTTCGTAAGGCTTTGTTGATTTTTATTGTAGGCAGTAACCTTTTCAATAAAACTCTTTGAATAATCAATGCCCACATTTTGCCCTTACACTTCACTAGGCTGGAAGCAAGTATAATGCAATAGACACAACATCAGTTTAATCTTGTTCATGCTTCCAGTAAAGCATTGTCTTACTCTGAAGGATAATAACTAAAGCTAATGATTAGAGTGTGATAGGCAAGTTCACCACCTCCTTCCTTTTTGTTATATTGCTGCTAAACAGGCATGATTCTGGCAGATTTTGTGTTTTTGGCCCAGTCTGATTTAGGAAGAAGCTCGTAAGCAAACAGATGTCCAGGTCTAACCAAATGCTGTGTCTAAGAAGAGGTTCCCAGGCTTAGCAGTGTTTGAAAAGTATTATATATTGTGCACTGAGTCAGATTTTCCATTCACTGGAGTACTAGCTGCTGATGAGTCTGTGGTTTATCCGTTTGGTTTTATACATGTATACCCTGTCTGCCATTCAGTGAAATATGACTGAAAGCAGATTAAGCTACTCAGCCAATATTCAGCAAAGAAAGTAGATTAATCTGCTACTTGGATTTATTCATACTAATTGTGAATGAACAAGGATTGATTAGTATTCTAAAATTCAGGTTGGGGGAGAATGTTTATAATTTTTCCGTGTTGAGTTGCCAACTCCAACATCCTTTGTAGAAGTGAATGGATGATGAAGGTGCATTTCTTTTGATGGGTTTGGTTAGTGGGACAAGTTAACATCAGAATTACATACTGCCATTATTGGATTAACCAATCCACGTTCATGTAACTTTTCATGAAATGTTTTCCTTTGACATCCCAGCTCTGAAGCAGGTATAAATCGGGGGTAATTCAGGGAAGTTGTGAATACAGATGTTTTCAGCAAATAGAGGCTGAGTAACTGAGTGACCTAGCAGCATTTTGGCTGAAGCAGCACAGTGCCACAATGAACAATCACAGAGCAGGACCTGGGGACAACCTGCCACTTGAACATTTGATTTGATTTATTATTGTCGCATGTATTAACATAGCGCGAAAAGTATTGTTTTTTGTGCGCTATACAGACAAAGCATACCGTTCATAGAGAAGGAAAGGAGAGGGTGCAGAATGTAGTGTTACAGTCATAGCTAGGATGTAGAGAAAGATCAACTTAATATGAGGTAAGTCCATTCAAAAGACTGACAGCAGCAGGGAAGAAACTGTTCTTGAGTCAGTTGGTATGTGACCTCAGACTTTTGTATCTTTTTCCCGATGGAAGACGGTGGAAGAGAGAATGTCCGGGGTGTGTGGGGTCCTTATTTATGTTGCTGCTTTGCCGAGGCAGCGGGAAATGTAGACAGAGTCAATGGATGGGAGGCTGGTTTGCATGATGGACTGGGCTACATTCATGACTTTTTGAAGATCCTTTCCAAAAGTTTATTTATTAGTCACAAGTAAGGCTTACATTAACACTGCAATGAAGTTACTGTGAAATTCCCCTAATCTCCACAGTCCAGTGTCTGTTCGGGTCAATGCACCTAACCAGCATGTCTTTCAGAATGTGGGAGGAAACTGGAGCACCCGAAGAAAACCCATGCAGACATGGGGAGAATGTGCAGAGTTGACACAGACAGTGACCCAGCCGGGAATCAAACCCCAGGTCCTTGGCGCTGTGAGGCAGCAGTGCTGACCACTGTGCCAGCTTGACACCCCAGAGTGTGAGGACATGGAAGTCACTTTGCCAGCAGTGGGAAATCAGTGCAGATGCCCAGCCACTGTGGCGATGCCCAGCCCCACTCCCGCGATGAGTAGTGTGGAAATGTGAAGATTGTGTTCAAATTTTCCTGATGTAATCAGACTTGGAAGATTGTATCTCAACCTGTGCTGGTCAGTTGGAAAATCGTGATGTAGAGGTGCTGGTGTTGGACTGGGGTAAACACAGTAAGAAGTCTCACAACACCAGGTTAAAGTCCAACCAGTTTATTTGATAGTAATCCCGCAAGCTTTCGGAAACACTGTTCCTTTGTCAGGTGTATGGAAGGTCTGATCAGAACCTTCCTGGTGTCGTGAGACGACTTACAATTGGAAAATCCCAGTGTAGTGTCAAATCAGAAGAAAACCAAGGAAAATGGGGAAGGTTTGTGTTTATTGTATCTGAGAATATTTCTGTATGCGTTTGCCGATGACACATGGATGAACGGGAAGGAAGATATAGGATTAAAGGTGTTGAACAGTGAAAATACAAGTAGTGAGTAGTGTTACATCATAGCACACTATTCAACACAAAGGGGAAATGTGTCAAAACCAGGAAAACCCAGCTCTTAAGTCTTCCCACAGCTTGTGTAGCTTTTTTTAAAAATTTTTGTTCATTCAGAGTAGTTGGTATTGTTTCTGTTCTTAAATCCAGATTATTTTTAGGAGAATTGTTTGAACAGCCTTCTAACTCTGGCTCTCTCTGAAAATTAGCAGCACAGTCCACACTCAACTGCTGCCAGATTGTGAAACATTGAACTAACATTCTGACACAAGAAGGTATCACTGTGGATACAAGACAGGCATCATTTATCTCCCTGGTGTAAGAACGTTTGACTTTGCTCTGGGACCACAATCTGTCATGATCATGCATTGAATAATTTCATGTTTGTGAACCAAGGAGTTCATTTCAGGCTCACTGCAGCCGTGGTGTTGCTGCAGTCAGTCTGGGAGGGCATGGGGGAACCGGGTGGTCTGAACAATAAGTGGCAGTTTCTACATAATCCACTTTGGATTTGGATTGAAAGGATGAGTTTTTTTAAAAAATTAGGCTGGAAGAAAGAATAAATAGCTGGGAAATTGGCAAATGCAATATAATGTGGATAAATGTGAGGTCATCCACGTTGGTGGCAAAAACAGGAAGGAAGATTATTACCTGAATGGTGGCAGTTTAGGAAAAGGGGAAGTGCAACATGACCTGGGTGTCGTCATGGAACGGTCACTGAAGGTTGGCAATGCAGGCACAGCAGGCACTGAGGAAAGCTAATGGCATGCTGGCCTTCATAGTAAGAGGATTTGAGTATAGGAGTAAGGATGTCTTGCTGCAGTTACACAGGGCCTTGGTGAGGCCACACCTTGAGTATTGTGCGCAGTTTTAATCTCTTAGTCTGAGGAAGGACATTCTTGCTATTGACGGAGTCCAGCTAAGGTTCACCAGACTGATTTCTAGAATGGCAGGATTGAGATATGAAGAGAGTCTGGGCTTGTACTCACTGGAGTTTAGAAGAATGAGAGGGGATCTCATAGAAACATATAAAATCCTGATGGGACTGGACAGGCTAGATGCGGGAAGAATTTTCCCAGTGTTGGGGAAGTGCAGAACTAGGGAGTCACACTCTAAGAATAAGGGGTAAGTCATTCAGGACTGAGATGGGGAAGAACTTCTTCACTCAGAGTTGTGAACCTGTGGAATTCTCTACCTCAGAAAGCTGATGGGGCCAGTTCATTAGAAATGTTCAAGAAGGAGCTGGACATGGCTCTTGTGGCTAAAGGGATCAAGGGGTACAGAGAGAAAGTGGGAGTGGGATACTGAAAGTACATGATCAGCCATGATCATATTGAATGGTGGTGCAGGCTCGAAGGGCCAAATGGCCTCTCCTGCTGCTATTTTCTAAGTTTCTGAAGAAAGTCATAAGCAGCGAGGAAGGAACATTGTGACGGAGAAATTTTTAACTCAAGTTCCAAGCTCTGATTCCTGATCATCTTAGGATGATGGTGGCACAGTAGTGTCACTGGGCTAGTAATCCAGAGGCCCAGGCTAATGCTTTGGGGGTAAGATTCAAGGTGTGGAGATGCCGGTGTTGGACTGGGATAAACACAATAAGAAGTTTCACAACACCAGGTTAAAGTCAAACAGGTTTATGTGGTACCAAATACATTATACTACCAAATAAACCTGTGTGTTGTGAGACTTCTTACTGGGCAAGATTCACTCAAACCATGGCAACTAATAAGATTGAAATTCAAATAATTAAAACAGGAATTGAAATCTAATCTCAGTGATAGTAACCATGAAACAGTCACCGATTGTCATAAAACCCATCTGGTTCACTAACGTCCTTTAGGGAAGGAAATCTGCCATCCTTTCCTAGTCTGGCCTACATGTGACATTGATCAGGTGCATTCCTCACAGCTTCCCATCCTACCCAAAGAATTACTTCCAGGACTATCCAAGAGTTCAGGAACAAGACACTACAAGGAATCATCATTCCATGAGCAAGGAAAGACTGAAAAAGAGAAAAACAAACAGGAAAGGGAAAATTTAAGAAGAAAGGATACCGAATATGCCAAACTTTAGTGAGGGACAAACCTGAAAAATCTAATGAAGAGACAAGGTAATGTGATTGAGAAAAGTATAATGATGAAGAGAATAAACAGCTCAAGTCCGGATTCAGAAATCAAACCAAGAGAAAGGTGGAGTAGAAATGATGGTTAAAAGTGGCAACTTCACTGGACTAGCCATTGAAAGACCCAAGCTAATACCCAAGAAACACAAGTTCAAATCCCACCATGACAGCTGGTGGAGTTTAAATACAATTAATAGATCTTGAATATAAAGGTAGTCTTGGTAATGTTGACCATGAAATCATTTATTGTCAGAAAAACCCATCTGGTTCATTAATATCCTTTAGGGAAGGAAATCTGCCATCCTTACCAGGTCTGGCCAACACATGACTCCAGACCTGTGGTTGACTCCCAACAGCTCTCATGCACAATTAAGAATGGGCAATAAATGCTGGCTTTGTCAGCAACGCCACATCCTGTGAACAAATGTTCAAAATCTTTAATTTTGTGTTCGTGGTCTGCTGATCAAAAACAACTTGCTTTATAGAAGTGCCTGTAATGTCATAAAGCATCTCAAGGCACTTCACAGGGGCATTACCAAAGAAAATTTGACATTGAACCATACAAGGAATGATTGGGCAGATTACCAAAAGCTTGATCAAAGAGCTAAGTTTGAAGGAACATCTTAAGAGGAAGTGAGGTGGGGAAGTTTATAGAGGGAATTCCAGAGTTTTGGGCCTAGGTAAATGAATTACTGCTGCCAGTAATGAAGTGATCACAATCAGGGGATGTCCAGGAGGCCAGAATTAGAGGACCCCAGAGATGTCTGAGGGTTGTAAGTGTATTTAAAGTGGTTGCACCTTGCTGGTATAATGTCACATGATCTGTAGTGATGTAAACAGAGGGTTTTTGGGGCTCTTCCATCTTGGTCCTGGAACAAGCAACATCTAAACAAACCTGCCTCGTGTTAAACTTGAACCCACAGGTGTAGCACTTCATTACTTTCCTCTATGCTGCAATTCTCCTCAATACATAACAGTAAGGCTGGAGAAGATTACGGAGATAGAGTGCAGCGAAGCCATAGAGGAATTTGAAAACAAGGATGAGAATTTTAAAGTCAAGGCATTGTTAAAACAGGAGCTAATGTAGATCAGCAAGTACGGCTGATAACTAAATGGACCATGCCAGGAGTTAGGACACAGGCAGCAGAATTTTGGAAGGTGGAATATGAGAGGCTAACCAATTGAGGGGCATTAATAACGTATGAGTTAACCTATTAGTATAGGCTGCTGTAAAACAGAGTGCTGAGCAGATCTGGTTAAGTTTTATAGACATTGCTGGCATTCTCTGCCCATTGAAGTGGTGGAGGCTGCCTCGCTAAATATTTTTAAGACGCGGGTTGATGGGTTTTTGATAGGAGAGGGGATTAAGGGTTATGGGGAGAGGGCGGGAAAGTGGAACTGAGCCACGACAGATCAGCCATGATCTTATTGAATGGCGGGGCAGGCTCGAAGGGCTGGATGGCCTACTCCTGCTCCTATTTCTTATGTTCTTATTTACAATTAACTCTAACACCTTCCTATTTGATTCTTTGCCCAGCTGAATAGCTAATACAATAGAAATCACAGGATAGGTGTTAACGCTCCTTGAGCCTGCCCTGCCATTCAATATAATCATGGCTGATCTCATCTTGGCCTCAACTGTCCTGTCCATTTTCCATAATTAAAAATTTGCCTCTCTCCTCCTTACATCAATGTCCCAGTATCCACCGCACTCAGGGGTAGTGAATTCCACAGAGTCAGCAATCTTTCAGTCAAGTAATTTCTTCTAATTTCTGTTTAAGTCTGTTATCCCCAGTCCTAAAACTATGACCTCTTGTTCTAGATTGCCCCATGAGGGAGCATCCTCTCCACATCTACTTTGTCAATACCTTTTATCTTGTATACCTCGATTAGAGCTCCTCCCAGAGCTTTACACTACCTGATGCTGAACAGACATTGGGTTCCTTCCCTGGTGACTTGAATATTTGTTACAGTAATTGACAAGTTATAACTTTGCTGTAATAATATTACAGCCCCATCCACCGATGGCAAGGTCATTGAAGGACTACATCACGACAGGAAAGGTCAGCAAGCTCACATTGATGCAGTATTTAAGTGCACCAGTACACTTTGATGCAGCGTAGATTCCCAATCTTGGCCAGACTCTGAGTGAGTAAGAGTTTATCTGACCACCACAGAGTTCAAAAGTACGCTATACCACCAATGTCCCTCAATTAATCAATTTTCACCCAGTGCCATTATAAGCTGCAGCCACCTCCATGTGCTGTCTATTTCAAACATTTCCCACTCACTGTAAACCTGATCTAGCCACACTCCTCTCTATGCACAGTTGTTCTATCTGATCCTTCTATTTTCCTTTCTTCCTCAGAGCTCTGTCCCACCTTATTATTTTCTGGCCACAATAAACACTTCCTCAGAGTTTAACTTTGATATCCTCAAAAGGCTGGTGACCACCTCTGGAAGATTTTCTCCCGGTGGGAAATTTAACAAAGCTGACAAAGAGTTGTATACATTTGCCTCCTCTACGTAACGCCATCTAACAAGCTACGTAACACCAGGAGAGAGAGGTTGTCTGCAGCACTTGGGCTAGGGTGTGTGATATATAGATTACATATAAATCTTAAACAGCAGGAAACCCCAGACATACATTACCTGCAAAGTCTTAGTGAATAATAATATATTCAGTACTTTGACCATGTGCCTCTATTTTATCTACTAAATCCTCTTTCAATTTTCAAAGAATGGAGAGAAAAGAAAACCAGTTGTTTATAAAATTTTCCTGCATTGCTATTAAATCTGGTCTGAGGTTCGTGTCTCATTCTTCACCATTTCTCACCTTTTCTCTCTTTGGGAGGAAATGCAATCTCTGTTAGCTGTGCTGGCACGTTACATCGTGTCACCTGGATTCCATGAATGAATTAAATGCTTATAACTCACTCCAAATCTTGTGCTGACTGCTGTTACCAACCACAAGGGAGCTGAAATTAGTCATCTCTCCCCTCGCCCTGTCCCCTTGCCCTCCTCTCTCCTCGCCCTCCCCTCTCTCCTTGCCCTTGCCCTGCCCCTCAAACTGTTCCTTGCCCTCTCCTTGTCCTGTTCCTCACCTTGCCTTCGCACACCCCTCTCACCTCGTCCTCCCTGGAAAAGTGCACCTGATTCACTAATGTACGTTAGAGAAGGAAATCTGCCATCCTTACCTGGCCTGGCCTACATGTGACTCCAGACCCACAGCAATGTGGTTGATTCTCAACTGCCCTCCAAGGGCAACTAGGAATGGACAATAAATACTGGCCAGCCAGCGATGCCCATGTTCCACAAATGAATAAAAAAATGAGCTGTGCAGCTTCTTGTAGCTGTTGCACACACATATTGGACATTCTCAGCATCTAACCAAGATGATGGACGTGGAGCCAATCAAATCCCTATGAAAGAGCGGGGGGGGGGGCAGTTTGGATCGGAGTTGAGGAGGAACTTCTTCACTCAAAGGGTGGTGAATCTCTGGAATTCCCTGCCCGTTGAAGTGTGGAGGCTACCTCGCTAAATATATTTAAGTCACGGGTAGATGGCTTTCTGATAGACAAGGGAATTAAGGGTTATGGGGAGAAAGCGGGAAAGTGGAACTGATCCACTTCAGATCAGCCATGATCTTATTGAATGATGGGGCAGGCTCGAGGGGCTAGATGGCCTACTCCTGCTCCTATTTCTTATGTTCTTAAATGGGGTTGCTTCATCTGGTCCACTGCTGAAGAAAGCACTCTGCAAGAGGTGGGTTCTGCCACAAGTGCGTATATTGTGACTATTAGATATTGTTGTGGGTGGTTTTGGCATTTTTTATTTGTATTTTTAGGGGGCATTTATAGTTCGATAGTTAAATTAACGATTCATTCAATGGTTTCAGTTGACATAATCTGGATGGTTGTGATGCCATCAAGAATGGATCTCTCAGGGCAGGAGTTCAGGATGTGATTGCTGATCTCGCCTAAATTTGAGCTGTAGCTTAAGTTCCACGTGGCCACATCTTCCTTTGCTTGTCCTTAAGCGGTTGAGTGTTGTTCACCTTTTCCTTCTAAGATTGAAACCTGGGACATCACTACTCGAGCCAGTTATCATTTGCAGCTGCTGACATTTGCATTCAGCCTAGTGTGCCTTTGAGAGGTGGGGCTGCTGTCCGCTTGTAGAATGTTGGATGTCTTCCATTGGGGATTACCGAATTTCAGATAGGTGGATGGGGTTTTATCCCTGTTCCAGTTTATCAGCTGCTGGTGTTCTTTGAGGAAGTGTTTTCCTGTGGACATCAGAAGGTTGGATGTGTGCTAGAACAGGAAGGCACTCAAGTTGTGTTGATCTCAGTGTCTTTGTGAGTTTACAGACATGGATATCTGCCACATTTTTGTGGTGGCTCCAGAGCCAGGTTAAGGAGCAGTAGTGTGCTGTTGAGTAGATCAGAGTGAGTGAAGCAATGCTTGGCTCTGCTGCCTTGGGTTATAGTAGCCAGTGTTCCTGTGAGATTCACCCCCACCTTGACCTCAGTTCGGGGATCCTGGAACTGTTTCCTGTAGGTCAATGGAAGGTCAAGAGTGCTGCCAAGATATTCTGGCATTGCATCATGAGTGATTGGCCACAGACCTTGGCATTGAAATTCTTCATTGGTCTTTGAGCTGTTGAGTTGGTCGATTGAAATGGCAGTCTAGATAGTGTTTGTTTGAAGTCTCCATTTGTTGAAGTAAGCTTTGAGAGAACAGAGATCTTCAATCAGTGTCCTGAAGTTATTTAAGCTGAAAAGTTGTCACCTGAAGTGAAAAGCATGTGTTGGAGAGAGATCACAGGTATCTATGTTTAATTTGGATTTGATTTGATTTGTTTCATTATTGTCACATGTGTTAACATATAATGAAAAGTGTTTTTTGCGTGCTATATAGACAAAGCATATCATTCATAGAGAAGGAAAGCAGAGGGTGCAGAGTGTAGTGTTACAGTCACATCTAGGGTGTAGAGAAACTTAATGCAAGTAAGTCCATTCAAAAGTCTGACAGCAGGGAAGAAGCTATTCTTGAGTCGATTAGCATGTGACTTCAGACTTTTGTATCTTTTTCCCAATGGAAGAAAATGGTTGAGAGAATGTCCAGGGTGCATGGGATCCTTAATTAAGCTGGCTGCTTTGCCAAGGCAACAAGAGTGTAGACAGAGTCAGTGGATGGGAGGCTGGTTTGCGTGATGGATTGGGCTACGTTCACGACCTTTTGTCATTTCTTGTGGTCTTGGGCAGAGCAGGAGCCATACCAAGCTGTGATACAACCAGAAAGAATGCTTTCCATGGTATATCTGCAAAGGTTGGTGAGAGTCATAGCAGACATGCCAAATTTCCTTAGTCTTCTGAGAAAGTAAAGATGTTGGTGGGCTTTCCTAACTATAGTGTCGAACATGGGGGGACCAGGACAGGTTGTTGGTGATCTGGACATCTAAAAATGTGAAGTTCTCGACCTTTCTACTTTGTCCCTGAATGCCACATGTATTGTCACATGGTATACAATGAAAAGTACTGTTTCTTGCGTGTTATGCAGATAAAACATACCATTCATAGAGAAGGAAAGGAGAGAGTGCAGAATGTAGTATTATAGTCATAGTTAGGGTGTAGAGAAAGATCAACTTAATGCGAAGTAGCATCATTTAAAGAACTGGTGCAAGGACTGATCCCTAGGGGGACCTGTTAGTTATGTGTGGGTGACTGATTTGATTTCTAAGGTGGAGCTGTTGGTTTCTCATCATGGAGTTGATTAATTGTAGATTTGGAGAGTTTTGTCAGCATTCCTGCACACTGCATCATTAGCCTAGGATCTGCCAACAACTGCAGCTCCTGTCTTCAGGCCTTTCTGCAAACTGATTGTAATGTGTGAGGTTGTTGTCAGAACCTGCTTGGAGCAGTGGTGGCCTGTGCAAAAAGCTGCCTTTTGTAGGAACACTGCTTCCACGGTGGTTCTCGTTTAGCATGAGACATTCCAGAACTTTTGCGAGAAGGGTGATGGGGTGTTGGTAGCTCCATGGTCCATCAAGTGCCTTCCCAGTGAGCAGCATCTGGGATTGGGGCCAGATGTTTGGAATGGGATGTGCTGTGTATTCTGCTAAACAGCTTTGCTCGTCACTTCCTTCCCTGTGATCAACGTTCTTCAGGAATTCGGGGTAAGGTTCCTGCTGTTGCTTTGCTGTTCACTTCCTTTAATGTGTAAGAGTTTGAGAAGTTTGTCTATTCTGCAGTGTGTTGGGGCTGTTTGTACTATCCACTTATCCTCCTTGTTGGCCGATACCTTTGAATTTATTAGCATCGATGACGTGACAGTATTGAGTCTGGCCTGCTGGTGTGAAGGTTGTTCAGCTGCTCCTGGGCAGTGCTGGAGTTTCCAAGCCTTTTGGATTGAGTGTGAAATCAACCCTTCCAATCTTTCCCAGCATTTTATGCAGCATTCTTCATCAAGGGACTCAAGGATTGTTGTTGCCACATTGGAATCTACGTTCCCTGTATTATTCCAGGAGTTGCTCACTTTCTGGGATACAGCAGGAGCTGAACGTTCTTCCGAAGCTCTGGAGAACAAATTTGGTATCTGCCATTTTAAGAATTTTGAGTAAAATGGATGTAGATTTTGAAGAGCAGTGTGATCCAGCTCATGTTGGATTGTAAGTACCTGCGGTAGGCACCCCAGTTGTCCTTCCATTGTGTCCAACATGGTTTTAACTTTGGGTGAAAGAATGGCAGAGGGTAATGTGAGAGGGTGGAGCGATGTTCAGAGTGGGGGAAAATGGGCAAAACTTGGCAGCACATTTCATTTATCATTATCACAAGTATTAGTATACAGTGAAAAGTGTTGGTTCTTACACACTATTCAACAAAGTATAACATACATAGGGAAGGAAACAAGAGAGTGCAGAATGTAGTGTTACAGTCATAGCCAGGATGTAGAAGAAGATCAACTCAATGCGAGGTAGGTCCATTCAAAAGTCTGATGGCAGCAGGGAAGAAACTGTTCTTGAGCCAGTTGGCACGTGACCTCAGATTTTTGTACCTTTTCCCGATGGAAGAAGGTGGAAGAGAGTATGTCCGGGTTACGTGAGGTCCTTGATTAGGCTGGCTGCTTTTCCAAGGCAGCACGAAGTGTAGACAATGGATGGGAGGCTGGTATGAGTAATGGACTGGGCTACATTCACGACCCTTTGTAGCTTCTTGGGGTCTTGAGCAGAGCAGGAGCCATACCAAGCTGTGATGTGATCAGAACTAATGCTTTCTATGGTGCATCTGTAGAAGTTGGTGAGTGTTGTAGCAGACATGCCAAATCTCCTTAGTCTCCTGAGAAAATAGAGGCATAGGTGGGCTTTCTTAAATATAGTGTTGGCATGAGGGGATTAGGACAGGTTGTTGGTGATCTGGATACCTAAAAATGTGAAGATCTCAACCATCTCTATCTACTCATAGGAGTAATGATATTAAAAGCTGAGCTGTAATCTGTGTAGTTTCAATTAGGAGTCTGACATAGGGTGGCAGAGTGGTTAGCACTGCTGCCTCACAGCGCCAGAGGCCCAGGTTCAATTTGGCCTCTGTCACTGTCTGTGTGGAATTTGCACATTCTCCCCATGTCTGTGTGGATTTCCTCCGGATGCTCCGATTTCTGCCCACAGTGCCAAGATGTGTGGGTTAGGTGGATTGGCCATGTTAAATTGACCCTAATGTCGGGGGGGCAGTGGAGCCTGGGTGGTGGGGTTGTGGTGAGTGCAGACTCGATGGGCCGAATGGCCTCTTGTACTGAAGGGATTCGATGAGGTGTCTTCATCATCTAGGTGTTCCAAAGTTAAGTGTAGGGCTAGGGACTGGCATCTGCTGTGGACCTGTTGTGGCAATAGGCGATCCAGGCAGTCTGAGAGGCAGGAATTGATTTGTGCCATGACTAAACTTTCAAAGCACTTCATAATAATGGATGCCACAGCCACCAGACAATAGTCATTAAGGCACGCTGCTTGGTTTTTCTTTGGTACAAGGATAATGGTTATCTTCTTGAAGTAGTTAGGGACCTCTGATTGTTGTAAAGAGTGGTTGAAGCTATCTTTGATTATTCCTGCCAGCTGTTCTGCACAGGATCTGAGTGCTCATCCGGGCCTGTCACTTTCATTGAGTTGACCTTCAAGAAGGCTGCTCTGACATCTGCAATGGTGACTTCAGATACAGGTTCATCCCAGGCTTCCGGGAAGGAGGGCATGTTCTCACTGACCTCTTGCTGAAAACGTATTTAGAATGCATTGAGCTTATCGGGGAGGGGTGCATTAGCGCTGGCGATTTTACCTGCCTTCATCTTGTAGTCTGTTGTGTCTTACAGACCTTGCCATAATCGGTGGGAATCCGTGTAGTTACCTTGGGACTGTAACTTGGTCCGGTATTGTCTCTTGGCATCTTTGATGGGTCTCCTTAGATCACTTCTGGCTTTCTTGTATAGGTCAGTGTCACCTGACTTGAATGCCTCAGACCTAGACTTCAGTAGATATCCCTGTTCGTTTATAGTTTCCGGTTGGGAAACACGCGGATTTGCTTCTTTGGCACACTGCCTTCTAACACTTACTAATGAAGTCAGTTACAGTAGTGGCGTACTCGTTCAAGCTGGTCACAGAGTTTTTAATTGCTGACCAATCCACTAACTCCTTGCAGCCTGTAGGAGATCATCTGATTCCTCAGACCAACATTGCGTGAGTTTCTTTGATGGATTCTCCTGTTTTAGTGGTCAGCCGTTACTTTTGGGGTCATGAAGCAAAGTTGGTGTAGGATTTTCAGTGTAAGCACTTGTCGCCACGCTGCTGTAGCCAGTGACCATCACGGTGGCGTACACTAGCCCACAGGTGCTGAAGGTAATGGATAAAGAAACTAGTGACAGAACATCATCGTCAGTCAGGCAGGCCTGTGGTTCTTTGATTATTTTCGTACCTCCAACTGTCACAAATCAAATGTTAATAAAATAGAACTACTGAAGGTAGTGACACAGGTAAGAAGGTAAGGGTAGAATGAAAAGGCAAAGATTTGCAGCTCAGGTATAAAATAGGCATTGTTATTAAGCTGCCTGTTGTAGAAAACACCCAGATTACATTGGCATTGATAATTTAAACAGGCAGCTTATCTTTAATTTCATGTTTACACCTGGGCAGCAAATTGGAAAACTGTCCCCAAGCCTTTCAGATACCTTGAATTTTATTGGGTTCTTTGGCCTGTACGGAACCCAGGCTGCAGTGAAATTTGGAAAATGTGATTCTAGCTGCAAGCAAATTTCTAATTATTTCAAAAGTTTTAATTCTTTCTGAATTGCTGTGAGCAAAACAATGCAGATAGTGCTGATGTCTGTGTTAGACTCTGATGCATCACTTTGCTTAGGCCTCAAAGCTTTGACTGAAGCCAGCTGCCTAGTGTGGCTTTGAGCTGCTAGTAACGTGCAGCAAGCTGCAGCATGGACATCATGCAGTGACAGCTTCTGGCAGTCCTCGACCCACAAAGGGCCCCAGCCAGTTCCGCTAACAGGGACATATAAATCTAATTAGCTGCTGAATGGTGATAGTATCAAATGAAAAGGCGTACATACAGCAGTGGCAACAGTTCAGCAGCCTGAACCTCTCAAACAGGAAAATAGGCACAATGCCAAAATCAATAGCAAGGTTGTTTGTGTTTCTCAGCAGCTGCTTTAGATGTGAATGAAGCTGTTAAAGGTTTTCCTTCAATTCACATGGAGGACAGGTTTGGCGTTCGTTTATGTCACTATCTATATGGTAAACTTCTGTATCTGCACCCATTCAAGTTCAGCATTAGGGCAGCAGTACATTCCAGTTTACCCTTGCAGCTTCAGCAGACATGTATCTGTATGTACAGATATGCTTCTTCAGAGCCAATGGCTGACTGTGCAATGTTCTTCAATAAAAACAGAAAATACTGCAGATATAGAGCTCCATTTGATCTATGGAAAGAAACATCAGATAAATGTTTCAATGAGACTCACGCCTAACCAGTAAGTTGTCTTTTCTCTTCGAGTGCTGACTGAGCGGCTGAACATTTCCCCCTTTTCTCATTTTTGCTTGTTCTGCAAGCTCTTTCGTGGTGGCCAAGGGCTCCAGGAGAGCAGCACTCGAGTAGAATTCTGCCCCCATCTTCACCTCGTACCCCTGGGCTTTTCCTTCTCATGACTAGGAGTTGCTGCTAACTTGGTTCAGTTAGCAACACTCACCTGAGGCAGAAGGCTGTAGTTTCAAACTCCAATAAGAACATAAGAACATAAGAAATAGGAGCAGGAGTAGGCCATCCAGCCCTTCGAGCCTGCCCCGCCATTCAATAAGATCATGGCTGATCTGTCGCTGCTCAGTTCCACTTTCCCGCCCTCTCCCCATAGCCCTTAATCCCCTCTCCTATCAAAAACCCATCAACCCGCGTCTTAAAAATATTTAGCGAGGCAGCCTCCACCACTTCAACGGGCAGAGAATTCCAGAGATTCACCACCCTTTGAGTGAAGAAGTTCCTCCTCAACTCCGTTCTAAACCGCCCCCCTTTTATCTTGAGGCTGTGCCCCCTAGTCCTATTGTCTTTTTTGAGCGGGAAGAGTCTTTCCACCTCTATCCTATCCATCCCATTCATCATCTTATACGTCTCAATGAGATCTCCCCTCATTCTTCTAAACTCTAACGAGTACAAGCCCAGTTTATTCAGCCTCTCCTCATAGCTCAACCCCCTCAACTCCGGTATCAGCTTAGTAAACCTCCTCTGCACTCCCTCCAAGGCCAAAATATCTTTGCACAGGTGCGGTGCCCAAAAATGCACACAGTATTCCAGTTGCGGCCTCACCAATGCCCTATACAGCTGCAGCAAGACCTCCCTACTTTTATATTCAATCCCCCTCGCTATGAAGGCCAGCATCCCATTCGCCTTCCTGACCACCTGCTGCACCTGCAAGCTGGGTTTTTGCAGCTCATGCACAAGGACCCCGAGGTCCCTCTGCACCGTCGCCTGCTGCAGTTTTTCGCCTCGTAAGTAATAGTCCTTCCTACCATTTTTCCTACCAAAGTGGACCACCTCACACTTGCCAACATTAAATTCCATTTGCCATTTCCTTGCCCATTCGCCCAGCCTATCTAGATCCTTCTGTAGACTCTCCACACCCTCCGCACAATTTGCCGTTCCCCCAATCTTGGTGTCATCAGCAAATTTCGACACTCTACACTCGGTTCCCTCCTCCAGATCATCTATATAAATGGTAAAAAGCTGAGGCCCCAGCACCGACCCCTGGGGCACTCCACTAGTCACCATCCGCCAATCCGAATAGCACCCGTTGACCCCCACTCTCTGCCTCCTATTTGACAACCAATCCTTTATCCACGCTAACACCCTACCCCCAACTCCATGTCCCTCGACCTTCTGCAATAACCTCTTGTGAGGCACTTTGTCAAACGCCTTCTGAAAATCTAGAAAGACCACATCCACCGGCTCTCCTCTATCCACCGCCCTAGACACATCCTCATAGAACTCCAGTAAATTTGTCAGACACGACTTCCCTTTAATGAAACCGTGCTGCGTCTGCTCTATCAAGCAATTCCCTTCAAGATGCTTTGCAATTTCCTCCTTAATGACAGATTCTAACATTTTACCTACCACAGACGTTAAACTAACCGGCCTATAATTCCCCGCCTTTTGCCTGGCACCCTTCTTAAACAACGGCGTAACATTAGCCGTTTTCCAATCATCCAGCACTTCCCCGGAATCCAGCGACGTTTGGAAAATAACCACCAAGGCATCCACTATCACCTCCGCCATTTCTTTCAGAACCCTCGGATGCATTCCATCCGGTCCTGGGGACTTGTCCACAATCAGCCCCTCCAGTCTGTCGAGCACCGCCTTTCTAGTAACAGTAATGTCATTAAGACCCTCCAGTCCTACCACCTTTCCATTGCTAACACCCGGCAAATTATTCACGTCCTCCTCCGTGAAGACAGAAACAAAAAAGTTTGTTTAAATCTTGGATTTAAACAAACTTGGATTTAAACACTTAATGCAGGGTGTCTGTCACACTGAGAGAATGCCACATTGTTAAAGCTGCCATCCTTTGTCTAAAGCATTAAACCAATGCTTCACACAAAAACAGAAATGCTAGAAAATCTCAGCATGTCTGACAGCATCTGTGGAGAGAGAGTAGATGTGGAGATGCCAGCATTGGATTAGGATAAACACAGTAAGAAGTCTCACAACACCAGGTTAAAGTCCAACAGGTTTATTTGACAGCACTAACTTTCAGAGTCTCAGGCTACTTCATCTGGTGTTATATACATATATAAATGATTTGGAAGAAGCTGCAGCTGGTCTGATTAGTAAGTTTGTGGACAACATAAAGATTACTGGAGTTGCGGATAGTGGTGAACATTGTCAGAGAATACAGCAGGATATAGATAGGCTGGAAAATTGGGCAGAGAAATGGCTGATGGAATTTAATCCAGATAAATGCGAAATGATGCATTTTGGTGGAGCTATACAATAAATGGCAGAACCATCAAGAGTATAGACACACAGGGGGACCTGGTTGTTCAAGTCCACAGATCCCAGAGGTGGCAGCACAGGTGGAAAAGATGGTGAAGAAGGCATATGGCATGCTTGCCTTTATTGGACGGGCATAGAGTATAAAAGTTGGCATATGATATTGCAGTTATATACAACCATGGTTAGGCCACATTTGGAGTACTGCATCCAGTTCTGGTTGCCACACTACCAGAAGGATGTGGAGGCTTTGGAGAGAGTGCAGAAAAGGTTTACCAGGATGTTGCCTGGTATGGAGGGTCTTAATTATGAGGTGAGATTGAATAAACTAGGGTTGTTCTCCCTGGAAAGACGGGGGCTGAGCAGTGACCTGATAGAAGTTTATAAGATATGAAAGGTATAGATAGGATGAACAGTTGGAAGCTTTTTCCCAGATCGGAAATGAGAAACATAAGGGGTCACAAGTTCAAGGTAAGGGGGGCAAGGTTCAATACAGATATGCAGGGGACGTATTTTACACAGAGGGTGCTGGGGGCCTGGAATGCACTGCCAAGCAAAGTGGTTGAGGCAGACACGCTGGGATTGTTTAAGACTTATCTAGATAGCCACATGAACAGACTGGGAATAGAGGGATACAAACAGATAGTCTAGATAGGAACACATGATCGGTCTAGGTTTGGAGGGCCAAAGGGCCTGTTCCTGTGCTGTATTGTTCTTTGTTTTTTGCTCATGCTCCCAGATAAATTTGTTGGACTTTAACCTGGTGTGGTGAGACTTCGTACTGAGAGAATAGAGCCAATGTTTCGAGTCCTAACAACCGTTTGTCAGAACTCAGACTACCACAGCCAGTATAGCACCCATACCATTGGCATCATACTGCCCCTAGCTACATAAAGAACCAGTTAGAAATAGCAGATAGTCCTGGCCAACCTTCCTGCCCCAACTACAACCAATGAGCTGCTCACTCGTCTTGTGGCTGTTGTTGAAGCTCTCCAAAAATAAAATGCTTTGAGTCATCTCGATGATGTGAGAAGGCGTTACATAAATCCAAGTGTTTCTTTCGTTCTATCTGATAGGAAGAGGCCCACTTTTTGTGTGCCTTTAGCAGCCACCCCTGGGACACATGAACAGTCAGGCCTTGGAAGCTATTTGAGGCACACAGACTCTCTCCTTCACCACAGTGCACTGTGGGTTGAGGGAGTGTTGAGACCTTGCCAAGGATGGCACATCATCAGTATATAATAGCCTGAAGAGCAGTATGTGAAAGGAAACTGTGTTATAAAACTTCTAGTACTATTTAAATAATAGCAATTGTTGAAAGCCACTTGGGAATAAAGCACAGGACTGGTCACATTCTAATGATTGATGAATAATGAGGTGTTAAAGTGGCCCATCTAGATGAACAATAACAGATTAGCATTTCCAGAAGTAGAAATGGGTGAATTATTAATCTCCCCTTTTAAAGTGCATATCCGGGCACTGGGCAGAGAAGCTGTAGATTTAACACAGCCCTCTCCACAGTGATAACAAAAGGCACTGCTCAGTTTATCAGCATTTAGCAGATTGGCAATACTGGGTCTGCAATAAAAACAAAAATGATGCACAGCAGGCCTGTCAGCCTCTGAAACAAGACGAGGCAGGTTAATATTCATGGGGGAAACTCTTGCTCAGAAATGGAAATTGATAAGCAAGCCCTATTATTGTGTCAACAACAACATTTTGCAATTATAGAGCACATTGAACTGAATGTAATGTCCCAAGTTGTTTCTCAGGACTATGTAATGCCAAATTCGGGACTGAGACAATAATAGGGCAGAAAGCCAGAGAGATAAATTTTAAGGAGCGCCTTCAAGCAGGAAAGATGCAGAAATGAATTCCACATCTTTGAATCCATCCATCTGAAGGCATGGCCACCAGTGGTGGAATACTTATTCAGGAATCCTCAGGAGTCTAGAATTTGAGTGCAGATATTGCAGAGTTGTAGGATGGTAGGGTCCTGAACCCAAAGCTCAGGGTCTATTATGAAGCCGAGCCTAGACCCAAACAATTTTTCTATTTTGGCATCAATGTGAGAATTGGATTCTTCACTCCAGGGGTAATTCCACTGACAAATTAGGGATCTTTTATCGAAACAGGCTTTTTCCAGAACACAGTTTAAATATAACTTTAACAAAATGAAGCGGTTTAACTTTTAACAGTTGAGTAATTATTAAAAAATGAAAAGAAATAGCTCTAATTTATAACTTATCTCTATTTCAGTTCCAAATAAGCAACACTTCTCTTAGACCCAAATGCCACTTTAAATACAGTTAGCAAACCTGCTATAAATTGTGTTAATACTCTTAAAGCTTTCATAAAGGTTTTGATTTTCAGAACAGCTTGCAGACTTCTGTCTTTTAACAACCCCAGCCAGAAACTGACAAATGTTTCTCTACTACAAACCTAGCTCCTCCCATTAACCACATTAACACAACCCTACATACCTAAACCCACCTTCCGTTCCTTTAATCAAAAAACCCCAGGGGTTCTTTTCATCTATAAACAAAAATCCATTAGCTCTTTCCTAAATAAGCACTACTTGGCTAAAATGAGTAATTATCCTGCTTTTCCAGCATTTGAGCTATATTCCAGCCAGATATACCAACTACCTGCAGAGAAAACTGAACTTTAAAACAGTCCCCTTAAATATAAAATATATCAATAGCACAGTATCATCACAAGAACTTAAGGAGATTCTAGAGATAGGGAGGGACATGGCCATGGAAGGATTGGAAACAAAGATGGGAATTATTATTGCTTAACTGATAGTCACTGATAGTCAGAGAACACATGGATGAATGGCGCAATGGTGTGAGTAAGAGCATGAGCTGTAGAATTTGAACATAAGAACATAAGAAATAAGAGCAGGAGTAGGCCATCTAGCCCTTCGAGCCTGCCCCGCCATTCAATAAGATCATGGCTGATCTGTCGTGGCTCAGTTCCACATTCCCGCCCTCTCCCTATAACCCTTAATCCCCTCGCTTATCAAAAACCCATCAACCCGCGTCTTAAAAATATTTAGCGAGGCAGCCTCCACCACCTCAACGGGCAGAGAATTCCAGAGATTCACCACCCTTTCAGTGAAGAAATTCCTCCTCAACTCTGTTCTAAACCGCCCCCCCTTTATCTTGAGGCTGTGCCCCCTAGTCCTACTGTCCTTTCTGAGCAGGAAGAGTCTCTCCACCTCTATCCTATCCATCCCATTCATCATCTTATACGTCTCAATGAGATCTCCCCTCATTCTTCTAAACTCTAACGAGTACAAGCCTAGTTTATCCAGCCTCTCCTCATAGCTCAACCCCCTCAACTCCGGTATCAGCCTAGTAAACCCCCTCTGCACTCCCTCCAAGGCCAAAATATCCTTGCGTAAGTACGGTGACCAAAACTGCACACAGTACTCCAGCTGCGGTCTCACCAATGCCCTATACAGCTGCAGCAAGACCTCCCTACTTTTATATTCAATCCCCCTCGCTATGAAGACCAGCATCCCATTAGCCTTCCTGACCACCTGCAGGCTGGGTTTTTGCGACTCATGCACAAGGACCCCAAGGTCCCTCTGCACCGTCGCCTGCTGCAGTTTTTCGCCCCGTAAGTAATAATCCTTCCTACCATTATTCCTACCAAAGTGGACCACCTCACACTTGCCAACATTAAATTCCATTTGCCAGTTCCTGGCCCATTTGCCCAGCCTATCTAGATCCTCCTGCAGACTCTCCACACCCTCCGCGCAATTTGCTGTTCCACCAATCTTGGTGTCATCAGCAAATTTCGACACCATACACTCGGTTCCCTCCTCCAGATCATCTATATAAATGGTAAATAGCTGAGGCCCCAGCACCGACCCCTGGGGCACTCCACTAGTCACCATCCGCCAATCCGAATAGCACCCATTGACCCCCACTCTCTGCCTCCTATTTGACAACCAATCCTCTATCCACGCTAACACCCTAATTTGAATTTGGCTGGTTTAAACAGCGAAAAATGATGAAGAGCAGCCAGAATCATATTGGAATAGACAAGTCTAGAGTGACAAAGACCTGACACGAGAGTTTCATAACCAGGTGAGCTAAAGCAGGGCGGAGGCGCATGCTGAAATGAAGGTGGAAATAGGCAATCTTAGTTTTTTTACACAGAGGGTAGTGAATGCCTGGGGAGGTGGTGGGAGCAGGTATGATAGCGGCATTTAAGGGGCAATTAGACAAATACATGAATAGGATGGGAATGGAAGGATATGGACTCTAAGTGCATAAGGTTTTAGTTTAGGCAGGCATCATGATCCGTGCAGGCTTGGAGAGCTGAAGGGCCTGTTCCTGTGCTGTACATTTCTTTAATCAGTAACTGTAGGTTGAGCAAAGCTTTGATTTACAGTGACTGAGCCTCCACAGTCCTCGGACATAGCAAATTACAAAGATTCACCACCTTCTGAGAAATCCTTCCTCGTCTTAGTCTTAAATAGCCCACCTCTTATTCAGAGACTATGTCCCCTGATTCCAGACTCCACCCCGCAACCAAGGGAAAAATCCTTCATACATTCACCCTGCTGAATCCAGTAGGAATTAAGTCTCAATGCGTTCACTTCTCATTCTTGTAAACTCTACAGAACACAGGTCTGGTGTCCTCAGTCTCTTATAGGATAATCCCCACCATCCCAGGGATTAATCTGGTGAATTTTCATTGCATCCCCTCAATGACTGTCAGTAAGTATATCCAGACCAAAACTGTACACAGTACTCGCAAGATGATTGGGTGCCGTCAACATACTTGTGGAAACTGATGATGTGTTTTCAGATGATGCCACTGACATACAAAAGAGAGCGGGAAATAGGTATTAATCGATTAGGTGTCCTAATTCCTGTCACAATAACAGGTTTAATAATCTCTGAATTTTTAAAAAAAATTTCTTTCCCATTTGTCTTTCTAATACCTTATCACTCTAATAAAGGATCTTGTCATTATCCTATGCTGCTCATGGCAGCATGATGTGTACAAACTTTTCTATACTACATTAATAATTAAACTTCAATCATACTTCATTGGGTGTAAAGCGCTTTGGCACAGCCTAAGATCAGGAAAGGTGCTGTGGAAATACAAGTCATACTTTTCTTTATCTTTAAACAATCTTGCTGACCTCTTTGCAGTTCAACTGCAGAATCTTCTTGAAAGTTATCCTGTCTTTTCCCTGTGCGGACCTTTAGAACGCTGCCGTCTATTTGCACTTTTGTTTCTTTTATCTGTATCCACTGTATCATTAGACAGAGCACTGAAACACAGTTTAATGTTGTCAGTTAAGAGTTGTTTAGAAGCAGAGGAGATTCTGTTTTCGGCTGGGTAGATACAATCAGATATATGTCAGATGTCCTTGCTCATCTGCGTTTATCATGAACCTGTTTCAGTGATAGGGCAGATTTGAGCAACAGCTGGTTGTGAATCAGGGCTTTGTTTTTGCCACTTGACCTTCCTCGATAGCTCGAGAAGGTCGACACAGGGCCGACAAACTACACTGCCCGCGTATACACAGCAGCTGGAGAACAGAGCTCCATTTACCCACAGCCAGGTACAGGACAAGGCTGTCGTCCTTGAGAGTCACCTGCAGAAACAGTCAATCCAGAACATGACATTTCAATCCAGAGTAGAACAAGAAGGACACAGAGTAATAACAATTCTGGGAAGGATTTTAAACAAGTGATTTAGCATTTGGAATAGATTTGTAGATTGAGCAATAGGAGCAAATCCACTGGTATCAATATAGATGCTGCAATGAGGAAGCAGCATCTTGCTGGATCGATGGATGGGTTAAGCTGAATCAAATGGCCGCTCTTATCCAGAATTAGCCTGTAACAATTGTATATGTAACCTATGTAACATATGTCATTGCCAGTAGCTGATGGTATTGAGTCACAGAATTGTTACAGCACAGAGGGAGGCCATTCAGCCTGTTGTGTCTGCACTGTCTCTCCAAATGAGCAGTTCACCAATTGCCATTCCCACCTTCTCACCAAAACACAGTCTCCCTTTCAGATAATAATTCAACTCCTTCTCGAATGCCTGAACTAAACCTGCCTTCACCACTCCATCAAGCAGCACATTCCAGATCTTAACCACACTGTATGGGGAAAAGTTTTACCCCATGTTGCCATTGTTTCTTTTGCTAATTACCTTAAACCTGTGCCCTCTGGTTCTCAATCCTCCTTCCGATGGGAAGAGTTTCTTCCGAATTACTCAGTCCAAGTCCTTCATGATTTTGAATACCTCCAGCAAATCTTTTCAACCTTCCCTCCCTCCAAGGCAAACAACAGCAACTTCTCCAACCTATCCAAATTTTAATTCAATTTTTCAGTATTATTTATACTCATTGAATGGTTATAACACAGAAAGAGGAGATTCAGTCCAGCATACACTGCTTCTGCTTTAGTTATGTCAGCATCACAGAACACTATTTGTATTCTGCCAATATTCAAATGTTTAGTGCTAGCTCTACCAGGCATGAGCTGCTGATCAGAGTGAATCACATATAGAGGTAAGGAAGTGTTGCCACAGTTGTACTGGGTCTTGGTGAGAGCACATTTGGAGTACTGTGTGTAGATTTGGTCTCCTTACATAAAGAGAAGATATAATTGCATTAGAAGCAATTCAGGGAAAACAATTCCGAATCTCCCCTTTTCCTGCAGCTCCAAACCTGTTTCCCGCAGAGCTGAATCCTCCCTTTTCCAGAATTCCAAACTCCCATCCCTACAGCTCCATCTCCCCCCTTTTCCTGCAGCTCTGAATCACCTCTTTCCCATAGCTCTGAATCCCTCCCTTCTGCGAAGCTCCGAATTCCCCCTTTCCCACAGCTCTAAATACCCTCTTTCTCGAAGCTCCAAATTCCCCCTTAGCCACAGCGCCGAATTCCCCCTTTCCCCACAGCTCTAATTCCACCCCCCACCTCCTTTCCTGCAGCTCTGAATCTCCCCTTTCCTGCAGTTTTGATCCCCACACCCCCAACACGTTATTCCCGCTGGTCTGGCTGAATTGTCGTTCTGTTGGATTGGAATGTACGTCTGAAAGAGAGTTGGATGCAGACTCAGAAGTGACTTTCAAAAGAGCAAGCATATCTCATTATTTCAGTCAGGGGTAGTTCTTGAAATAGTCCAGAGGTCACTGCAGTAATCTGTTCGTCTCTTCACTTTGATGTTTGAATATTCATAATTTTGTGATCAAAAGCAATCTTAAATAATTGATACCATGCACGGTTGGTTAGACTGTCCCTTAGGACCTTTGGACCTTTAAAGGAGATGGTACATGTAGGTGTTTCATTTCACTATTCTCTCACCTTGGTTATTTCTTTAAATAAAATCTTTGTATTGGGTATTTGAACTGTTAGTTTATTTCCCTCCCCCATTGAGCCTCCCTATTTAGGGTTTCCGCATTCAGCGGGGACCTGCATAGCTGACATCTAAAAGCTGTGGGACCCACTGTGGAGTGACACAGGAGTGGAAAAGGCCATTAGGCCCAAATATTCCTTTATAATTGATCTCAACCCAACCTACTGACTCTCCCACCATATCTCCTGCCACTCTCCAGAAGCCCAGCTCATTGTCCATTTGTAATACAGCAAGCTCACATCAGCACAAGGTACATTTTTTGAAAATTCAGCTTCTCTTCATATTAAGTTGTTGAATTGTGGGCTGGTTAAAGGCACGTGCTTTACAGCACATTTCTTGCATTAGCTTCTACAGGTTTTTATTTGCATAATTACACAGCCTCACGTTTCATCAATCTACTGCTCCACGTGTACCAAATATTTCACCATCATCGCTGCAGACGTGTCCTAATATGGAGTCAGAGTGACACAACAAACTGGGAGTGATCCTTTGTGGAATTGTGTTAACTGTACAGCCATGTAGATTTGGATTGCCAACCCTCTTGGATTCTGTAGAAATTAAGATAATTGTAATGACTTCAACACGACCCAAGAGGTTGGGCATTTAGAGCTCCCTGATTGAGGTCATAATTAGGAAGCATTGGTTGGACTAAGAGATTACAGGGACTGGGAACGTCCGAGATGTGGAGATTTTTCAAGGAGCAGCTACTGCAGGTCTGTGATAGGTATATCCCTGTCAGGCAAGGAGGATTTGGTAGGCCCAGGGAACCGTGGTGCGCTAAAAAAGTTGATTCGTTGGTTAGGAAGAAAAAGGAGGCTTATGTTCGGATGAGGCTTGAGGGCTCAGGTAGTGCATTAGAAAGTTTTAGATTGGCTAGGAGGGAGTTGAAGAGGGAGTTAAGAAGGGCTAAAAGAGGACATGAGATGACTTTGGCTGATAGGATTAAGGAGAACCCTAAGGCGTTTTACAGGTATGTCAAGAACAGAAGGTTGGTTAGGGCAAGATTAGGGCCAGTTACAGACAGTAGAGGGAAGTTGTGTGTGGAACCGGAGGAGATTGGAGAGGCGTTGAACCAATATTTCTCTTCGGTGTTCACGCAAGGGGACATGAATGTAGCTGAGGAGGACACTGGGGTGCAGGGGTGTAAAATAGATAGTATTGCAGTTGATACGGGGGATGTGCTGGATATTTTAGAGGGTTTGAAAATAGATAAGTCCCCTGGTCCGGATGGGATTTACCCTAGGATTCTCTGGGAGGCAAGAGAGGTGATTGCAGAGCCTCTGGCTCTGATCTTCAGGTCGTCGTTGGTCTCTGGTATAGTACCGGAAGATTGGAGGACAGCAAATGTTGTCCCATTGTTTAAGAAGGGGAGCAGAGACTTCCCTGGGAATTATAGACCGGTGAGTCTTACTTCTGTGGTGGGTAAGGTTTTGGAAAGGATTATTAGAGACAGGATTTATAGTTATTTGGAGAGTAATGAATTGATTAGAGACAGTCAGCATGGTTTTGTAGCGGGTAGGTCGTGCCTTACTAACCTTATCGAGTTCTTTGAGAAAGTGACCAAAGAGGTGGATAGGGGTAAGGCAGTTGACGTGGTGTATATGGATTTTAGTAAGGCGTTTGATAAGGTTCACCATGGTAGGCTTCTGCAGAAAATGCAGATGTATTGGATCAGGAATTGGCTAGCAGATAGGAGACAGAGGGTGGTGGTTGATGGTAAATATTCGTCATGGAGTTCGGTTACGAGTGGTGTGCCTCAGGGATCTGTTTTGGGGCCACTGCTGTTTGTAATTTTTATTAATGATCTGGATGAGGGTATAGTTGGGTGGATTAGTAAGTTTGCTGATGACACCAAAGTCGGAGGTGTGGTAGATTGTGAGGAAGGGTGTCATAGTTTGCAGGGTGACTTAGAAAGGTTGCAGAGCTGGGCCGCGAGGTGGCGGATGGAGTTTAATGTGGAGAAGTGTGAGGTAATTCATTTCGGTAGGAATAACAGATGTGTTGAGTATAGGGCTAACGGGAGGACTTTGAATAGTGTGGAGGAGCAGAGGGATCTAGGTGTATGTGTACATAGATCCCTGAAAGTTGGGAATCAAGTAGATAAGGTTGTTAAGAAGGCATACGGTGTCTTGGCGTTTATTGGTAGGGGGATTGAATTTAGGAGTCGCAGCGTCATGATGCAACTGTACACAACTCTGGTGCGGCCGCACTTGGAGTATTGTGTGCAGTTCTGGTCCCCACATTACAGGAAGGATGTAGAGGCTTTGGAGAGGGTGCAGAGGAGGTTTACCAGGATGTTGCCTGGTATGGAGGGGAGATCCTACGAGGAGAGACTGAGAGATTTGGGGTTGTTTTCGCTGGAAAGAAGGCGGCTAAGAGGGGACCTTATTGAAACATATAAGATGATTAGAGGTTTAGACAGGGTGGACAGTGATAGCCTTTTTCCTCGGATGGAGAAAGCTAGCACGAGGGGGCACGGCTTTAAATTAAGGGGGGGGTAGTTATAGGACTGATGTCAGGGGTAGGTTCTTTACCCAGAGGGTGGTGAGGGACTGGAATGCCCTGCCAGCTGCAGTTGTAAATGCGCCTAGTTTGGGGGCGTTTAAGAGATCTGTGGATAGGTTTATGGACGAAATGGGATTGGTTTAGATTAGTGGGTTAGTGTTGTTTTTTTTTAAAAGCTGGTCGGCGCAACATCGTGGGCCGAAGGGCCTGTTCTGCGCTGTAATGTTCTATGTTTCTATGTTCTATGTTTCTATAATTGGCTGCCCTATCCCAGAGCGTCACCAGCCAGCTATGAAAGGCAGTGGTTAGGTTACCATTAATGGCAGTGAAGAGCTTGAGCTTGAGCTTGAGCATAATGGGGCGAAACTGGTTGAGGGAAAGCCACCTGAATTGGGGAAACATCTTCCAGTTTGTTAATGGTTGCTTGAGTGAAGTCCTGCTCAAATACCCGGAAGATTTCTGGGAAGGGCTTGGAACTATAAAAGAGCTGAGGCAGCCCTACGTGTCAGTTAGGAAGCATTCCCGTGGTTTCACAAGGGCCCACCTGGTACCATTTGCTTTAAGGGAAAAAGTTGATGCAGAAGTTTGGAGACTGGAACGAGAAGATATCAAAAAATCTGTTTCTTTGGTGGAATGGGCAGCACTGGTTGTGCCTTTCCTGAAGCCAGATGGTTCCGTCCTTCTTTGCAGGGACTTTAAACAAACAGAAAACTGTTATTCACATCTGGGCAAACATCTGACTTCCCTGCATCGATTTGTATGCATTGGGGGACTCTCATTCCCCAAATTAGATGAGTCATTTTTATTTGCGATTATAGCCGGATAAGGATTCATAGAAATATTCCACGATTAATATTTAAAGATCCTCTGTCAATTCTCAAGGTTACCTTTTGCGGTATTATCAGCCAGCTTGACCTTTCAGAGAACAATGTAGCACATCTGACAAGGCTTATTCCAGGCAGCCATGTTTTCATCATAGGTAAAACAAAACTGGAACCTGGAGAAAATCCTTAATCATTTTTCAAGGGCCAACATGCACTTAAGAAGAGAAAAATGGTACCTCAAGTGATCTATCTGAGCTACAAATTGGACAGTTCGGGTCTGCATCCTTTGGAGGACTGAGTACGGGTGATTAAAGATACCCCAGCTCCCAGGCCTGTCCAGGAGTTACATTAGTTTCTAGGGCTGGTGACGTAGTACAGAAAATTTAAACCAAACTGGGCCTCCATCTTGGTTCTGCTACATCAACTGCTAAAAGAGTCAAGCTCAGGAATGGTCCGTCCGTAAAATCCTGGCTTTTAAGAGAATAAAGCAACAGTTGTCATCGTCAAATGTCTTAGCACATTATGAACCTAGAAAAGAGTTAGTGCTGACCTGTGATTCGTCTCTGTGAGGCATTGGGGTAGTATTAGCACATAGATAGCCAGATGGAGAGGAACACCCAATAGCGTGTGCCTCCAGAACCATAATCATTGCAGAAAGTAAGCACGCCCACATTGAAAAAGAAGGGTTGGTGCTAATATCTGGAGTAAACAAATTCTATCAGTATCTTCATGGGTGGAGATTTCTGTTCCACACCGATCACAAGTCCCTACTGGGACAGCTAGAAGAGGACAAAGCGGTGCCACTAACAGCATCGGCCCATATTCAGCAGTGGGTGTTATTATTGATCAGTTGGGCCAGTAGGCTGACAAATGGCAGATGGAGTTTAATGTAGACAAATGCGAGATGATGCATTTTAGTAGATGGAACCAGGGCAGGACTTAGTTAATGGTAGGGCACTGGGGAGAGTTACAGAACAAAGAAATCTAGGAATACATGTTCTTAGCTCCTTGAAAGTGGAGTCACAGCTGGACAGAGTGGTGAAGAAGGCATTCAGCGTGGTTGGTTTCATTGGTCAGAACATTGAATACAGGTGTCGAGATGTCTTGTTGAAGTTGTACAAGACATTGGTAAGGCCACACTTGGAGGACTGTGGGAGGAAACCAGACCATCCGGAGGAAACCCACGCAGAGATGGGAAGAACATGCAGTCTCCACATAGACAATGACCCAAGCCAGAAATCGAACCTGGGTCCCTGGCACTGTGAAGCAGCAGTGCTAACCACTGTGCTACCGTGCTGCCCCATTGCTCCAGTTTTACTAGGGCTCCTTGACGCCATGTTTGGTCAAAAGTTGAAATGATGTCCAGGGCAGTCACTCTGACCTCTGGAATTCGGCACTGTTTGACAGCTCCTTGTGTGAACCAAGGCTGTAATGAGGTCAGGAGCTGAGTGACCCTGGCGAAACCCAAACTGGGTGTCAGTGAACAAGTTATTGCTGAGCAGGTGCTGCTTGATAACGCTGTCAATGACCCCTTCCATCACTTTACTGATGATCAAGAGTAGACTGACTGGGCAGTAATTGGCTGGGTTGGATTTGTCCTGCTTTTTGTGTTACAGGTCATAGCTGGGCAATTTTCCACATTGTCAGATAGATGCCAGTGTTGTAGCTGTACTGGAATAGCTTGGCTAGGGATATAACAAGTTCTGGGGCACAAGTCTTCAGTACCATTGCCAGAATATTGTCCGGACCCAGAGACTTTGCAATGTGCAGTGTCTATTTCTTGATATCGTGTGGAGTGAATCGAATTGGCTGAAGACTGACATCTGTGATGCTGGGGTCCTCCACTTAGACATACAAAAATATTTAGCACATATATTTACATAATGTAGACATTCCAGGTGCTCTGTATCATTTCAAGTGCTGAGCAGCTAACATGATAGGTAAAAACACAACTTACTGCATGAAGCGCTGTCTCCCATCAGGCTGCAGTTTGGAAACAGAAGTGAAATGGATTTCAGACAATTGCATATTCCTTTTATTTGGAGACCAATCTTGGTGATGTGGCTAGCGCTGCAACTTGGAAAATAGTTCTAATATTATGGCTATGTGGACACAGTGAGGCTTATGAAACCTTTAGCTCAATTCCATTCAAAGTAGAATTTTGTATCTCAGTGTTTAGTGTACCCACAAGATTGAGAGTGAACATTCAGTCGCATGTCTGATCCTCTGCCTATTGTGTAACTATAATAGTGAACCAAGAGGGACTTTGGGAGCCACTTACGACTGATTTCATAGCTTGAGGCTTTTGTTGAATTAAGCACATCCTGCTGTCTACTGGCTCATTAGCACTTCATAATTTCCACTTAAAGAACAGCTAAATTAAGTGACTTTTTTTTTGCTTCTTTTATCTCTCTATTTAAGACGTGCTGCATTTCTCATTCCTGTATTTATAGCTCTTTGTGTTCTCTTACCGAGGCCTCTTGAGTTCTAAAAAATGACGTCTTTTATGGTTTAAACAAGAACCTGTTTTTGTTCAGTGACATTGCCGAGAAATGAAGACACCTCAAAGGCCACACCTACTGACGTCAAACTAATTTAGTAATAAAGCCAGTGGCTGTCCTTGCATGGGAATGATCTGTCCCTCAGAGTGATAGCGCAGGAGGATGTTGTCATGGAAACTCAGGGCACCTAACTCTACAAGCGGAGCGATAAGTGGCAAAGGTAGTTGCACGATAAAATAGAGAGAAAGATGAATAATGCAATGCCATTAACTGTTACTAGTTCCTTGTTGAGACCTTTGCTGTTTTTTTTAATGTATCCATTTTATTTCTGATGCTGAGAGCGGCTCAGGTAGGAAACTGCAACTGGTGGGAGTAGTAATAACAAACCTATTCTCCACTCGAAATAGGAACTAAAACTAACAAAAAGAAGAATCCTGGACCCAAAGCAGCTGATCCATTGAGCTAAATAGCGAATCGCACCTAGAGGAACTTTAATCTTTGTGTGTCGCTGATTCTTGGGTTTGCATTTAATTTCTTTACATTCAGTTTCAACACAATTTATTCTTAAATGGATCAACACCTATGGTAAAATAAATCCTAAAGGAATTGAATGTTTACAGCTTAACTGATGCACAACAATAGGAAATGAAAGCCCTCAGGAGTTTAGACTAAGCCAGTAACTTCAGCAGATAACCGGAATCAAAGTTCAAATTCACCTTCTTGCTCTTGGCAGGTATTAACCCAGCCGGTGTATAATTAGGAGATTTTCTGTTTGAGTAGGTGGGATGACTTTGGTTACAAAGCAGCAGAAGAACTTGGTAAAATCTGTGCACTTCTCTTCCAGCAGTCGTGTGCAACTTGCTTACCAGCTGAGGCTAATTCCGTTATATAATTCCCTTGATATTGTGCAGTTTCAGAACCTTTGTCGTGTTCCATATCTCGTTCCTGTTACACACTTCCTGAGGATGCTTAGGCCATGTTCTATATGTGGTCTCTGATCTATTTCTCCAACTTTGCAACTTAACCTTGTTTTAAGGTTTGATTAACATTAGCAAGATCTCTGAGGCCACAGACAGTTCAGAACAAACCAAGTAGAACTTTCAGTTCTGTCAGCAAGCAGATCACCTGAGCAAGCTCTTCAGTGTCCATATTGATCTATAGTCTATCAAGAACAGATAGGTTTTGACGTGCCTTCATCTAAAGTTTATAGAATCACAGAATCCCTACAGTGCAGAAGGAGGCCATTCATCTCATCAAGTCTACACTGACTCTGCGACAGAGCATCTTTCACGGACGCCATTCCCTTAAACCCTACTATGCATGTACCCTACTAATCCCCCTAACCTACACATCTTGGCACAATAAGGGGTAATTTAGCATGGCCAATCCATCTAACCTGCACATCTTTAGTTGTATGAGGAAACCAGAGCACCCAGAAGAAACGGACGCAGAAACGGGGAGAACATGCAAACAAACCCACACAATCACCCAAGCCAGGAATTGAACCCGGGTCCCTGGCACCGTGAGGCAGCATTGCTAATCACTGTGCCACTGTGTCAAACATTGGTTTTAGTGAGAATCAAAACTAAAGCCAGAAAGGGTGCTTTTTCTCAATCCTGTACCAACCTCCCAAATACACTGTGGTTGCAGATTTGAAGATTTGTAGCTGTTACTAGGGGGCATAACTATAAGGTTCATGGTGGGAGATATAGGAGGGATGTCCAAGGTAGATTCTTCACTCAGAGAGTGGTTGGGGTGTGGAATACACTGCCTGCTGTGATAGTGGAGTCGGACACTTTAGTAACTTTCAGGTGGTTATTGGATAGGCACATGGAGCACACCAGAATGATAGGGAGTGGGATAGCTTGATCTTGGGTTTGGATATAGTTTGGCACAACATCGAGGGCCAAAGGGTCTGTACTTTGACAAGGTGCCTCACAAGAGGTTATTACAGAAGGTCAGGGGGCATGGAGTTGGGGGTAGGGTGTTAGCGTGGATAGAGGATTGGCTGTCAAATAGGAGGCAGAGAGTGGGGGTCAATGGGTGCTATTCAGATTGGCGGTTGGTGACTAGTGGAGTGCCCCAGGGGTCGGTGCTGGGGCTTCAGCTATTTACCATTTATATAGATGATCTGGAGGAGGGAACCGAGTGTATGGTGTCGAAATTTGCTGATGACACCAAGGTTGGTGGAACGGCAAATTGTGCGGAGGGTGTGGACAGTCTGCAGAAGGATCTAGATAGGCTGGGCGAATGGGCCAGGAACTGGCAAATGGAATTTAATGTTGGCAAATGTGAGGTTGTCCACTTTGGTAGGAATAATGGTAGGAAGGACTATTACTTACATGGCGAAAAACTGCAGCATGCGACGGTGCAGAGGGACCTTGGGGTCCTTGTGCATGAGTCGCAAAAACCCAACCTGCAGGTGCAGCAGGTGGTCAGGAAGGCTAATGGAATGCTGGTCTTCATAGCGAGGGGGATTGAATATAAAAGTAGGGAGGTCTTGCTGCAGCTGTATAGGGCATCGGTGAGGCCGCAGCTGGAGTACTGTGTGCAGTTTTGGTCGCCATACTTACACAAGAATGTTTTGGCCTTGGAGGGAGTGCAGAGGGGGTTTACTAGGCTGATACCGGAGTTGAGGGAGTTGAGCTATGAGGAGAGGCTGAATAAACTAGGCTTGTACTTGTTAGAGTTTGGAAGAATGAGGGGAGATCTCATTGAGACATATAAGATGATGAATGGGATGGATAGGATAGAGGTGGAGAGACTCTTCCCGCTCAGAAAGGACAGTAGGACTAGGGGGCACAGCCTCAAGATAAAGGGGGGGCGGTTTAGAACGGAGTTGAGGAGGAACTTCTTCACTCAAAGGGTGATGAATCTCTGGAATTCTCTGCCCGTTGAAGTGGCGGAGGCTGCCTCGCTAAATATTTTTAAGACGCAGGTTGATGGGTTTTTGATAAGCGAGGGGATTAAGGGTTATAGGGAGAGGGCGGGAATGTGGAACTGAGCCACGACAGATCAGCCATGATCTTATTGAATGGCAGGGCAGGCTCGAGGGGCTAGATGGCCTACTCCTGCTCCTATTTCTTATGTTCTTATGTTTCTATGTATGATGATAAGAGCTGCAGAGTAACTTCATAGTGCCATGGATGAAGAAACATAGATGATAGCAGCGGGAGGAGGCCATTCGGCCCTTCGAGCCTATGCTTCCATTCATTACAATCACAGCTGATCGTCCAACTCAGTAGCCTAATCCTGTTTTTCCCTATGACCTTTGATCCCATTCGCCCCAAATGCTATGTCCAACCGCCTCTATACATTCAACACTTTGGCATCATAATGAATTCCACAGGCTCACCACTCCTTGGGTGAAGAAATGTCTCCTCACCTCTGTCCTAAATGATCTACCCTAAATCCTCAGACTGTAACCCTTGGTTCTGGACTCTCCCACCATCAGGAATATCCTGTCTAGTTCTGTTAGAATTGTATAAGTCTCTATGACATACCCCCCTGTTTGTCTGAACTCCAGCGAAAACAATCCTAACCTAGTCAATCTCTGTTTCTACATCAATCCCGCCATCCCCGGAATCAGCCTGGTAAACCTTCGCTGCACTCCCTCGAGAACAAGAACATTCTTCCTCAGAAAAGGAGTCCAAAACTGCACACAATACTCTAGGTGGGACGTCACCAAGACCCTGTATAATTGCAACAACACATCCCTGCTCCTGTACTCGAAACCTCTCACAATAAAGGCCAACATGACATTTACCTTCTTTACCCCCTGCTGCACTTGCATGCTTACCTTCAGTGACTGGTGCACAAAGACACCCAGGTCCCGCTGCACACTTCCCTCTCCAAATTTACAGCCATTCAGGTAGTAATCTGCCTTCTTGAGGGGTCAGTTTTTGTACAAAGCGTGTAGGAGGGTTTCTTGACTCAGTATGTTGACAGGCCAACTAGAGGTGAGGCTATATTGGATTTGGTGCTGGGAAATGAGCCAGACCAGGTGCTAGACTTGGAAGTTGGGGTGCATTTTGGTGATAGTGACCACAATTCGGTTACGTTCACCTTAGTGATGGAAAGGGATAGGCAGGAACCTCGGGTCAGTAGTTTTAGCTGGGGGAAGGGTAATTATGAGACTATTAGGAGAGAATTAAGAAGCATAGGTTGGACTAGGAGACTACAGGGACTTGGAACGTCCGAAATTTGGAGTTTTTTCAAGGAGCAGCTACTGCAAGTCCTTGATATGTATGTCCCTGTCAGGCAAGGAGGAATTGGTCGAGCTAGGGAACCGTGGTGCACTAGGAAAGTTGATTTGCTGGTTAAAAAGACAAAGGAGGCTTATGTCCGGATGAGACTTGAGGGCTCAGGTTGTGCACTAGAGAGCTTTAGATTGGCTAGGAGGGAGTTAAAGACAGAGTTAAGAAGGGCTAAAAGAGGACATGAGAAGACTTTGGCTGATAGGATTAAGGAGAATCCTAAGGCGTTCTATAGATATGTTAAGAACAAAAGGTTGGTTAGGGCAAGATTAGGGCCAGTTAGAGACAGCAGTGGGAAGTTATGTGTGGAACCGGAAGAGATTGGAGAGGCATTGAACCAATATTTCTCTTCGGTGTTCACGCAGGGGGACATAAATGTAGCTGTGGAGAACACTGGGTTACAGGGTTGTAAACTGGACAGTATTGCAGTTGATAAGGAGGATGTGCTAGTTATTCTTGAGGGTTTGAAAATAGTTAAGTCCCCTGGGCCGGACGGGATTTACCCTAGGATTCTCTGGGAGGCAAGGGAGGAGATTGCAGAGCCTCTGGCTCTGATCTTCAGGTCGTCGTTGGTCACCGGTATAGTGCCAGAAGATTGGAGGATAGCGAATGTTGTCCCATTGTTTAAGAAGGGGAACAGAGACTTCCCCGGGAATTATAGACCGGTGAATCTTACTTCTGTTGTGGGCAAGGTTTTAGAAAAAATTATTAGGGATAGGATTTATAGTTATTTGGAGAGTAATGAAATGATTAGAGATAGTCAGCATGGTTTTGTGGAGGGTAGGTCGTGCCTTACTAACCTTATTGAGTTTTTTGAGAAAGTGACCAAAGAGGTGGATGGGGGTAAGGCAGTTGACGTGGTATATATGGACTTTAGTAAGGCGTTTGATAAGGTTCACCATGGAAGCCTTCTGCAGAAATTGCAGATGTACGGGATTGAGGGTGATTTAGGAAATTGGATTAGGAATTGGCTGGCGGATAGGAGACAGAGGGTGGTGGTTGGTGGTAAGTATTCGACATGGAGTTCAGTTACGAGTGGTGTGCCTCAAGGATCTGTTTTGGGGCCACTGCTGTTTGTAATTTTTATAAATGATCTGGATGAGGGTATAGCTGGGTGGATTAGTAAGTTTGCTGATGACACCAAAGTCGGAGGCGTGGTTGATAGTGAGGAAGGGTGTCTTCGTCTACAGGGAGACTTGGACAAGTTGCAGAGCTGGGCCGAGAGGTGGAGGATGGAGTTTAATGTGGAAAAGCGTGAGGTAATTCACTTTGGTAGGAATAACAGATGTGTTGAGTATAGGGCTAACGGTAGGACTCTGAATAGTGTGGATGAACAGAGGGATCTAGGTGTATGTGTACATAGATCCCTGAAAGTTGGGAATCAAGTAGATAGGGTTGTTAGGAAGGCATACGGTGTCTTGGCGTTTATTGGTAGGGGGATTGAATTTAGGAGCCGCAGCGTCATGTTGCAACTGTACAAAACTCTGGTGCGGCCGCACTTGGAGTATTGTGTGCAGCTCTGGTCCCCACATTATAGGAAGGATGTGGAGGCTTTGGAGAGGGTGCAGAGGAGGTTTACCAGGATGTTGCCTGGTATGGAGGGGGAGGTCCTATGAGGAGAGACTGAGGGATTTGAGGTTGTTTTCGTTAGAAAGAAGGCGGCTGCGAGGGGACCTTATTGAAACATATAAGATGATCAGAGGTTTGGATAGGGTGGACAGTGATAGCCTTTTTCCTCGGATGGAGAAAGCTAGCACGAGGGGGCATAGCTTTAAATTAAGGGGTGGTAGTTATAGGACGGATGTCAGGGGTAGGTTCTTTACCCAGAGGGTGGTGAGGGATTAGAATGCCCTGCCTGCTGCAGTTGCAAATGCGCCTAGTTTGGGGGCGTTCAAGAGATCCGTGGATAGGTTTATGGATGGAAAGGGTTTGGTTTAGGTTAGAGAGTCATTGTTTTTTAACTGGTCGGCGCAACATCGTGGGCCGAAGGGCCTGTTCTGCGCTGTTATGTTCTATGTTCTTGTTTTTGCTTCCAAAGTGAATAACCTCACATTTATCCAAATTATACTGCATCTGCCATTGATTAGCCCCTTCACCCAACCTGTCCAGATCATTCTGAAGGATCTCTGCATTATCGTTACAGTTCACCCTCCCACCCAACTTGGTATTATCCGAAGAGATTTGAAACCAACTAACATTGATGAGAAGGATTTAGGAAGACTAGAAGAATAAAACAGGAAGAGGCCATTCTCGAGCCTGTTCCACCATTCAGTGAGATGATGACTCTATCTGTAACCTATCTCTATTTACTCTCTCTTCCCCCTTATTCTGGCTTAACAAAAATCTATCAGACTCAGTTTTCAAATTAAAGATGTATCTCCTGTCATTTGCTGTTTGTGGAAGAAAGTTCCAAACTTTTACATAAGAACATCATAAGAACATAAGAAATAGGAGCAGGAGTAGGCCATCTAACCCTTCGAGCCTGCCCCACCATTCAATAAGATCATGGCTGATCTGAAGTGGCTCAGTTCCACTTTCCCGCTTTCTCCCCATAACCCTTAATTCCCTTGCCTACCAAAAACCTATCTACCTGCGTCTTAAGTATATTTGGCGAGGTAGCCTCCACCACTTCAACAGGCAGGGAATTCCAGAGATTCACCACCCTTTGAGTGAAGAAGTTCCTCCTCGACTCTGTTCTAAACTGCACCCCCCCCCCGCCTTATCTTGAGGCTGTGCCCTCTAGTCCTGCTGCCCTTTCTGAGCAGGAAGAACCTCTCCACCTCTGCCCTGTCCATCCCTTTCATCATCTTATACGTCTCAATAAGATCCCCCCTCATCCTTCTAAACTCCAATGAGTACAGACCCAGTCTATTCAGCCTCTCTTCATAGTTCAACCCCATCAACTCCGGTATCAGCCTAGTAAACCTCCTCTGCACTCCCTCCAAGGCCAAAATATCCTTGCGCAGGTGCAGTGACCAAAACTGCACACAGTACTCCAGCTGCGGCCTCACCAGTGCCCTGTACAGTTGCAGAAAGACCTCCCTGCTTTTATATTCAATCCCCCTCGCTATAAAGGCCAGCATTCCATTCACCTTCTTGATCACCTGCTGCACCTGTAGGCTGGGTTTTTGCGACTCATGCACAAGGACCCCCAGGTCCCTCTGCACCGTAGCATGCTGCAACTTTTCGCCCTTTAAATAGTAGTCCCTCCTACTATTATTCCTGCCAAAGTGGATAACCTCACACTTGCCAACATTGTATTCCATCTGCCAGGTCCTCGCCCACTCACTCAGCCTATCTAGATCCCTCTGCAGACTTTATACACCCTCCGCACAATTTACTTTTCCACTTATCTTTGTGTCATCAGCAAATTTTGACACCCTACACTCAGCTCCCTCCTCCAGATCATCTATATAAATGGTAAACAGCTGAGGCCCCAGCATCGATCCCTGGGGCACTCCACTAGCCACCAACCGCCAATCCAAATAGCACCCATTGACACCCACTCTCTGCCTCCTATTTGACAGCCAATCCTCTATCCATGCTAACACCTTACCCCCAACTCCATGCCCCCTAACCTTCTGTAACAACCTTTTGTGCGGCACCTTATCAAACGCCTTCTGAAAATCGGGAAACACCACATCCACCGGTTCCCATCCGTCCACCGCACTAGACACGTCCTCATAGAATTCCAATAAGTTCGTCAGACACGACTTCCCCTTAACGAATCCGTGCTGCGTCTGCTCTATCAAACAATTCTCCTCAAGATGCCTCGCTATTTCTTCTTTGATGACGGATTCAAGCATTTTTCCTACAACAGACGTTAAACTAACCGGCCTATAATTCCCTGCCTTTTGCCTGCTACCCTTTTTAAACAGCGGCGTAACATTAGCCGTTTTCCAATCTTCCGGCACTTCCCCGGAACCAGCAAGGTTTCGAAAATAATCACTAAGGCATCCACTATCACCTCTGCCATTTCCTTCAGAACCCTGGGATGCATTCCATCCGGTCCTGGGGACTTGTCCACCATCAGTCCCTCTAGTCTGTTGAGCACTACCTCTCCAGTGACAGTGATCGCATTCAGGCCCTCAACTCCTACCATCCTTCTATCTTTAATACTCGGCAAACTATTCGTGTCCTCCTCCATGAAGACCGAAGCAAAAAAACTTATTTAAGGCCTCAGCCATTTCCTCATCCCCCACCACTAAATCCACCCTCTCATCCTCTAAGGGTCCAACATTCACCCTAGCCAACCTCCTCCTCTTTATATATTTATAAAAGCTCTTACTATCCTTTTTTACATTTAGTGCTAGTTTAGCTTCATAGTCTATCTTTCCTTTCTTTATCAACTTCTTTGTCATCCTTTGTTGATTTTTAAACCTCTCCCAATCTTCTACTCGCCCACTACTTTTAGCCACTCTAAACGCATCAGCTTTTAATTTAATACTCTCCTTTATTTCCCTCGTTAACCATGGCTGATTATCCCTTCTCCTACAATCCTCCTTTACCATCGGAATAAATTTCTGCTGAGCACCAAGGAAGATCTCCTTAAAGATCCTCCACTGTTCCTCAGCAGTCCTACCGACCAATCTGCGCCCCCAATCTACCTTTGCCAATTCCTCTCTCATCCTATCGTACTCCCCTCTGTTTAAACAAAGGACACAGGTCCGGGATCCTACTTTCTCATCCTCCATCTGCATCAAAAACTCAACCATACAATGATCACTCTTCCCAAGAGGATCCCTCAGAACAAGGTCCCTAATTCTATCCGCCCCATTACATAACACCAGATCTAAGATAGCTCGCTCCCTCGTCGGCTCCAGCACACTCTGTTCAAGGAAACTATCCCGGCAGCATTCCAAGAACTCTTCCTCAAGCCCACTGCGTCCAACATGGGTCAACCAATCAATATGTAGATTGAAATCCCCCATAATTATTGCCGTTCCATTTCTGCACGCATCATTTATTTGTGTGTTTATAGCCCGCCCCATCTCCAGGTCATTATTTACCACCCTTTTGAAGGAGTTTCGTAATTCAACCCCAAAAAGGTTTGCTTTAATTTTTTGACTCTGCCACAGCCCTGAATCCCCAGAGCAGCAGGAGTTTGTTTCTTTCCCATCTGTCCCACCTTGTCCCATAATAGCTCAAAAATTTTGATCAAATACTTCCTTAAGCTTCTAAATTCTAGGGAGTACAGCCCCAGTTTCTGTAATCTTACCTCACACTTCAACTCTTAAAGTCCCAGTATAATTTCAGTAAATCTAGACTGCCCTCCATCACAGGCCAACATATCCTTCTTAATGTGTGCTGCACAGAGCCGCTCACAGAAACTCCAGGGGTGGTTTAACCAGGGCTTTGTACAGCTGGAAAATGATTCCTAGCCCCTTGTAGTCTCGTCCTTTGGATTTGAGGGTTTTACCTTTAATGATCTTTATACCTGCACAGCTCAAGAATAATACTCAGAAAAGTGAAAGCAGAACAAGAAACAAAATAACGAGGTTCAGAACAGAACTATTTTAATTTATTCAGTTATAGGATTTGGATGCTGCTGACTAAGCCAGCATTTATTGCCCTTCTATAATTGGCCATGACAAGGTGATGGTGGGCCACCTTCTTGAACACTGCCATCCCTGTGGTGTAGGTACAACCACAGTGCTGTTAGGAAAATGTTCCAGAATTTTGACCCAGCGACAGTGAAGGAACGGCGATATATTTCCAAGTCCAAGTGGTCTGTTACTTGGAGTGGAACTTGCATCTGCTACACTTGTCCTTCTGGATGGTAGAGGTCACAGGTTTGGAAGGTGTTGTTCAAGGAGCCTTGGCGAGTTGCTGTGGTGCACCTTGTAGACAGTACGCACTACTGCCACTGTGTGCTGGTGGCAGAGGGTGTGAATGTTTAAGGGATGGATGGGGTGCCCCCTCCAACCCCCCACTTGAAGTGATTTGAAGCTAATGGAGTAATATCATGACAAATAAAGAAACATTTCAAATGAATTGGTTAGACAGTACACTAGGGCTCAGACTGGGACAGAACTGTAGGGCGGTTAAAGTTATTCCATTTTTTAATCAAGAAAGACAATTATCAGGGAAATAATATTGTCACTGGAAGTAATGCTTTGGGAATCTGGGTTTGAATCCTTCCTTAGCAGATGGTAAAATTTAAATTAAATAAAAATCTGCAATTAAAAGTCTAATGATGATCACAAAACCATTGTCAATTATCATAAGTACCTCTGGTTCACTAATGTCTTTGAGGGAAGGAAATCTGCCATCCTAACCTGGTCAGGCCTACATGTGACTCCAGATCTATAGCAGCATGGTTTAATGCCCTCTGAAATAGTCTAGCAAGCCACTCAGTTGAAGGGCAGTTAGGGATGGGCAATAAATGCTCACCCATCCAGTGATGCCCACATCCCATGCAAGAATTTAAAAAAATTAAACGTGTGATTTTGAACAGAGCGCAGAAGAAATTCTTTATACGAGAGTTGTGAGACCGTGGAGTTCCCTTGGAAGGTTAGTGATTGAATCGCAAACTATATCAATATTCAAGAATATATTGAAGAGGTAAATGAAGGAAAGGGGTTGAAGGGTATTAGAAAGGGTTTGGTAAATGTTATTCAGGCTATTTTCTCACATTGGAGTGGGAACATATTTGGGATGGAGGTGAGGAGACATTTCTTCACCCAAAGAGTGCTGAATCTTATATGTATGTGCTGGTTCTTTGCCAGAGAAATCCAAAATTAATCCCACTTTCTCCCTCTAACTCTGCATCTCCCATTGATTGCAATCTTTATCTTGTAGGGAGATGTAAAGAATAACTGTACAGAAAATAATCTCAAAACAATCGTGGGCAGCATGGTGGCACAGTGGTTAGCACTGCTGCCTCCCAGCACCAGGGACCCGGGTTCGATTCCCAGCTTGGGTCAGTGTCTGTGTGGAGTTTGCACGTTCTCCCTGTGTCTGTGTTGTTTTCTTCCGGGTGCTCCGGTTTCCTCCCACAGTCCAGAGTTGTGTGGGTTAGATGAAGAGGCCATTCCAAATTGCCCCTTAGTGTCATGGGGACTAGCTAGGGTAAATGTGTGGGATGTATGGAGATAGGACCTGGGTGGGATTGTGGTCGGTGAAGGCTCGATGGGTCAAATGGCCTCCTTCTGCTCTGTAGGAATCTATGATTCAATTATTGAATGTTTTCATATATCAAGAAAGAAGTCTCGCAACACCAGGTTTAAGACTTTAAGACTTAAACCTGGTGTAGTGAGACTTCTTACTGTGTATACCCCAGTGCAATGCTGGCGTCTCTACTTCATATATCAACACAGCAAGACTTCAGTGCACAGAGTCACAGCTGTAAAAGACAGGTTTAGAATAAACAGCTGGGAAGTTAGTTTAGAGTTCTCTGTCATCTCTTCCCTACTGTCATACTCTGTCCCTTTTCTCTGTCACTTCTTCTCTGTTCCCTCTTCTTTCTTTTTCTGCACCCACTACGTGCACTCTCTTGCACTCACTCTCTGTTCCTTTGTATCTCTCTCATTCTGTCCCTGTCTCTGTCACACTGTATGTCTCTCTCCCTGTCTTTCTCTCCCTCCTTTGTCCCTCTCCCACTTCTCTCGCTCTTGCGCTCTCTCTCTCTCTCTCTCTCTCTCTCTCTCTCTCTCTCTCCCTCTCTCCCCTAAGCCACTTCTCTCATTCTCCTCTTCCCTCATACATGCTCTCACTCTGTTGGCAAATGAACCAGATTGTTGAGGAGGAGAAATGTTCTATAAAGTGAGATCCTCTGATCTAGAATATTCGACCTGATCAGAAGTAGATTGAATAGTAATGTTTAAAAGGGAACTGGATAAATATTAAAAAGGAAAGATGCGAATGGTTTTGGGGAAAGAGCCAAGGCATGGGTCTGTCCACAGCAGGTTGAGCAAACCAAATCCCAGAGAAAAACTTGGCTTTTTTTGTATTCTAAAAATGAGAAAAAAATGTACTAATCTTAGTCACAAGACTCTTGGGGATTTTGAAAATTAAAATTAAAAAGTTTATTAAAAGAAGAAAAGAAAACTTAAGCACACAAAATTACAGTTATACAATTAATGTTCGTCTTACAAAACATTCCCCGTAAGAGGCTCTCAACTTGATTAGACACACAGATAAACACCTTCCAGGCAACACTCCCTTGTTTAACTATAAATGTATATTACCCATAGCAAAGCTGGTGTTGCTTTGATAAGGTATACTACATGGTCTTTCAAACTTTTTTCCACTCCATTATGGAAGCCCAAGAAAACTTCAGAACCTTTTGCAGCCCAATGTTTTTCTGACTTGACTGGATGGCTGATTCAGCTTTCCCCCCTCTCCCAACCCAGAGCTGTTTCCCTTGGGAGATTTAAGAACATAAGAACATAAGAAATAGGAGCAGGAGTAGGCCATCTAGCCCTTCGAGCCTGCCCCGCCATTCAATAAGATCATGGCTGATCTGTCGTGGCTCAGTTCCACTTTCCCGCCCTCTCCCCATAACCCTTAATCCCCTCTCTTATCAAGAACCCATCAACCCGCTTCTTAAAAATATTTAGCGAGGCAGCCTCCACCACTTCAACGGGCAGAGAATTCCAGAGATTCACCACCCTTTGAGTGAAGAAGTTCCTCCTCAACTCCGTTCTAAACCCACATATCCATATTTTCCCCACATATCCAACAACCAATCCTCTCAAATTTTCTCCGTAAATATCCTTTTTTCTTTTGTCCACGATTCCATTCTTCTCAGCGCTTCTTTAACTCAACTTTTCCAAAATATTAAAATGTTTCATGTTTCTAGTTTGTCTCTGCTTTCAGGCCAATAAAAATGTAGATGTTAGATCCTACTTATTTAGTTGTACCTTAAATCCATCATAATATCTCATTAAAAATCCACACATCTTCCATGTCCCTATTGCCCTCACATTTGGGATCAAATAAAATGTAATAACTATCTCTTGTTTACTTATAAGACCTTTGCAAGCTGCAAAAATCTTTTACTTCCCCTTCAGCAGGTTCTTATGTAGCTCCAAATGCAAATTCTTAAGTCTATTTACTTAGAAACCACTTGACCAGGAAAGCCTCATTACAGATGCATGCATCTAGCACCTTTATTCAAAGAACAAAGAAAAGTACAGCGTAGGAACAGGCCCTTCACCCTCCAAGCCTGTGTCGATCATGATGCTCTAACTAAACTGAAGATATAACCTTCTGCCCTTACTCGGTCAACATCCCTCTATTCCCTCCATATTCATGTACTCGTCTAGATGCCTCTTAAATGTTGCTATTTTGCCTGCTTCCACCACCTCCTTTGGCAACAGAGGTCCCAGCACTGATCCCTGTGGAACACCACTAGCTACAGATCTCCATTCTGAAAAATGCCCTTCCACCGCTACTCTCTGTCTTCTACAACCAAGCCAGTTCTGTATCCATTTAACCAGCCCACCTCAAATCCCACGTGATTTTTAGTTTTTATATCAGTCTGCCATGTGAAACCTTGTTAAATGCCTTACCTAAAATCCATACTACATCTGTGCCTTTCATCAATTATTTTGTCACATCTTCAAAAAACTCAATCAAGTTGGTGAGACATGACCCTCCCCGTACAAAACCGTACTGCCTGTCACTAACTCATCCATTTTTCTCTGAATGTGCAAATAGTCTGTCCCTCAGTATCTTCTCTGAAAGCTTCCCCATTACTGACGTAAGGCTCACAGGCCTATCATTTCCTGGATTATCCCTGCTTCCTTTCTTAAACAAGGGAACAACATTGGCTATTCTTCAGTCCTCTGGAACCTCGCCCGTGGTCAAAGAGGATGTGAAGATATCTGTTAAGGCCTCAGCTATTTCTTCCCTTGTCTCCCGCAGTAACCTGGGATGGATCCCAGCCGGCCTTGGGGCATGTCTACCTGAATGCAAATTAGGATACCCAACACTTCCTCCTTTGATAATTCTCTAGAGCGTTCACATACCTGTCCCTGACCTCAACATCCATCATGTCCTTCTCCTTGGTGAATACTGATACAAAGTACTCATTAAGGATCTCACCCACTTCCTGTGGTTCCACATATAACTTCCCTCCATTGTCCTTGAGTTGGCCTACTCTTTTTCTCGCTACTCCCTTGCGCATAAAAGATGCAAAAAAATCCTTGGGTTTCTCCTTGATCCTGTTTGCTAAAGATTTTCTCTCACACACTCTCATTCTCTCTTGCTTTCACACACATTCACTCACACATTCTCACTCTCTTCCACACTCTTCTGTCGCATGCACACATACTTGCATGCACACTCATACACTCTCATACCAACACACACACTCACTCTCTCACACATAGTCTCACACACTTTCACATTTTCTCACACTCATACTCTCTCACTCACTTTTTCACACTCACTCTCTCACACTCACACTTTCTCACACTCACACTTTCTCACACACACTTTCTCACACTCACACTTTCTCACACTCACTTTCTCTCTCACACTCACACTTTCTCACACTCACACTTTCTCACACTCACACTTTCTCTCTCACACTCACACTTTCTCTCTCACACTCACACTTTCTCTCTCACACTCACACTTTCTCTCTCACACTCACACTTTCTCTCTCACACTCACTTTGTCTCTCTCTCACTCACACTCTCTCTCTCTCACTCACACTCTCATACACACCCTCTCCCTCACACCCACACATACACTGTCTCTCACGCCCACACTCTCACACTCTCTCTCACACTCACACACACCTTTTCTCTGAATGTATCACTAGAAATACTCACAGTAATCCAGCGATCCAGCAACCCAACAATCCAACAATCCAAAAATCCAGCAATCCAGCAATCCAACAGCCTGACTAAATCCAGAGTGAGGCAAATAAGTTGAAAGTACTTTGATTGGTGTAAAACCAGCAACTTGTTTTGATTTGATTTGATTTATTATTGTGACGTGTAACATACAGTGAAAAGTATTGTTTCTTGCGCATTATACAGACAAAACATACTGTTCATAGAGAAGGAAAGGAGAGAATACAGAATGTAGTGTTACAGTCATAGCTAGGGTGTAGAGAAAGATTAACTGAATTCATGGTAGGTCCATTCCATAGTCTGACAGCAGCAGGGAAGAAGCTGTTCTTGAGTCGATTGGTATGGACCTCAGACATTTGTATAATTTTCCCAGCAGAAGAAAGTGAAAGAGAGAATGTCGGGGATGTGCTGAGTGCTTGATTATGCTGGCTGCTTTTCCAAGGCAGCGGCAAGTGTAAACAGTGTCAATGGATGGGAAGCTGATATGTGTGATGGTCTGGGCTATTTTCACACCCTTTTGTAGTTTCTTGTGGTCTTAGACATTGCAGAAGCCATACTAAGCTGTGATATATTTGGAAAAGATGCTTTCTATGGTGCATCTGTAAAAGTTGGTGAGAGTCATAGTGGACATATCAAATTCCCTTAGCCTCCTGAGAAAGTAGAGGCGTTCTTAGGCTTTCTTAACTATAGTGTCGATGTGCAGGGAGCCTGGTGAGGAGAAATTTCTTCACCCAGAGAGTGGTGAATGGGTGGATTTCAGTACCACAGAAAGTAGCTGAGGCCAAAATGTTTCTGATTTCAAGAAGAAATTAGATATAACTCTTGGGCTAAAGGGACAAGGGATATGGGGGGAGGGGGGTAGAAACAGGATATTGAATTTGATGATAAGCCATGATCAAAATGAATGGCGGAGCAGGCTCAAAGGGCTGAATGGCCTATTCCTGCTTCTAGTTGCTAGAACCAGGACAGGTTATTGATGCTCTGGATACCTAGAAGCTTGAAGCTCACAACTATTTCCACTTCAAACCCTTTGTGTGTGCTTACCACGGTCACCAATTTGCACAATGTTTGAAAGGCTTCGCTTCAAAGAGTTCTGAATATAAAAGAACCCCTCACACCTCACACCTTGGCTCTTGCTGAGCCGTGAGATATGAGGGTAGAACAAAACTGGTTCAACATGTATCTGTGCAAATTCTACTCAGGCTATTCTAATTGCTTGTGAAAGAGTCACTTTGTTATCTGTCTCTAAAAAAATTATTTATTCATCCCAAGTTCTGAAGAGAAGGTTTCAATGGTGCTGATTGTACTAATCGTAGGATCATAGACTTCCTACAGTGCAGAAGGAGGCCAGTCCACATCGAGTCCACATGGACAACAATCCCACCCTAGGCCCTATCCCTGTAACCCTACATAATTACCCCGCTAACCCCTCTAACCTACACATTCCGGGACACTAAGGGGCAATTCAGTATTGCCAATGCACCTAACCCACACATCTTTGGACTGTGGGAGGAAACTGGAGCACCCAGAGGAAACCCATGCAGACACGAAGAGAATGTGCAGACTCCACACAGACAGTGACCCAAGCCGGGAATTGAACCCAGGTCCCTGGACCTGTGAGGCACAGTGCTAACCGCAGTATCACCCTTGTTCCACTGTACTGCCGTGTTAGCTTAACCCCTGCAATCTGGTTTGAAGCTGCCATGTTTGAACTGATTTATTGTCATGCGTATTTTGCAATTGAAAATAGTTCTATTTGTAAAGAAACCTATTTAATAGTTTAGTCTTTCACAAAATGTGCCTGCTTGTTGTATCTTCCAACATGACACGACGTTTATTGGGGAGTCCCACATACTATCCCTTTGCAATAGAAGGTAAAGTGTTCGCTTGGGACATGCTCAGTAAATAGGCTGACATCTTGGTTTGTGGGGAATGAAGGCTTGCCTGCAGGAGAAAGGAACTGGCTTGACCTTGTATTATAACTATAATCTTCCTATGATTTGGCAGCTATCTAAACACATACTTCAAAAGTTTGCAGGGTAGTATTTTATTTAGCTGCTGGAAATTGAATTCCTCTAGTAAATTCAATGAACTACTTGCTACCAGTAGTTGCAATTGTTGCCAGTGCCATATTGATGATGTGAAAAATACACTTGTGCTCAAATATATTAGAATTCATTTAGTGCAAAAATGCTGTTTTTAAACTCTTGGGGGAAAAAAACTTGCCTCAATTTCCACACTGTAATTTAAAATAAAAAGCAAGCATTATAGTTTCAGAATTAGTGCTGTGTATAGTCAGCACTTTGTTCGGGTGTGAGTGAACCTCTGTCAGCACCCTCCTGACCAGTAAAAGCATCCACAAATGACTTAATGTCTGTAGCCCTGGCTTAAGGTCAAGCCTGGGATTCTGGTTTTGTGGTCACAGATCATGCTAATGTCAAGTGGCTGATGAGCAGTATAATAGGTGGTTAAAATTAGAGAAAGGAGGAAGTTGATGCTATTGTGGAAACACTTTTCAGTTTCCTTTTTGCGACTTAAACCTTTCAGATTTGTTGCTCTTTCCTTGTACTGTTCCTCTCGTTTGACTTTGGTTGCACGTAGTGACTTTACTGGTGTGTGCATGTGGACCACCTTGTGATCACCCTTGCGTGGCTTTCCCCAGCCCAGTCTCAGCTGCCCCCCACCTCCCCTGCCTTGTAGCCTCAATTCTGTTTGACACGTTTCTCATCAGTCTTTTTGGCATTTGACCAGCATTGTGGTTTTTACCCCCTGCTTAATGTTCTGGTTTCCTCCCCGAAACACTAGGTAATAGCGGCTGACTGCAAGAGGGTCACAGTGCTAAAGTACTTCCTGGAAGCTCTGTGCGGCCAAGAAGAACCTCTGTTGGCATTCAAGGGTGGAAAGTATGTGTCAATGGCACCCATCCCAGACAGCCTGGGAAAGGAAGATGGAAGCCAGCAGGGAAAACAACTGGAGGATCAGGTACAGTACACCAGAGGGGTTTTTTTTTGTTCCATTTCCTGAAATTCCACTGCTGCTACGAGATCCACATGCTGTTTTCTATTTCACTTTTTAATGGATGATTTAATGGAGCTAACCTCGGAAAGGTCAAGGTTCAGGAGTAGGATAAAGTTTATAGCTGTGGCACTGATTTCACAGGGGGCCTCGCTTGGAGCACTGATACAGGAAGAGACAAACTCATTGGTTTGTGTGGAAAATTGAACAGCAGCCCACATCCTGATATGATTAGGGATTTTGCTGCTGTTCCTGCTTTTTCATATACTCCCTTAAAGCTGCACTATCCCAAGCCCTTTGTTCACTAAATTCCCTTCTCCCTCAGAATCAATTCATCACGTGGATGCATGAGCTTGTGCATCCCTCACATAGATTAGACAATGAGGAGCTGAGTCAGCTGCTTCCTGCCATGTCCCTGTTTATTAACAGATTGAATAGTCGACATAAACAAATTCCTGACAGCCTTTGTGTGTTTCTTTTTTTGATGACATCTCTGGTTGATGGGCTGCCATGTTGGTTATCAGTGCTAATGATGGCTGTCAGCACTGCAGTAGCTAATGACTGAAACCAGTACCCACCTCCGCTTCCCCTGACCACCCCATCCATGAATAAAAGTTCTTACACACCAAGAAAAATACATCCTCATTGGATATGGTAAATTGAGAGAACAAGAGTAAGCCTTTCAGTCCATCAAGCCAGTTACATCATGCCTTTAGATCTTAGCTGATGTGTACATTAACTCCATTTACCCATTTTTGTTCCAAATCAATAGGTCCTATTCTTGAAATCTCCATTAGCCCCTCAGAATCTGCAGCCTTTCTTACCTCCCACCACTGATTGGTGTGTATTACCACTGTAACTACAGCAATGTCTGATAGCTGGTGAGCTTGACAAAATGCACACATGTCAAACCAGGTTAAAGTTCAACAGGTTTATTTAGAATCACGAGTTTTCGGAGCACTGCCCCTTAAGCAGGTGGGCGTTGAAGGAGACTGTTGGACTTTAACCTGGTGTTGTGAGAACTACCCCAGTCCAACGCCAGCATCTCCACATCATTGGGCCGAATGGCCTCCTTCTGCACTTTAGGGATTCAATGATCACATCTGTCAAAAGAACCAGTCCTAATCTCATTGTGGACAAGATGCCTGCTCTGTACCTCTGTGGTTAGATATTTGTGTGTTACCTCCTCTGTCCATCTCTTCGGCCTGCCAGATGACCTCAGTGGACAGTCACCACCCAACTGTACCTCACCAGCAGCTCTGACAGCCCCTCCGCTGTCCAGAAATGGTCAGACTGCTTTTCAGTATTGGATGAACAAAATAATGGGAAGTTTAAAACTTTGCCTTTGGTCTCCACCACAGACTCTGTTCCCTAGTCACCATCGCTCTCCTTGGTAGCTATCTGAGGGTGAAGCAGAGTATTCACAGCTTTGGTACCATATTTGACCCTGAGATGAATTTCCAACCATATATCCATGCCATTACTAAGACCGCCTACTTCCACTTGCGTAACATCGCCTGATTCTGCTCTGCCTCAGCTGATCTGCCGCTGAAACCATTCATGCCTTTTTCACACCTCTGGACTTGGCTGTTCCAATGCACTGCTGACTGGTTCTCCCACATTCTGCCATTCTAAATTGGAGCTCTACTGCCTGTCACCCAACTACTATTAGCATTGCCCACCCATCATCCTTTGCTTACTGACCCAGTTAAATTGCCAGTTTTAAAATTCCCATCTTGTTTTCAAAGCACTTCATCGTCCTTGCTTATCTGTGTAATCTCTTCCAGTCCCGCAAACCTCAGATATCAGCGCTGCATCAATTCCGGCCTCTTGTCGCTCTCCAATCTTAATTGTTCCGCCCTTGGTAGAAGTGCCTACAGCTGCCAAAACTGGAACCTCTCAATCTTTTTCTCCTCCTTTAAGATACAGCTTAAAACTTGTTTCTACGACCAAGGCTTTTGCTTCCTGTCCTAATCTTTCACATTGCCTGGGGTCAAATTTTGTTCCTAACTCTTCTGTAAGTATGTCAGTAGTTTTTACTACATTAAAGATGCTATATAAATACAAGACATTGTATCTGCTCCCATTCTGACTGGATTTGTTGTAACAGTTTCTATGTCTCTGTATGTTCAACCATTTCAAAATCTCCAAAGAATTGCATTTTAAACACGCCCATTCCCTCCTATCCCGCTCAGTGCAGTTTGCGAGTGACAGTAGTTTTGATATATTTAGCCTTAATGCTGATTTTCCCTCTCCGTAGTCCTGGGACAGAGTTGCTGCTCTTCGTCATTATCCATGACCCATGCTTTGTGTGTGGGTGTGTGACAGTAGGAGCTGGCCATTCAGATTCCTTGTGGCTGAGACTAGTCTGCCACTCTTGCCGTCTGGGTTCCATATGAGGAATATATGAGACTGACAAGCTCCTTGAAAATTTCCCCTGTTAAGAGTTACTGCATTAAAGGTAAAATGGGGAGGATACTACTTCCAAAGATTTGATAACTAGTTGGCAAAAAGGAGACTGGAAAGTACCACATTACCAAGGCAACATTCTTCTGTTCAGTGACTGTTGCCAGCAAATACTTAGAATCTGATTTAAGTCCTGAGAGGATTTTACAATTAAAATAATATATTAACAGAACTAAGGTAAGTCAGTGCAATTCATAATTGGCAGAAAGTTGCAGTGACAGTACCTAATCTGTGCCACAATCCAGTTTGTTGGTTAATAGCTCACAGATCTACAATGCAGAAGACCTCAAAGCTGCTGTCACTAAGGCAAGGATCTCCATGTGCTGCCAGAAAATAATGCAAGGAGCCAACATCTCTCAACTTTCTGGAGATGTCACTGTAGGAAAGAAAGCCCATTTATCCAGAACTCTTCAGTTTTTGAAAATCTTAACTCAGTGACAGCTGGCCCTCTGCAAAGACTGAACACATCTACTCAGGGTACACTAAATCTTTAAACATCCTATTGGAGCCTCTCACAGACGCTCGAGCTGTTTGAGGTACCTATTTCATCTCATTGTGTAGGGATGGGGCTGTGCAGTCTGGCGAACTTAAATCTTTAATTCTCTTTCCCCAGAAAAGGCAAATCTCAGTGAGGTACAGGTTCCACGGGCACCATCTGATCATTTCTGTACGAGCCTTGATTGTAACTGTATGCTCTTTAACCAGAAGACCGGAGAACACAGAAGCTGTCAGCTGTTCGGCCTGTCGAGTCTGCTCTACCATTTAATGAGATCATGACCAATCTGACATGATAATCCTCAATTCCACTTTCCCACCTTATCCCCATAACCTCGGATTCCCTTACTGATTAAAAATCTGTCTATCTCAGCCTTGTACATACTCAACAACCCAGACTTTACAGTGCTCTGAGTAAAGATTTCTACTGATTCACCATCCACTGAAAGAAGAAATTCCTCCTGATCTCAGTCTTAAATGGGTGTATTTTTTTCCTGAATATAGTGTAAAAGCAAAATACTGCAGATGCTGACATTTGAAACAAAAACAGATAACGCTGCAAATCTCAGCAGGTCTGACAGCATCTGTGGAGAGAGAATAGAGCCAATGTTTTGAGTCTAGATGACCCTTCATCAGAGCTGGACTGATGCTGTCAGACCTGCTGAGATTTTGCAGCATTATCTGTTCTTGTACCTGAATATAGTGTTCACAGGCAGGTTTTTGACACTAAGTTGCTGTCTGTGAGGCTGGTGGAGGCACCAACACCAACTGATTCTCTTCAACCTCCACTCAAAACAAAACATGCGCTGGGTAGCAGTATTCCAAGGTAATGTGCCAGTACTGTCAGGTTACATACATGGCTGGCTGAGTCAGTATGATGTTGCACATGTCCTTAGCCCATTCTGTATGAAACTTGCAGAGCAAACTCTGTGCTGTAAGCCTGCTGGTACCTCTCCAGCAAAGGGTTTATACCGTTTGAATCCAATATCAACAGTGTATTAATGTGGCCTTGGGCAGACACCAGCAGTCTGCCATTCAGCTGTTTAACTTCAAACTCCTTTCCATACCACAATGTCTCAATAGTGGAAAACTGCAGTCAACCTCAAAACTAAATCACTGATGACAATAGCTTTGAAATCTGCCCAACAGTAAACCTGGCCTACAGTGATCATGCTCAGAACTTTAAATGTCCAGATTATCTAATTTCACTTTTATTGCAAAATTATATGACTGTCTTCTGTGCCTGGCTTTCTGTGATCTGCTCATCTGATCAGTATTGTGCTTCAGCTTGCTCCTTACAGTAGCTGAGCAGAACAGGTACATTCCCGTGGAGCACTTCATTGGCAGCGCTGTGTAATGTGAAGACACTGGCTTTTGATGTGGTTCCTTAGTGGTGTGAATTTTGTGTTGTTTATTTTTGAAACGTTCCCTCCTCCTGATTGCTAAAGTCACAGAAATGTTATCGTTTGGCCTTGGTACTGAACAGTGCCAATGAAGAAGCTGCCGGTGTGTGTGCTGTGTTACCTGATCTTGAGCAGTAGTGGCCTCCGTGCTCCCAAGAGCAAAACCAGCCCCCAGGTTACCATTCCTGATTGATACCATGTCTTTAAGCAGCCGAGGTGGACATTGCATCAGTGCTGGCTGAAGATCCTGACCAGATGGTCAGCTATTACTGTCCAGGCCTCTCACCTGCAGGACAGCTACTGGGCTGACAGTCACCCAAAATCAGTGGAATTGTACGCTGGCATGAATCCCCATTTATAAATAGGGAACAGGCTGGGGGTAAAAACTGATGTGCAGATTCATTAGTTTTCTTGTGTTTTATACAAACCCCTTTAATTTTTTCTACTGGCATTTAGTGACTTCTGTGATTACAACGTTTGCTGAATACACTAGCAATACCTAGTGGTATAGTTAATATTCCATTTAGAAAGACCCAGAGCTTTGCCTCTCTGGCAGTCATAGTGTCCAGAAATTTGACCTGCATACCAAATTCTTGAGAGTAAATGACTCAGAGCTGTGCAACCATGTGAAGCATACAAGAAAGGTTTTCCTCCTTGTGGAGTGAAGAATGGAATGATCAAACCCTGATCTTTGCACGGAGTTGGTGAAGAACTTGGAAGCAGTTTGAAGAGATAGTGAAGGAGATCCTTCCCAGGGGCTTGTGGTTCAATGCCCATTGGTGCAGCTTGAACTGCCTGAGCAGAGGTGCACCATGATGACACAAAGCTGTGCCTTGAAGCCTGTTTAACAACATGATAGAAAATTAATGGAGGTTATTCAGCAGGCACGGCATGTTTAAATATCAGTCATTATTAAAATTAGAATTTAGAAATCTGCTGGGTTTGGAGTTTATTCGAGCTACCAGACTGCATTGGTAATCCATGTTTATCTAGATTCCTGGCAGCTTCTATTCTTATCAAGGCATTATTAATCAGCGAGACATGAATATGACATGGCTAGGGTCTGTGTTCCTGAGCTTTTGTTTAATGTATGGAGGGGAATATTGAAGATGGCAGCGCCTTGCTGTATTGTGTTCGTAGCAGTCTCATTTTTCACTGTTCCTTACTTTAGTTCTATTGCCAACCATTTGTTCACAGGAAGAAGATGTCATCATTGAAGAATATGAGGGACAGGACTCTGAGCCTGAAGGCAGCGGAGGGGAGGACGATATAAAGGAATTGAGGGCAAAAAAGCAAGCACTAACTAAAAGATTTGCTGAACAGCAGCGCAGACAAGAAAAAATCCAGGTACCCAAGGCTCTTCACTGGGGGAAAAAACTTTCCATCTTTTTTTTCTTTCATTTCTGTCAGCCTTGAATAGAAGCCAGAAGCATCTGTCTAGCCATATGCTTCAAACTCTTGTGCTATGCAGGGCTGGTTATAAAATAGGCAAACCAAAGACCCTTTTGGGAGAATGCACATGTGTGCCCTCGAGGCTTTGGCTTTGGTCCTGAACAGACTTGAGTTATTTTTCCAAACCCAGCTTAACCTTTTAAAAGTAAGATAAATGTTTTAAAATGTTAATATCAACAGCGTCGGATGCTTTCTCCTAGATTTATCCATTCAGAAAAAACATGTTTTCAGACTGCTTCTCCCAAAGACTCATTTATTCAAGTTAGTTATGTGTTTTTTTCATTTCTAACTCCCCGTTCAGGACCCAGAGTCTCGTATTAAAATCATTAAAATCAATCACTGACTTTGTTAACCTGTGCACCGGTTAGAACTGATTTCTTATTTTTGAAAGGATTAGTTCCAGCTTTAGTTCCATTAACTCTTTATACGCTGAAGTTTCACTCATCGCATTACAACCTAAGTTTCCTTTATTTAATTCATTATGCACAGATCTCAGCTGAAGGCCTCTAGAGGTCTCAGGTGAGAATGCTGGGGCAGCAGGGGTGAATAAAGAAACAAAAGGCTTGCATTGATATGATACCTTTCAAAACTTCCAAATGTCTCAAAGGCACTTTCCAGCCAATGAAGTATTTTTGAAGTGTAGTTACTGATGAAATGCAGGAAAAACAGCAGCCGGTTTTGACAGAGCAAGCTCCCAAAAACATTTGTCCTCACCCCAGTATGTTCCCTCAACAGGAGGGAACCACTCAGATTGAGGTTATTCAGCTGGGCATTCTCCAAAATATTCACTATGCAAATCTCAGTGCAACAGTTTGCAAACTTTACTCCTGTATCTAGAATGTGACTTTACTGTGGTTATTGACTAAGGAAGCCACAAGCTAAGTGTAATTAAAAGAGTAGCTACTTCACACTTAGGCTGTTGCTTGTACAGTAAATAAAAGCTCTGTCAAAACCATCAAACAAGAAATGGGCAAATTGCTCGTTTAAAAGGGCAGCAGAAGAATACTTGCAGCACAACGAGGGCCAGTATTAAACCAAAAAACAACATGACTGAGATAGATTGATGCGTCTTGTCTTGTTTCCATTTCATGTGGTTATTCTCGAGGGCGGCCTGGACTCAGCATTTCCACTTGGAAGCCTGAGTTCCTGGCTGAGGGCTGTGCACCACCTGGACTCGATACGTTTGGAATCTAACCTCAGAGCTGTCCATTCCTTAGACTCCATGCCTCTAGGCAGCTGCTTGACACTCCCTAACATTACATCGCAGTAGTGACTACTGTTCAAATCAGATCACTGGTAAAGTACTTTGGGATGTTCTGCAGTTGGAAATAGGTTAATAAAAGCCATTCTTTCTTGCTTGATTTGACTGAAGTGTCAGCCTGTGTCCATCAGATCAGTAATTATCTTGGTTACTCTTCTCTGAACATTTGCTGCTGCCTCAATATGTTTGACTGGATACAGTAAGTCCTCGTTTAATGTTGCACTGTTGCATAACATGGTTTCATTTGAACATCGGTAAATTAATGTGTCTGTAATCTTGTTGGGTGAAATTTTATTTTGTGTTGTTTCCCACAGGACCCAATTGGCACCAATTTGAAATGACCTCTCCCCCTCCTTGACCTCTGAATTGTGACCTCTCCCCCTCCTTGACTTCTGAATTGTGATCTGTAGTCCATTCCCCCCACCCTGGTTGCATCCTCTCTCTTGTCGTTTCCCTCTCCTGGTTCCATGGACCTACTCCGCCAGATCCAAAGCTAATCCAGAGTTGGAGCTCTGATGTTCTGCAAAGACGAGAAGCGTTGGGGTGAAATTGCCAAACTGGGGCCACTGCAATGCTGGTGTTGGTTCAAATAACTGTAGAAATTATTTCTGCTCTCCCCCAGGGACACAACCTGCTCTCCCCCGGGGCCTCGGCCCGCTCTCCCCCCGGGGCCCGGCCCACTCTTGCCGGGGGACACAACCCGCTCTTGCCGGAGGACTCGGTCCGCTCTCCCCCGGGGACACAACCCGCTCCCCCAGGGCCTCGGCCCGCTCTTCCCCGGGGACCCCCATACTGTAACCCGGAGACCCACCTGTTCTCATCTGGAGACTCCACCTGCTCTTCCCCCAGAGTTGCTCCCCAGAGGCCCCCCACTGTGCTCCTCCTCAGGCATCACTCATCAGTGAGTAGGAGGGTCAGTGAGTGTTGTGGGGGTGGGGGGGTGTTAGTGAGTGGGGGATTGGTGAGCAGGGGGATCCGTGAGCTGGGGAGGGTCAGTGAGTTGGGGGTCAGTGAGCAAGGGGGCTCAGTAAGTGGTGGGGGTCAGTGAGTGGAGGGGGGTGTCAGTGAGCCGGGGAGGGTGGTCAGTGAGGAGGGGGGTGGGGGACTCTGAGCATGGGAAGGCTCAGTGAAGGGGGCTGTGTCAGAGAGCAGGGGTGTGGTTGGGTCAGTAAGCTGGGGGGGATTGGTGGGCAGGTGTGTCAGTGAGCAGGAGGGCTTAGGGATCGGGGCAGGCCGGTGAGCAAGTTGGGTCAGTGAGGGGGGAGGGGGGGTGATGGGAGGATGGGAGGCTGATGGAGATGGTAAGAGCCGGTGGGATCCGGGGCCATTTGGTAAATTTGATCCGAAATTAGCTGATTGGCAGGATGCAGAGGGTGATGGTGGAAGGTTGTTTTTGTGACTAGAAGCCTGTGTCCTGTGGTGTTCCACAGGGATCAGTGCTGTTTATATTGTACGTTAATGATCGAGACATGAATGTGTGAGTTTGCAGATGGCATGAAAATTGATAGTGTGGTGAATAGTGAGGAGGGAAGTCGTAGATTACAGGATGATATAGACAGACTGGTTAGGGGGACAGAACAGTGGAATTTAACCTGAAACCTGAGAGGTGATGCATTTTGGGCGGATAAACAAGGCAAGGAGGGACACAAAGAGTGTTAGGAAGTACAGAGGACCAAGGGCACTTTGGGGCAAGTGATGGAAAAACACTTGTGATACTTGCCTTTATTAGCCAAGGCATAGAATGTAAGAGCAAGTCATAGAGGTTTACAACATTGAAATAGGCCTTGCAGCCCAACTTCTAATTAGAGACCCAGCTCCTCTAACAATGACCCGTAGCTCTGAATTCCCCCATCATCTGGAAGATTCTTTCTGAATCCACCCTGTCTAACCCTGTTAGAATTTTATAAGTTTCTATGACTTCCCCTCTCACTCTTCCAAACTCCAGTGAATATAATCCGACCCAATTTAGTCTGTCTTCCTATGACAGACTTGCCATCCCAGGAATCAGCCTGGTAAACCTTCGCCGCACTCCCTCTATAGCAAGGACATCCTTCCTCACATAAGGACACCAAAATGTCCTTATTTCAGAAAGGATGGACACCCAAAGAGATCTGGGAGTACACTGATCCTTAAAAGTGGCAACACAGATGGAAAAGCTGGTGAAGAAAGAATATACTTGTCTTCATCGGATGGGTCATTGAGTATAAAAGTTGGCAAATTATGTTACAGTTATATAAAATGTTGGTTAGGCCACATTTGGAATACTGTGTGCTTTCCTGGTCATCACACTGCCAGAAGAACGTGGAGGCTTTGGAGGGAGTACAGAAAAGGTTTACCAGGATGTTGCCTGGTATGGGGGGTATTAGCTATGAGGAGAGATTGAATAAACTGGGATTGTTCTCCCAGGAAAGACAGAGGCTGAGGAGTGACCTGATAGAAGTTTGTAAAATTATGTGGGGTATAGATAGGGTGAATAGTTGGAAGCTTTTCCCCAGGGCAGAAATGACAATTACAAAGGGGCACAAGTTCAAGGTAAGGGGGGAAAGGTTCAGTGGAGGTGTATGGGGGAAGTTTTTTACACAGAGGGTGGTGGGGGCCTGGAATGCACTAGCAAGTGAGGTGGTTGAGGCGGACATGTTAGTGACATTTAAGACTTACCTTGATAGGCATTTGAACAAATAGAGAATAGAGGAATACAGGCGGTTGATCTAGGTGGGTAAATGTTTGGAGATGTCAAGGGTAAGTTTTTCACGGAGAGGGTGGTGAGTGAATGGAATCGGCTGCCGTCGGTGGTGGTGGAGGGGAACTCGTTGGGGTCTTTTAAGAGACTTCTGGATGAGTATATGGGATTTAATGGGATTGAGGGTTATAGATAGACCTGGTAGGTAGGGATATGATCGGCGCAACTTGTGAGCCAAAGGGCCTGTTTGTGCTGTAGTGTTCTATGTTCTATGTAATCGGCACAGGCTTGGTGGGCCGAAGGGCCTGTTCCTGTGCTGTACTGTTCTTTGTTCTTTTGTTCAAAACTGCACACATTACTCCAGGTAGGGTCTCACCAATGCCCTGTACAGTTGTAGCGAAACACCCCCATTCCTATGCTCAAATCCTTTTCCTATGAAGCCAACATACCATTTGCCTTCTTTACTGCCTGTTGTATCTGCGTGCTTACTTTCAGCAACTGATGCACGAGGACTCCAAGGTCTCGCTGAGTATCTACTGCTCTCAATTTATACCCATTCAAGTAATAACCTGTCTTCCTATTATTGCTGGCAAAGTGGATAACCTCACATTTAGCCACATTATGCTGCACCTGCCATGCAGATGTCCACACACTCAGCCTGTCCAGATCATGCTGAAACATCTCTGCATCCTCCTCACAGCTCACCCTCCCACCCAACTTAATATCATCTGCAAATTTGGAGATATTGCATTCAGTTCCCTCTTCCAAATCATTAATATATAATGTGAACAGTTGGGGTCCAAGCACAGGTCCCTGTGGAACCCCACTAGTCATTGACTACCAATCAGAAAAAGACCCATTTATGCCAACTCTTTGCTTCCTATATGCTAACCAGCTTTCTGTACATCTCAAGACATTACCTGCAATCCCATGTGCTTTAACTTTACATAGTAGTCTGTTATGTGAGACCTTATTGAAAGCCTAAATAAACCACATCCACTGCCTCTCATTCAACTCTACTAGGTATTGCAAGGATCAGTGCTTGGGCCCTGGTTTTTCAGAAATCTATCTCAATGGTTTGGATGTGGGGATTAAATGCAACATTTCCAAGTTTGCAGATGACACCTAAGCTGACTTTGCGTGGCAGTCTATACAGTATTGTTCATTACCTTATAATTCTGCTTTCAAGCTTAATCCTTTTGTAATATATGCACCTTTTATACCCCTGTAACACAAAATTGTGTTTCTTGGTAAGACCACATCTGTCTGTATGCTGAACCAACAGTACTTTTGGCCCATCTATGCACACCCCACATGCCATCATGTGTTCGTTAGCCCCGTACAAAACCAGTGGTAATAGCAATAGCTGATGGCAAAATTGAAAGCAACAAATTCTTGTGAAAAGGCTACATGGAATAATGAGCCGGTTAATTTGTGCCTGTTTAAGAGATATTTGGAGCTGTACTCGAGGCAGCAGGTACAGATTTGGATTCATGTGCTTTTGAAATGAATGGAAATTCACAAACTCATTTGCTTTGGTCATTGTTCCCTCTGTATTAGCAATTTGTACTCTGCAATATTGGCATCAGTCTCAGTTTGTAATCGGTATGATCTTAACACAGCTCTCAGCAATGTGTTGTGTACTTTTTAAAAAGGGGATAGAAAGTACAAATTTACAATTGAGAAATTTAGTAGATGTACTATAAAGTGAGCTACTTAGTCTCTCGAATAATCCCCACATCTTAATACTATTGCTTTCCCTAAGGTTAGTACAGTTTGTCAAATGAGTCCTTCTAGTTTGAATATATTATTTCCCATTATCTGGGCAAGTAATTATCCAGTTTACAGCGACCTCCTTCATTCCATGAACTTTTACTTTAGTTGTAAATCTTTTGTGTCGGGCCTCAACAAAAGATTTTTGAGGATATAGGCACACAACATGACACGATTACAATAACCTTGCATCCTCAAGGAATTCCTAGTTATTGTTATTTGGCCTTGGAGGGAGTGCAGAGGAGGTTTACTAGGCTGATACCGGAGTTGAGGGGGTTGAGCTATGAGGAGAGGCTGAATAAACTAGGCTTGTACTCGTTAGAGTTTAGAAGAATGAAGGGAGATCTCATTGAGACGTATAAGATGATGAATGGGATGGATAGGATAGAGGTGGAGAGACTCTTCCCGCTCAGAAAGGACAGTAGAACTAGGGGGCACAGCCTCAAGATAAAGGGGGGGGGTGGTTTAGAACGGAGTTGAGGAGGAACTTCTTCACTGAAAGGGTGGTGAATCTCTGGAATTCCCTGCCCGTTGAAGTGGTGGAGGCTGCCTCGCTAAATATTTTTAAGACGCGGGTTGATGGGTTTTTGATAAGCGAGGGGATTAAGGGTTATGGGGAGAGGGCAGGAAAGTGGAACTGAGCCACGACAGATCAGCCATGATCTTATTGAATGGCGGGGCAGGCTCGAAGGGCTAGATGGCCTACTCCTGCTCCTATTTCTTATGTTCTTATGTGAAGCCTTACTGCTTTTATTCATTACATTTTTCCTTTATCATCCGGAATCATCTCTTGTAAAGCAGGCTGAAGTACTTTCTTACTAAAGATATTCCAGGTCCATTCATTTCAACTTTATAAGTATTAAAATTTTGTAAATTGGGGTAAGTTTTAACTGAGTTCCCATGGATCAGGCACAAATTTTACTGATGTTATTACCCAGGGGATTGGTCACTGACCTCGTGCCAATGAGCTGCCTGGTTGGTGACTTTTGCTGCTTATTCTCAGAACTGGACACACCAACACAGCAGAAACTGCCCATCCAACTTTATATTAACAAAGACACCTTCCAAATTTTCCCCCATAGTATTGCTTCTATGCTCTCACTCCTCTTAGAATTTACAGCGGCATTCTCTCTGTCTCCCCCTCAGTCTCTGTCCCAATTTGTTCACGATAGCTGGAATTTCAGCTGTATCCACTTCTGATTCAGCCACATCACCAGGAGCAGCAACATTGCCAGCACTAATCAATACAGAGGCCAAAAAAATCATTTAACAATCCACTCATGACATAGTCCTCGCCCGTGCTGTCTTTTACTTAATGTTTTGCTTTGATCATACCGTCAACTCCTCTTTTGCATTGTAATTTGATTTGGCACTCTGCATTTGGCAGTCTGTACCCTTAGGAACATGGGATACATAGAACCAGAAGGGAGATGCGGACCATTATTTTCCACAGCGAGTTGTTGTGAACAGGAATGTGCTGCCTGAAAGGGCGATGGGAGCAGATTCAATGATAACTTTCAAAATGGAACTGGGTACATGAAAAGGAAACATTTACAGGGCTGTGGGGGAAAAGCATGTAGTATGGGTCTAATTGGGTAGTTCATTCAAAGAGCTAACTTGCTGGGCTGAATGGCCTTATGTGTTGTCAGATTCCATCATCGAAATTAAGTGCATTAGAATTTAAAATGTGAAAGTGCATTTAATCCAGGTAATTGAGCATGAAGTGCAACTAGAGATTATCTTACTTTTAAACCTATAAGAGTACAATAACACTTTCCAATACACATTCCTGAATGAATATAAAATCAGATAAAAGGTTTGTAAGCATATCTGTCAGGATTTCTCATTTCACAGTGAAATATTTATTTTGTGCAGTGTAGACTCATTGGCATTTCTTTGCAACTAATTTTCATTCAATTACAATGATATTGTTTCAATTATAAATTTGTTGAGACCTGAAAAATCATTCAAAGGCCCTCGAAGCTGGATGGATGCAGAGATAGATTTGTGAGTGGAACTCAAAGTGAGATTCTACACACTGTATGTGAGACTAATCCAATTCACTTAGATAAGGGAGAGTCATAAAGTCTTCTCTTATGATCATTCAGTCACATAATATGGATTTAAAAGCTTTGCGACTCCACATTAGATTACCAGTTCTGTGCTTTTTAAATGATTTTCTATCAAATTTTTGTTAAAGAAATAAAATCCTCTTGGGCTATGCAAAGTTTTGGGGCATAATTCTCTGCAAAGACAAGCACAATATAAAAAAAGTTTTGGAGCCTGTAGTTAATTATAATTTGTTCCTGCCAAGTTTGGTACAGTTTGACCAGTTTCAATAGCAGTGTTATTTGGTCCCCACAATGGGGATCTTTACTGTGTCAATATCTGAACCTTTGTCTCAATTTATAATGGCCACTTTACCAGATCAGCTTCCAGATGTTTATTTATCATCCCTAAAGATGAGGGGGCTGGAGGGAGGGAAAGGGGTACAGCTACCTGGGGTCTCAACAAACAGAGCTGCTGTCCAGCACATCTTTGTCCTTGACTCTTGAATTTCCTTTGAGGAATATACACCCTGCCTGGTCAGGCTCCAATTGCCATTGAGTTGAGCTGTCTGTACAGACTCTGTTGAGGGTCTGGGCAGTGTATCGGCTGAACATTGGGTTCATTTTCTGTGTCCTCAGTCTGAGTGATAGTCTGGAGTATGTGATTGAGGCCTAGTAATTACATGAGATTCCTGTCATAGCATTGGAGGTACTTTTTGTTGCAGCCCATTGAAACACTTTCAATTTCCTAGGTGCAAAGTATGGGAAATATCGCACACCAGCTGAGATTTCCATCTCCTGCACATTAGTAAAAGCATTTGGATGGATGGGGAACGCAAATGGGGTAATGTTTACTGGTAGATGTATAGTTTGGGCAAATCAGGTAAATAACATTACCATAGAGAAGGAATTCCTGGCGTACAGAATGGTTTTCTGGACAAATACATTGAGGAACCAACGACAGAACAGGACACCCTCGACTCGGTATTGTGTTATGAGAGGGGAATGATTGGCAATCTAATTGCGCCATGTCCCTTGGGAATGAGTGTCGGTAATCTGATTTAATTCTTCATCAAGATGGGAAGTAATGTAGTTGATTCTGAGACTAAGGTCCTGAATTTATGGAGAAATCAAAGTGTTGGTGTGGATAATAGTCTAATTAATTAAGGAGTTTTTTTCATTCGTACACGGACTGTGTATGGCGCTGGCTGGGCCAGCATTTGTTGCCCACCCCTTGAACTAACTGGCTTGCTAGGCCATTACAGAGGGCAGTTAAAAGTCAACCACATTGCTGTGGGTCAAATGTCCCTGAAGGAAGTTAGTGACCCAGACAGGTTTTTATGACAATTGACAAGTGTTTCATAGTCGTCATTCGAATTTTAATTCCAGATTTTTCTTGAATTCAAATGTCATCATCTGCCATGGTGGGATTTGAACCTGGTCTCCAGAGTATCCCCTGGGACGATACCACTATGTCACCACCTCAGTGACATAGGGATGAAGGATTTGTTGGTGAGGGTATTGAGATAAGGTTGTGGGAAGATGATGAATGATTCAGTATGGGGGTGCAGGATAGAAATATGGGTAAATGAAGGATTCATTGATGGTGGGAGGAAGTGAAGTCGGCCGATTGGCAGGTTTTGGCGGGATTCAGTGATGTAGGAGTGAGGTATTTAGACAGGTCATGTTACAGATATGGAAGTCTGTAAGGTTTTGATCACCTCGGGGTTAGAAATGATGTGGACCTCCACTTCTGTGAGCAGCCAGGGAAGGAGCTAGGATCAGTGACTGGGGTTTGACAATTGTTGAGCGGCGTCTCATTCCTGACATCAAATGTCACTGCAGCCCCAGATCTCTGATGGAGGATTCCAGCAATGGGGACTGCAGACAACAACCTTTAAAAGATGCTGGAGTTTTGTTTTGGTGCAAATTATATTTGTTTGAGCACAACAATTTGATTTTCCACTAATCTTGAGAGTGGAGGTAATTCTGAGGTTGGTGTGGAATTTCAACAAAACATTTCAATATTAGAAGAAAGTTAATAGCAAGGGGAATAAACAGGCATTCTCAGACAGAAACAAGAATTGTTCAAATAGCTGGTAAATATTTATTAGTGTCACAAGTAGGCTTACGTTAACACTGCAATGAAGTTACTGTGAAAATCCTCTAGTCACACACTTCAGCATCTGTTCAGGTATACTGAGGGAGAATTTAGCATGGCCAGTTCATCTAACCAGCACATCTTTTGGACTGTGGGAAGAAGCCAGAGCACCTGGAGGAAACACTCACAGACCGAGGGAAAATGTGCAAACTCCAAACAGACAGTGATCCAAACCAGGAATTGAACCTGGGCCATTGGTGCTGTGAGGCAGCAGCACTAACCCACTATGCCACTGTGCCTCCTTGTGATCTCTTCATGGAGAACTGGGAGATTGTTAGATGATACAAAAGATCATCCCTATCAGGCATTGGACAGAAGCATTAGAGAAATGGAAATAGTGTAATAGTTCCAACAGCGAGAGGCTACCCCAAGGAATAGGTAATAAAATGCGTCCTTTGTTTCGGCTCACTTAAGTTTGCCCTCCTCCCAAAGGGTAGCCAGCAATGCTAAGACCATGTTCCAGTGTTGTGCAGTGGGATTGTACTTCTAGTTGTCACGCCCAGCTACTATATTCCACTGTGAACTCCCTAAGCCATTTTGCAGTAATGATGATGATTGAGGAACCTGTTAGGTTAATAACTGATTATGTGGCTAGCTTTCTGATTTAGTTGATCTGTCTCCATATTTGATCTCCTGCCACTTGGATATCTTATGACCATATGATGTTTAAACACAGTGGTTTTCAATATGCAGATTTTAATTAGGTAAAAAAATCTTTGGAGCAGTTTGTTGTGGAAGTATTTCTTCAAGTAGGCACTTTATATGTAACTCATAATTGCACTACCCAATCAGGGAATGCATAGGATCATTGAGATTACAATACAGAGAGAGGATATCTGACCACTCAGTTCTGATGCAGACCCAGTTCTTCAGTGGCTATCTATTCTAATCCTATAACATGTATCAGCAGATTGTGAGGTAGCTGCTACTGACCTCAGTATAACTGCTCAGCTATCGTACAACACTCTTTCACTCTGAGGCAGCACTGTCTGTGTAATCCTGGATCTGTTACTGCAGCAGTGGGAGTAATCCTGGATCTGTTACTGCGGCAGTCAGAGTAATCCTGGATCTGTTACTGCGGCAGTGGGAGTAATCCTGGATCTGTTACTGCGGCAGTGGGAGTAATCCTGGATCTGTTACTGCGGCAGTGGGAGTAATCCTGGATCTGTTACTGCGGCAGTGGGAGTAATCCTGGATCTGTTACTGCGGCAGTGGGAGTAATCCTGGATCTGTTACTGCGGCAGTGGGAGTAATCCTGGATCTGTTACTGCGGCAGTGGGAGTAACCCTGGATCTGTTACTGCGGCAGTGGGAGTAACCCTGGATCTGTTACTGCGGCAGTGGGAGTAACCCTGGATCTGTTACTGCGGCAGTGGGAGTAACCCTGGATCTGTTACTGCGGCAGTGGGAGTAATCCTGGATCTGTTACTGCCGCAGCGGGAGTAATCCTGTTTTCATTTGAGATCATTCGTACCAGTGGGAGATTGGGACAGACACAGTTCACTCTGGGATCCAAGCCACTTGTGAGATAAACAGAATGGTGGAGAAAGTAGCAACTGGGGGGAAGGAGCTTGTAAGACCATGTGTGTGTGTGAGAGGATGGGTGGTAGTGCAATAAGAGAGAAAGGCTGTTGATATAGAGCAGAGAGGGGGGAACAGATGGCACAGCATGAGTGAGGGATATCATGGGAGGGAGAGGGTTTGGAAAGCAGGAGGAGGGAGTGGAGGCTCGGGCTGCTTCGGGTGTGAGAGGGAACTGAAGGTGCAGAAGGTGGGAGTAAGAGAGTCAGGGGCACTGAGGGAGGGAGAGGGAGCTGAGTGGGCAAGTAGAGGGAGAGGGCTTGGGAATGCAGGGAGGGAGAGCGTCTGGGGGCACTGAGGGAGGGAGAGGGTCTGAGGGGTTGGGAATGCAGGGAGGGAATGGGACTGGGGTCACTGAGGGAGGGAGAAGGCTGGGGTTGCAGAATGAGGGAGGAGATTGGGACATAGAGGGAGAAAAGGGGAAGAGATGTCCACCATCATCAATGTGTAGTCGGCGATGAGTGGAGATGGGCAGGAGAGCTGTGACGATAGAGTCAGTGGGAGGGGTGTGGCAGTGAGATTAGTGTTGTGGAGATTTGGCTGTTGAATGGTGAGGAAGAATTGGTGTTCAGCGTAAAAACTGTTACCCTGAGGCTTAGTACTCATTCTGAAAGCTGATTGACATCACATAATGAACTCTTGCCTGTTCCCTCTCCTCTTCAGTAACGTTGCTGCTCTGCAGATATCACGCTTGTGGAGTAGAGAAGCATTGATAACCGGAGGGAGGGAAATTATGATTGTGCCATGGGCAAAGTGGCAGCAGAGTTTGGCTGGATGCTTAGCAATGTACTTAGCTCTGATCCAACTGAGAACGGTTATCCCTGTCATTCACTCAGAATACACATTTTAAATAAACTCTATTCAGTGTTAAAGAACAGTTTCAGATAGTGACCAGTTGGCAAGTTCTCAACCAACATACACCACGCTGAAGTTCTGTGTGCACAACATGTGTGGAAAGGAAGTCCATTGCTTTCTAAATATACAGAGATTCTAAAGCCAGGTGAGTGAGTGCAGGAAAGCAAAAATGTTATTTAGGAACCTTCACCTGACGTGTGAAACCTGGATCCCAGGAGACAACATTAAGTTGTTTTCTGACTGGGAATGTTATTTATAATTAAATTCTTGTGTTGTGTAGGCTTTTTCTAAAAATACACGGGGCAGAGGAAGCGCTTGCTGAATCTGGGATTAGGTGGGAAATACAAAGTCAGTTCATTGAGTTTTGGATTCAATTAGAGGGTCACGTTCAGGCTTAGGATGTGAGTAAGCCAATACGTGAATAAAACAACCCAGAGGACGGGGCAGGGAGGCCATGCTCAGAATAATGGGTGGTAGTTGCAAGCTCCCCCCTTTTCCTCATCACTGTTTCCTTTCCTGTGGCAGTTGTGACCTGCGTCTGGCCTGGAGGCTTATACTGATAGCATCAGAAACAGGTGGTCACAGCTCCAGTGAGAGAGAGAAAGAAAAGTTTGAAGTTTAGCTGACACCCTTCGTAACCTCTAGAGGGTTTCTATATGGGCAGTCTGCCAGTAAAGCTTTGCAAAGCACACAGCAACCCCAAGAGGAGCTTCTACAGACTCTCCATACACAAACACAAATAAATCTCCCCGGCTTGTGAACCCTGCAGCTCTATATAAATCAGTCGAAAGCTGGAGTTCACTTCCACCAGCCGCTGTATGGGACTTGGCACACCTTCCCCACGGCCTTGCTGTGTGCATCCTGTGTCCTGCGCACCACACGGCGCAGACTGCTAATGGGACGTGACAAGCTGCACAACAGCCTCTTGGCTGCCAGACTGCAATGGGGTGAAACTGGGAAAATGGGTAGGCAGCAACTCCGCAGACTGACTGCAACATTTTCACTCCTGACCTGCCTCTTAACCCTCTCACCACTGCAGGGTATGTTTCTACACCTCATTCACAAATGATTGTCCAACTTTGGAAATTTTCCATTGCTCAGACTCACTTTGAGTTTTGGTCTCAGATACAAAACTGTAGGGTTCAGAAAAAAACAGCAAATTACTGCAAGGTGAAGGAATTAACCCTTCGCTGTCTGGGCAGCAGGAAACGCCACAATTAAAGAAGCAAAAACGTTAGAACTACATGACAGGTTAGTAAGCATCTGTAAAGAGACAAGACGGGATTATAACATTCGCATGTGTACCCTTTACCAAAAGATCAAACTAATTTTATTTGTTAATCATTTTAAATGGCACAAAATTGCTTTCATCTGACTGGTTAAAACCCCTCCACATCAGCTGCTGTCAGTGACATACTGTGAATGTCACACTTACTATTTTGGTTATAAATGTATTGAAAACCGATTTGTTGTTTTTCCATTATTTAGGCTGTAATGTTTGTGGAGGACATGAAACATCGGACTGCGGTTTGTGATTAGATACCTCCAATACCTAGAATCCATACAGTACATCAGATCTGCATTGACCTTAATCCTACCCAGCCCCTATCTCCAATAGCCCCACGTATTTACCCTGTTAGTCCCCTGACAATAAGTGGCAATTTATCATGGCCAATCAACCTGACCTGCACATCTTTGGACTGTGGGAGGAAACCCATACAGACATGGGAAGAACATGCAGATTCCACATAGACAGTAACCTAAGCTAGGAATTGAACCTGGGTCCCTGGCGCTGTGAGGTAGCAGTGCTAACCACTGTGCCGCCATGCCGCCTGTGTATTGTAGTCCAGTTGGGTACTACTGCACTTGCCTCATTCCGATTTAATCTAGCTGATGGTAGCCAGAGAAAATGGCTTCTCTTCCTGATCTTCGGTGTTCCCCAAGATCTCTTTGTGCCTCCCCTATTTCACACTTCGTCTGTCGGGAAAATGATACAAAAGTCTAAGATCATGTACCAACTGACTCGAACAGTTTCTTCCCTACTGCCATCAGACTTTTAAATGGACCTACCTTATATTAAGTTGATCTTTCTTGACGCCCAAGCTATGACTGTAACACTGTATTCTGCACCATCTCCTTTCCTTCTCCTCTATGTACTCTATGAAAGATATGCTTTGTATAGCGCGCAAGAAACAATAGTTTTCACTGTAATCCAATACATCTGTCAATAATAAATCGAATCACTGATACGTTGCCCTTGGTGACATCACAGATATAGCAATGACGTGGAAACAAAGAAACCAGGAACAGGGAGGAGGCCATTCGGCCCTTTGAGCCTGCTCCACCATTCATTTTGATCATGGCTGATCATCCAACTCAATAACCTGATCCCACATTCCCCCCATACCCTTTGATCCCCTGTGCCCCAAGTGCTCTGTTTAACTCCTTCTTGAAACATCCAGTGTTTTGGCCTCAACTGCTTTCTGTGGTGGTGAATTCCATAGGCTGACCACTGCCTGGCTGAAGAAATTTCTCCTCATTTCAGCACTAAAAGGTTTGCCCTGTAACCTCACCAAGCTCTCTTCACCATCATCCCCTCTCTCCCTCTGTGTACTGTCTCTAAATATCCAAGTTTGCCAGTGACACAATGGTATGTAAGATTGTAAGCAATATAGATGAAACCTTTATATCTGAGCACTAAATGTCCAGCATTTCAATCTTTATCTCAGGTTTTTGTTATCCATGATATTTGCTTTTGCTTCGCTAGTATTTCTCAGGGCTGGTGCTCATCAGTGGCATTCTATAGCTGGAGGTGGGATTGATTAAGCAGAAGGGAAGGTTACTCATGTTCCTTTAATGCTAACCTCCCTCTAGACCAGCTTTCTGTGCCCTTCATGTAGCACAAAAGGGAACAAGCTTAATATACATTAAAGTAAGTACATTAATGACCTCATTCAATAAGAAATGAATGGCCACTCAAACTGTCGAATCTGTCATTAGGAGCGTTGGTCAGGACTACTGTTACAGCTCAGAAATAGGCCATTTAGCAGAACAAATGTGCACCAATGAGTTTCCCCTGGTCTAATCCCAGTCTCCTGCTCATTCTCCTTATCTTCTAATATTCCCCTTTTCAAACAACTGATTTCAATATAAAGTGATTTATGGGCTCTGCCTCCTTGGTAGCAGCCCTGCCCTCCCACGTTTGAAAACTGGATGTTCCCAGCACAGATCATTCCTGACTTTCTGTTTGATATTAGCGCATGGTTTGTGAGAGAGATTTACACATTCTGACCACCCTCTGTGTAATGGTTTTTTTCTGAACTCTTCAGATCTTGAATTTGTGCCATCTCACCAATTAGTAGAAATCACTGTTTCCTTTGTCAGAACTTTGAAGACCATTTCACTTCGTTCCTTCTCTGCTTCAGAGCAAGGAGTTCTCGTTTCTCGCTTCCTAACTCTAACCCCATATCCCTGGTTTGAGAAGTTCTGCCGGTCTTGTTCAGTGTTTTTATGTCCATCCTATAATGTCAAAATAGCACACAACATTCCAACTGCAACCTGACTGGGTCCTCCACAAGTTTAAGAATTCTTTGCTAATCTTCGAGTTCTGCCGAGAGATATTTTGCTCTGACCTGCATGTGGGGCCTTGGCTGAAGGGCAGCCATCAGTCAAGGAAAAGCAATTCCACTAGGAATCCAGTCCTGGCCACATCTTATACATAAGTGAAGGCTTTTATAAAAATATGTATGTCTGGGACAGGATTTTACTGCCCCGTTGTAGCCATTCTAAAGTCCATTGACCTTGGCAGGGGGGGAACAGAGAGATCTCACTGGCAGGAGGGGCTGTAAATGCCTGCTCCTGGTTTTTAAGGTCAATAGCAGCTGAAAGGAAGGTACATTATTCCCTTGGGAAGGAAGATATCAAATAAGAGAGTATTGACAATGTTTAACGCTCCAATTGGCCTCAGTTTCAACATGAGAGAGAAGCAAATGCCAACGATTTCTCCTTTGACTATCTACAGACGAGAGAGAAAGATTCACGAGTGTCCAACCAATTGAGTAACAAATACTTGGACACATTTTCTTTATTATTGCAGTAAAACCCATTTAAAATTGAGCACTTTGCATTCAAAAAGGCAAATCCTTAAAATAATTGAAATGTACACGAGGTGGAAGTAACTTGGTCACTGAAAGTGACGCCAAGTAGTATAGAAACATGCAATAGTTACAGTACAGGAGCTGGCCATTCAGCCTGCAGAGTCCTTCTGGCTCTCTACAAGAACAACTTGGCTAATCTCTTTCCCCGTAACCATGCAAATCTTAACTCTTCTGTTATCCAATTCCCACAGTTGAGTCTGTCTCCACCAAACCCTCAGGCAGTTCATTTGCTGCATTACCATTTGCTGCATTCAAAACTATTTTTCCTCAGGTTGCCCTGGTTCTTTTGCCATTGGTTTGATAACAGTGTCTTCGCAATCTCAGTCCATTCACTAATGGGATGATGACTTTTGATACATTTAGTAAATCTCCCCCTCATGTTTTCTCCAAAGAGGACAATCCCAGCTATCTGGATAACTTAAGTGTCTTGTCCATAAAAGCATTCTCATCAATCGCTCTTGCACTCTGTCTAATGTCTTCATCCAGAGGGTGGTGAATGAGTGGAATTCACTACCACAGAATGTAGTTGAGGTCAAAACAATGTGTGATTTCAAGAAGAAATTAGATATAGCTCTTGGGGCTAAAGGGATCAAGAGATATGGGGGGAAGGGAAAATCAGGATATTGAATTTGATGATCAGCCATGATTAAAATGAATGGCGGAGCAGGCTCGAAGGGCCAAATGGCTCCTCCTGCTTCTAGTTTCTATGTATATTTCTGTCTTCACAATCTTCCTAAGGTGAAGTACCCAGAATTGGGCACAAATCTTCAGTTTAGGTCAAACTGGTCATTTATAAAAGTTCATGATAATTTCCTCATTTTTATACTCTATGCCTCTATTTGTAAAACCCAGGATCTCATTTGTCTTTTTGACAACCATCTCAACCTGCCCTGTCACCTTGAACAATTTGTGCACCTACAACCCTGTTCTTGCATCCCTTTAGAATTGTACCTTAACTTCATGCTGTCTCTCCTTACTTTTCTTACCAAAGTTTCATTCTTCTCTGTATTAAATGTTATCTGACTTGTGGCTGCTCACTCCACCAGCTGATCCATGTCCTTTTGAAGTCCATTACCACCTTCCACCACTTTTCTGACCAGCTTGTTATATGGCACTTTATCAAATCATAGAATCCCTGCAGAGCATTTGGCCTATCAAGCCTACACCAACAACATTCCCACCCAGGCCCCATCCCCATAAACCCATACACTTACCGTACTAGTCCTCCTGACACATGGTGAATCAACCTAACCCACACATCTTTGGAATGTGGGAGGAAACTGGAGCACCCGGAGGAAACCCACGCAGACGCATGAGGAACGTGCAAACTCCACATAGACAGTCACCCAAGTCTGAAATCGAACCCGGATCCCTGGCGCTGTGAGGCAACAGTGTTAACCGCTGTGCCACCCTGAATGCCCTTTGGAAGTCCACATACACCACATTGAACACATTGTCCTCATCAGCCATCTCTATAATTTAATCAAAAAACTCAATCAAATTAGATTTGACTTTAACAAATCCACGCTGGTTTTCCTTAATTTTTTTTATTCATTTGTGGGACATGAGAATCGCTGGCTGGCCAGCATTTAGTGCCCATTCCTAGCTGCCCTTGGAGGGCAGTCAACCACATTGCTGTGGCTCCGGAGTCACATGTAGGCCAGACCAGGTAAAGATGGCAGATTTCCTTCCCTAAAGAACATTAGTGAATCAGATGGATTTATCTGACAATTGACAATGGTTTCAGGTCATCAGTAGATTCTTACTTCCAGATTTTTTTTTATTGAATTTAAATTCCACCATCTACCACGGCGGGATCTGAACCCAAGTCCCCAGAACATTAGCTGAATTTCTGCATTAATAGTCTAGCAATAATACCACTAGGCCAGCGCCTCCTCATTAATCCATACTTGTCCAAGTGACTATTAGTTTTGCTGGATTATTATTCCTAAAGTTTTCCCATCACCAAGATTAACCTGCCTGGACTGTAATTGCTGGGTTTATCCTGACACTCTTTTGTGAACAATTCTCCACCCTTTGGCATTATCTCTGTACCAAAGGAAGATTCGAAGATTATTACCAGTGCCTCCAGAGTTTCCGCTTTTACTTCCCTTGGTATCCTTGGATACATTTCACCCAGACCTGTGATTTATCAATTCTAAATGGAGCCCACTTTCTAATATTTGCTCTTTATCAATTTATATCCCATCCAAGGTCTCAACTATCTCACCTTTCCCTAACTTTAGCAATATTTTTTCTTTTGGTAAAAACAGATGGAAAGTACTCATTTACTATCTCAGCCATGCTCTCTGCCTTCATGTCTAAATCCACTTTTAGATCCCAAATTAGACCAGCCCTTTCTATTGGCACCCTTATACTCTCCAACATTAAGGGCATTTCAATGGTCATTGGATAAACATATGGATGGTATTGGAATAGCGTAGGTTAGATGGGCTTTAGATTGGTTTCACAGATCAGCCCAACATTGAGAGCACTGTAATGTTCAATGTTCTTACAGCTTCATCGTCCAGGGAACACCTGACATTTGTCCTACTTTAGCCGTTTGGGAATATACCTCAATGTACCCGAGCTATCTCCTCTTTCAAGGTAGCCCAGTTTGCCTGCACATCTTTGATGATAATTTCCAGCAGCCTGGGAGCTTGAGCAGTAAGTGCCAGTGTAACTGCTTCACAAGAAATGGTGTCACAGCTGAGTACCTCTCCCCCTGGACAGAACCAACACAATTCCAACAAGGATTTCTGGAAAATGATTTGGAGGAGAAAACTTTCTTTTCTGTGAAGGTTAATGTTGGTGCCAGGGTCAGCACTCTGATAAGCAGCAATACCAGAACCAGCTAAGATCACCTGCAGTGAACTGGAGCCTTCATGGTCCATGTTTCTTTGTACCATACAGCTTGATATTGCTGGCACCAGCTGATAGGTGGTGGGAGAAGATTTCTGGTTCTCAATCTAGTACAAATAGACAATGAGGGAGGTGAATGGCTAAGAGAATACTAGAATGTTATTTCTGTAAGTACCACTTCAAAAATATTTTAAACCTCTGTAAGTTGGATGCCAAAGTGTTTCCACTGGAGAACATAAGAATAGAAACAGGAGTAGATCTTAAGAACCTTAAAACCTGCAGTGCCATTCAGTATGAGCATGCCTGATCTCCTGGATCCCTCTATTTTCTTGCCAACTCTCCATTGATTGAAAGAAAGATAGTTCTGAGCTTCTCATGATGAACCTGTTACTGGATTGTATGCAGCGGAGAATGGAAATTGCCCCAGGAAATATTCCCTCTTACACAGCCAGCCACTTCTTCTCAAGGACCTTTCCGTACCTCACCTGGCACAGCTGACATCACAAAAAGTGACACAGAACAATGTTCTGGCATAACACCAGGGCACAATGCAGCCTGAGTATAGAGCGTTTAACTAGTGAGGAAAAACTCATAACTCTAACCATGTGTGTAAGATCCTATAGCTGGCTAGAGGATGCACATGTGGATTGTGCTGGCTCAGAACTAACACTGCTATGATTCTGACTAAAGGTTCTGTTGTTCAATCATAATCAGTACTCTTGAGAAACAGTTGAATTCTGGGTTGATGGAAATCTCCACACATGTAGTTTCTTACATTTCCCCCTTGATCCACATCCTTTTCTCACCCCCTCACCCTCCCGTACTCCAGCTGTGACAGGCCTGGGTTGCACATTTTCCACTTCTCATCAGTGACTCCATCCATGACTAGTTGGCAGGAAGTGAGAATTGAATGATGCTAGCCAGATGCATGCCCCTTCCCCGCTCCTCTCCCTACCCCCACAACCCACTTCCAGAAGGAAGCACCTTACATCAACATGGCACTCCATCTGGTGGCCTGGCTGAGAATTGGCAGTTTACCCTCAAGTGATGCCAACCGTCACATGCACGGAAATGATGTCACCACTGCCATGTCGCCAGTAAAACACAAACCGCCGCCCAACCGTGTCAAACCCGGTAACAGCCTTCATTTTCTTTACAATTTTCTCCCCTCCTGTACTGAAGATGCTGACACTCACTGGGAAGGAGGGGCGGGGCGGGGGGGGGGGGGCGGGGGGGGCAGTTCCTGAAGGTGCTGACTCACATTGGGAAACAAGTCCAGAGACAGGGCCCAGGCAGACAGAGTGCTTTACACAGGGGTTTCCAGAGTTTGGGCCCAGACAGCTGAAGGCAAAGTGATAGAGCAATTAATATTGGAGATGTGCAAGAGGCCTGAATTGGAGGGGCACATTTTAGAACAAAGAAAATTCCAGCACAGGAACAGGACCTTCGGCCCTCCAAGTCTGCACCGACCATGCTGCCTGACTGAACTAAAACCCCCTACCCTTCCGGGAACCATATTCTTCTATTCCCATCCTATTCATGTATTTGTCAAGACACCCCTTAAAAGTCACTACTGTATCCGCTTCCACTCCCTCCCCCAACAACGAGTTCCAGGCACCCACCACTCTCTGTGTAAAAACTCTGCCTCGTACATCTCCTTTAAACCTTGCCCCTCGCACCTTAAACCTGTGCCCCCTAGTAACTGACTCTTCCACCCTGGGAAAAAGCTTCTGACTATCCACTCTGTCCATGCCTCTCATAATCTTGTAGACTTCTATCAGGTCTCCCCTCAACCTCTGTCGCTCCAGTGAGAACAAACCAAGATTCTCCAACCTCTCAAAGCTCATGCCCTCCATACCAGGCAACATCCTGATAAATCTTTTATGTACCATCCTCAAAGCCTGCACATCCTTCTCGTAGTGTGGCAACTAGAATTGAACACTATATTCCAAGTGCAGCCTAACCAAGATTCTATATAGCTGCAACATGACTTGCCAATTTGTAAACTCAATATCCTGGCCAATGAAGGCAAGCATGCCATATGCCTTCTTGACTATCTTCTCCATCTGCATTGCCACTGTCAGTGACCTGTGTACCTGTACACCCAGATCCCTTTGCCTATCCATACTCCTAAGTGTTCTGCCATTTATTTTATATTTCCTATCTGTATTAACCTTCCAAAATGCATTACCTCACATTTGTCCGGATTTAGGGCTGAAAGTGGATGCTGAGTAGTAGAATGACCTGAACTTCTGTTGGGAATATTATAAACCAGTTATCCCAGGTCAGTGACTCTTACCTGGTGCTAATGAAATAAGTGCCAGAGCGGAATAAAGCTGATAAATCTGAAATTAAAAGAAAATGCTGCAAGTACTCAGCAGGTCAGGCAGTATGGTTGGAGAGATTTGATTTATTATGGTCACAGGTATTAGTATGCAGTGATAAGTATTGTTTCTTATGCACGATACAGACAAAGCATACTGTTCATAGAGAAGGAAAGGAGCGAGTGCAGAATGTAGTGTTACAGTCATAGCTAAGATGTAGAGAAAGATCAACTTAATATGAAGTAGGTCCATTCAGACATCTGATGGCAGCAGAGAAGATGCTGTTTTTGAGTCATTTGATTCGTGACCTCAGACTTTTGTATCCTTTTCCTGACAGAAGAAGGTGGAAAAGAGAATGTCCATCCAATCTTGCCAATATAGAAAAGTTTTTGTGTATTTGAATCTGATTAGTTTTCGGAATGATTAGCACAGATTTCAGAATGTGACTGTTGTTGAAGGATTATGGTGTGAACATATCGTTTTATAAACAGGGCAACAAAGTCTATCCAATGCAACTTCCTCTATAAAGATGTGTGGGAATGTGGGTCAGAATGCCTCAGGCCTATCAATGCCAAATTAATCAAGGATGATTGTTATATGGGAAGTTCGAACAGGGCAGAGAAATAAGTATAAAAACCAGTTTCTTTCATGACCTCAGGATGTTCCAAAGTGATTCGCAGTGAGTAAGCAGTCAGGCAGGAAATCAAAGCAGTCAGTTTGCGAATAGCTATCTGAATATGTTCTACAGGGAGTGGGATAGCTTGATCTTGGGATTGGGCATAGCTCGGCAGAACATTGAGAGCTGAAGGGTCTGTACTGTGCTGTGATGTTCTATAGCAATAAGATCAAATATCCCAAGTAAGCAGCTTATAACAGTGTGAACTGAGGAATAAATATTGACCAGGACACCAGGAGATCTCCTCTACTCTTTAAGTAGAGATTTGGGATCTTTTTCATCCACATGAGAGGCCAAATATGATCTTGGGGTTGTTAAGGTCCCATCTGGGAGATGGTATCTGTGACAGTGCTGCACTCCCTCAGTACTAGTGCTGAGAGTGCCACCCAGGCTTGTGGTCTCACGTGCTTGAAATGGGGTTTGAACCCACAACCTGTTGTATCGGCTGAAATTGCTACCCACTGAACCAAGGACAACAGCTAACTGAAAGAGAGAGCTATCTAAACTAAGAAAATGTGAAGCAGGCTGGATAAATCCCATTCCTGTACAGTGGTTGTTGTTGGTGATATCTGACCAGTGATTCTGTCAAACAATATTGTTTTCAGACTTGACAGCTCCTTTAGAAAGAGCCTATGCAGAAACTCAAGTGAAACATTGACATAGGAATTCGATACATTCGGGCAAGAAGAGGGACATGGGAATTATCAGAATATGACCAACATTTCAAAACATAAAATCTGGAAGCACTGGAGTTGGGAAGGACATCACCAAGGAACTGGGATATAGTGCAGGATGAGTAATTAATCCTGGCTATGTGAGGAGCACCTGCATCCTATGAAGGCATTTTTCACAATCCCTTCAATATTGAGAACCAGGTGACATTTCAGAGGACAGTTCCCTTTTAAAGAAGCAAGTATTTGTGATGAAGCATTGCCATGCTTTTGAGTGCCAAGATGCAACAAAATAAACAGACAGAAAGCTCCCAGTCTCTTGCCACAGAATGATGACAAAAATTAGATTAGAGCATTAATACTGATCTAACATTAAAAGCTGCATGCAGTCACAAGGTTACAATCATGACTCAAAGCTAAAGACAGTGCTTGTACTTGAAGACAGTATTTTGAGATTACAGATATCTTCTTGTTAAGACTTGGACAGAACCCGTGCCCCAGTATGCTGGCAGCCAAAGGTCAAAAGGTGCTGACTCTCACTAGGATACAGTTCCTGAAGGTGCTGACTCTCACTGGGATACAGTTCCTGAAGGTGCTGACTCTCACTGGGATACAGTTCCTGAAGGTGCTGACTCTCACTGGGATACAGTTCCTGAAGGTGCTGACTCTCACTGGGATACAGTTCCTGAAGGTGCTGACTCTCACTGGGATACAGTTCCTGAAGGTGCTGACTCTCACTGGGATACAGTTCCTGAAGGTGCTGACTCTCACTGGGATACAGTTCCTGAAGGTGCTGACTCTCACTGGGATACAGTTCCTGAAGGTGCTGACTCTCACTGGGATACAGTTCCTGAAGGTGCTGACTCTCACTGGGATACAGTTCCTGAAGGTGCTGACTCTCACTGGGATACAGTTCCTGAAGGTGCTGACTCTCACTGGGATACAGTTCCTGAAGGTGCTGACTCTCACTGGGATACAGTTCCTGAAGGTGCTGACTCTCACTGGGATACAGTTCCTGAAGGTGCTGACTCTCACTGGGATACAGTTCCTGAAGGTGCTGACTCTCACTGGGATACAGTTCCTGAAGGTGCTGACTCTCACTGGGATACAGTTCCTGAAGGTGCTGACTCTCACTGGGATACAGTTCCTGAAGGTGCTGACTCTCACTGGGATACAGTTCCTGAAGGTGCTGACTGCTAAATCTAAACTTTGTTTTCATTTTTCATCTTCTGAGTTCTGGTTCCTCCCCAGTATCAATTGTTGACCCAGAAAAAATTGGTGGAGAAGGTTATAAAATAAATTTAAAGAGGAAAATATGGACATAAGTTGGCAAACATTGTACCAACTGGAAATCAGGTTTATGGGCTGGAAGTTCACAGCCCAGAATTTATATTAATGTGTAGATGCTTAACTGTGCAGATTTGCCTTCTTCTATCTCAGTTTCAACTCTTAGAGTCAAACACATGGATCCAGGTTAACAAGAGGTGGTCCAGGCAGTTCTTCACACAATGGGATGAACTCAGATGATAGGCTGTAAGTCACATAGACCAGGCAAAAGGGTGAGGTGGATGCTGTGATGGGATTAGGTTTGCGACCTGTAATGATTATTATTTCATTGCTTTGTGCTGTGTAGCATGTCTGTTTTGATACATGAGGTAAATCTGAAGCAGTCAGAGCTTTTCCAGGCATTCAGCTGACTGGGCAGTTGCTGGCACTGAGGGATGACTGATTATCCTTGCAGCTGTTCCGCCTCTGGATGTTTGCTCATTGTTCACAGATTATTGCCAAACGTGTGGTATAATTCAAACACAAAAATGTGTTGCACAGAAGAATAATGGAGTGAAGCTCCCGTATTCAGGACAATCACAGCTGATGTGCATTGAATCTGTTATAGGTGTGACTGAGCTGCTTTTGTATTGATTGAGAAAAAATTAGGGTATCGCACTGGTGTTGGGAACGCGTGTTTATGGTGAGGTGCTCAGTGTTGTGCCTGTAGGAATTTGGGATGGTAATGTTGCTAATATTGCTCTGTATTAAGAGAACATGCCAGTTTTCTTACTCTGGATCCATGATTGATGCACTAGATCAAGAATTGAGAGAAAACGTGGCTGTCCCTGATCAGAATTCAGACATGTAGAATGTCAGGGAATTCTCTCACCATCTTCACAGGGATGGGGCGCCATTAAAAATTGGGCAGATTGATTGTTTGATTTGACATGTCTGTGCTGAACAACACAACTTTGAAATGGACACAATCTGACAAAGCTCCAATACTCTGCTACTCTGACCTTTACACCCTCTCAGGCAGATACATAATACCTCACAATGTCCCCTTACACATTTCCAACTGCTCCCCCTTTCCAGACTATACACTTGCCTTGACAGATTTTTCATATATCTGCAGAATAGTTGGGTTGTTGGAGGCTTATTTTGATGTAACCTTTATTTCTGTTTCCCTTCTCAGGCAGTATTAGAAGATCAGACTCTGAAGAGGCAGATCGAGATTGAGATAACACCTGTCTTTCTTGTGCCAGACACCAATGGATTTATTGATCACCTCCCCAGTCTGGCCAGGCTGTTGGATTGCAAGCTGTACATCATCGTGGTCCCACTTATTGGTAAACATATTCTTCACTGCCCTCTCGTCTGAGATGAATATTGTGTGTGTGTGGTCTGGCAGGAACACTGAGTGCAGTAAATTGATGAGATGCCTTTAGTTGAGTGGTTGCACCAGGTTACATCTGGTGTTTTCTTTTTTTTAAGGGTCTCCTTTAAAGTGTGTGTCATAGTAAACTGCGAGGAATGTGAGAGAAAAGCTTCAGAAACAAAACGAACTCAAGTCCCCGGTCATTGTTGATAATATCACTCCCCAGTGATGAGAGAGTTCAGGACATCAAAATAAATCCAGATTAGTAACCCGGGTGGAAGTACATTACAAAAAAATCACCAACCACAGGAACAAAATTCAAACAATTTGTACAATCATCTGATCCCAAGATTGTGCAACATCCCAACGTTCAACAGCCACTTGTACTCTTCTAATTATTTGTCAGGCACCCTCGCCAAGCGCCAACCATTTCCCCCCACTTACTAAAATTACTGTTCGGTTCCGTTATTTAACTGTGAAGTTAATCAAATCAGTTCATCTTCTGTGGCAATGCGCAGGATCGGTTAACATCTGGTGAATTTTAACTGTGAACCTGGTTAAATGCCTTCAGTAATACTTGGCATTTATATTAAATATTGAAGGCATGAATTGTAACATTGGAGACGGTGACATTGGGGGCGTTACCAGGGAGACGGTGACATTGGGGGCATTACAGGGGACTCAGTGACATTGGGGGTGTTACCAGAGAGACAGTGACGTTGGGAGCGATACTGGGGAGATGGTGACATTGGGAGCGTTGCCAGGGAGACGGTGACATTGGGAGCATTGCCGGGGGGACGGTGACTTTGGGCGCATTGCCGGGGAGACGGTGACTTTGGGGGCGTTGCCGGGGAGACGGTGACTTTGGGGACGTTACAGGGGACTCGGTGACATTGGGGGCGTTACCGGGGAGACAGTGACATTGGGGGCGTTACCGGGGAGACGGTGACTTTGGGACGTTACAGGGGACTCGGTGACATTGGGGGCGTTACCGGGGAGACGGTGACATTGGGGGCGTTACCGGGGAGACGGTGACTTTGGGACATTACCAGGGAGACGGTGACATTGTGGGTGTTATCGGGGATACGGTGACATTGGGCTGTATTAGAATTAGAATGGTATTCCTAGTCGTGGGGTAACTACATCCCAGTACCCACTCCTCCTAACCTGTCAGTAGATCTCATATTATAATATATGATAGAACTCAATGGGCAGAAGTTTGCTGCAATGGCAACTAATAACAATGCACACACCAAAAATATGGACAGGCAACTCCAGGTGGGTGAATCTACAGCGTGCACACTGCAACCACACTGAGACATAGTGATGGCATTCTAAATATTTGAGGCTTGACTCTTGCAGTTTGATGTCTTGGGAGCTGGTATTTGTATGGAATGTAGTCACAGGATGTGTAAGAGAGAAGGAGATGCTGCAGGCCATTGAATCAGCTTTCCAGCCTACCAGCTCCACCCACCTCTCGCTCCAGGAACCAGCTGCTCATTCAGGGATTCCAGGTCAAGGTCGTACCCATCTTTCCAACTTCCACGTGAATGACGGTCACAGGGAGCTCGGAATAAAGTTATGAGCAGGATTTGTAATTACTCCTGTGCCGCAGAATAGTAGAATGCAGGTGAATATATGGCTGGAGAAAGGATGCAAGTGAGTTTTAGGTTCCTCAATCAGTGGGATTTGTTCTGCAAAAATGGGGACCTAAGCTGGCTGGACTGCTTCCACCCTAACAGAGCCAGAAGCAATATTGTCAAATGGAGGTTTAGCAAAAGTTGAAACTAGCTTGGTAGATGGAAGGGATCCTGAATAAATTCAAAAAGGAGAGAAGCAAAGCTGGAAATGGAAGGAGAAAATTACTAAGTAAATGTTGTAGGCACAAGAAACAAAGACTGGAAAATAGACAAGAAAGGAGTTTGCAGAACTGAGGATAAAAGCAAATTACTGCAGATGCTGGAATCTGAAACCAAAAAAGAAAACACTGGAAAATCTCAGCAGGTCTGGCAGCATCTGTAAGGAGAGAAAAAAGCTCACATTTCGCGTCTAGATGAGCCTTTGTCAAAGCTTTGACAAAGACCAGAATAGCAATGTTAGGAACTGTGTGATGTTCAATGTGAGGACATCCGAAATCTCAGCAGAGAAACTTGGAACACTGGTTCTTAACTAGTTAGATTTCTGATTTAGAAAAAAATGTGAGAAAAGATATGAAACCTGGTGAGGAAAGGATTCAGTCTTGTTGTAAGTTATTCAAATAACAAAATGTTTATTAAATTTTAAGATACACAACAGGAAATGCAACAGTAAAGAACATTTGCAATTAACCACAATAATGGTTGCCCAGACTGTATGCTAAAATTACAAACTAAAACAGAAAATGCTCGATAATCTCAGCACGTCTGACAGCAATTATGGAGATAAAATAGAGGTAATATTTCAAGTCTGGATGACTTTTCGTCAAAGTTTATGCTTAAATTATGCACACCCTCCCTCCCCTCATCTAATCTCTCTAATTTCTTGAATGCCAAGAAAACACCTTTTCCAAAACACCACCCCATAGGTTTTAACAATCCAGCAAATAATTACCGCATGGGACCTGTAACTTTTCTTCGGGAACTATTCTTCTAGTTTAGATTAGAACTTGTGGAGTCTCATACAGATACACTCCATAACAGCTTAATTCTCTTTGCTAGCTCTGCTTTGCAACTGGGCTTGATGATGATCTGGGTCTCTCGGTTTAGATTCTAGTCTCCACTTTGCTGAACAAACAATCTGTTTCACCCTGCTATTAGGCTAATCTCTCAATCCTCAGAGCAGCTAAGTCCCTCAGTTTCTTCTTTTCTCACCAATTCTTTACTTTTCATTTCATTCCAACTTCCTAACAACAGTAACGGGATAATTACACTCCTGGGAGTGCACTGTAGTCTCTCAAACAGTCTGAGGGAGGTAGAAGAGCAAACATGTATGCAATGTGTTGAGAAGTGCAAAATCAATAGGGCAATAATAAGGGATTTCAACTACCATAAAATTAACTGGACTGGATGGCAACATTAAAGCTACAGAGAGGCAAAATTCTTTAAATGCATTCAGAATAACTTTATTGCCAGTACATTAGCACGACCGACAGGAGAAGTTACGGTTCTGAGGATGCTGGGGTGGGAGTGGCCGGAATCACTGGGAAACTCTTCTGATGGTGGGGATCAGAATTCAATTAAATTTCACATCGTTATGAAAGTAGGACAAAGATTAGGCCCAAGCATTCCTCAATTTGGGAAGGAGCAGTTTTACTCAGCTGAGATTTGATTTAGCAAAAATGGACTTGAAGCAAGTACTTGAAGGTAAATCTGTGTCAGAGAAGTGAGAGACAGAGGTGGAGAGAGTGGGATTTCAAAGCAAATCCACTGACACAAAACAAAGAATGGGACTCCCAAATTCCGAGCTCTTTGGGTGTCTAGCAGCACATATGGAAAAAAACAGGAAGCTCGAGAGACATTGAGAGCTCAATTCTGCAGAAAATGGAGAGATGGATAGAAAGCACAGGAGTGAAATTAGGAAAGCAAAGCGAGAGTATGAAAAAAACATTGACAAGTAGAATCAAGAAGAATGCAAAGATGTCTTATCAATACATAAGGAGCAAGAGGATAACTGAGAAAAGAGTTGGGCACATTACAGATAAAAAGGGAGTCTATTTGGATTGGGCAACCTGGGTATGGTTCTTATTGAATACTTTGCATCTGTTTTCATAGAAAAGGGCATTGTGCAGAGATTCTGTTCAGGAGGAGGAATGTGAAATGTTGAATGGAATAAACATAGTCAGAGAGGAAATATTAATAGGTTCAGTTAATCACCAGACAGAGATGAAATATATCCCTGGCTATTAAAAAAAGCAAGGGAGCAGATCAGGGAGGCTCTGCCCACCACTTTCTAATTCTTGCTGGCTATCAGCGTGATGCTGGATACCTGGTGGACTCCTAACATCATCTTGTTTTATCAACAGAGGCAGAATAATGTCCGGCCATTTGGCCTTACCTTAGTGACGGGTAAACTATTGGAAAATATTCTCAGGAATTGTATTAACCTAAATTAGAAAGGTACAGATCAATTAAGGACAGTCAGTATGAACTTGTTATGGTAAGGCAGTGTCTAACTAATATGATTGAATTCTTTGGAGGTAATGGGAATGTTTGATGGAGTTGTGCATTTGATGCAGTCTGTATGAATTTTAGCAAGGCTTTTGGAAAGGACAGGTCAAAATGGTACAAAAAACAAAAACACATGGGATCCTAGAGCAAATAGCACATTGCATCCAAAGTTAGATTCAGTGGCCAAAAGTGCAGGGTAATGGCTGTGTGTTTTGTGACTAGTGGTGTTCAGCAGGGCTCTGTGGTGGGTCCCTTGTTGTTCATGGTATATGTCAATGATTTTGATTGAAGTATGTCCTCATGATACAGAAATTGTCTTTTTGGTTGATAGTGAGGAAGAAATCTATAGACTGTAGCTATATATCAGTGCACTGGCCAGATGGACAGAAAATTTGTAAATAGAAATGAAATTTAATCTAGTTAAGTGTGGGGTGGAGCATTGTGAGATTAGAAAAGGAAATATATGGTAAATGGTAAAATTCTGAGAAGTGTAGAGAAAGTGCGAGATGGTGGAGTGCACAGCCACAGATCCCTTGGACAGGTAGATCAGACAATTAAGAAGACATATAGGATACTTACTTTTATGAGCCCCAGCACAGAATATAACAGCAGAGAGATAATGCTAAAACTGTACAAAACACTAGTTAGCTTGCAGCTAGAGTTTTGCAGACAGTTCAGGTCAGTGAGTTGCAGGAAAGATGTGATCACACTAGAGAGAGCACACAATAATCTACTTGGATGTTGCTCGGAATGGAGAATTTTATCTGAGAAAAGGATTGAATAGGCTGAAGGGGAGGCAGAGAGGAGATTTAATAGTTGTCTAGATAGCGTGATGGGGACTGCCATGGTATTGGAAGCCTCCAATTTAGGGGAGCAAAAAGAAATGTAAGTGAGAAATTGACACTGTTGTATGCAGCCAAGGCAGTCCAGACAGTTATGTTGCCTGCCCAGTGCCGCGGTTTGGGACATCTGCTCTGGGCTGGAGAGGAATTAGCAGTGGAAGGGGGAGGATCCAGTTGTTGTCAATGTAGATACTAACAACATAGGCAGAACAAGGAGAGAGGTTCTCTACAGTCAGTTTGAAGAGGTGGGTACTAAATTAAGAAGCAGAACCTCAAAACTAATAATCTTTGGATTATTATCTGAGGCAGATGCAAATTGGCATAGGGCAAATTAGCTTAGGGAGATAAATGCATGGCTGAAAGAAGTGGGTTTCCAGTTCGTGGGTCACTGATGTTAGTACTGGGGAAAATGGAACAATCTACAAGTGAGCCAAGGTAGGACAAGTGTTCTGGCGAGCCACATAACTGGAGAAGTAGAAAGGGCTTTGAAGGAAACAAGGTGATGAGGGATCAAACTTGGGTAGATGTTGTTTTAACTTCCTCTTTTGCAAACAACGTATTCCTTTTGAACAGACCACAGCTGTCAATCAGGCTTAGAATTTTTGTAAATATTGTGGTTAAGATCAGTGGAGGTACTTGAGATGCATTCAAGCGTGAAGGGAAATGAAAATAAACAGCTGACTGGAATATGAGTGGAAGTTCATTAAACTGTCAATGGAGGCCTATTTCAAAGCACTATACATTGATGTTGACAAGAGATCAAAGGGTGCCAACGTTCGAGAGAGGGTTTCAAAGGTTTCAGCTTGTTAGGAAGCATCAGAGACTCCAGAAGGAACTTTCCTGTCCCACCCACCACGGGAATTGTAAAGGGCGGGGTGCGGACCATGCAAAGATCCGTTGTGCTATGGCAGGATTTTCCAGTTTTGGAGCGAGCACGGCTGCAAACCCCATCCTTCAAATCTAAGCTGAGTGAATACATTGACATTGAGTGTACAGCTGTACAGACTGGGACCCCCAGTAAAACTGACATCTCTTTTCTGTCAGGGGACATCAGAGGGATGTGCCCACATCAGCTTGTGATAAGGAGAAAGGAAAATCTTTGCTGCAGAATGGAAGCTGCAGTGATTTAAAATCCTGCCAGGTGACCATGGGGGCATGGAGATTAAAGTGACCTGACCACTTCAGAATTCTCACAGCTGACAGGTGGGAATGTAGATGTTGATTATAGGGCTGCCTAAAATCACCGTGCTGGGGTGATCTTCAGGTCTAACAGGGCTAGAAGGGTCAGTCCAGCCACTGGGCCCCCATCCCAGAAGGTCAACCCCTTTACCCAGCCTGAGCTCACCCAACCCCCAGAATCCTTGTGGGACCTTTCCTCTGCAGCCTGGCAGTGACAGAGCGGAACATGACCACTGGACAGTCCTACAGCCCCCATGGGGCCCAGGGTGTCAGTGCACCGTTGGCATTGCAAAGTCATGTCGTCTGGAGGGGGTCTGAATTGGAGGGTTTGAGGGGCAAAAGGCTTATTGGGGGGGTGCCTGAGGGAGAATGCAGCATGATGGGAAGGGGGGGGTGTTGAATGGGGAAGGAGGGTGTCTGCGTGGGGCATCTGTAGGGTAGGGTGGGGAGGGGGTTGGGTCCAGTGTCACCCTCATGCCTGTGTGGTGTTGGAGTGGAGTTGCCCATTATTTATGGGTTGGCGGGAGGATGCCCTTCTGTGGTGAGAGATTGGTGGTGCTCCTTTGGCCAGGGGGTGGGGGGTATTGTTTACTTCTTGAGCAGAGACTGGGGCTGTGAATAGTGGATCTGACCGATAGGTTCCCCAAGATGAATCCCACCTGTCAGCGCAAGCAGAAGACACTGCTTTCCCACTGACATGGGCCTGAGAACAGGAGAATTCCACCCTAGATATTACAAAGATAACAAAAACTTAAATACGCAGCATTCATAACAAAGTAAACAAATTGATGAGCGCACATTGAAATAAACAGATATGATCTGACAGCCATTACAGAGAGCTGGCTGCAGGATGACAAAGATTGGGTCCTGGAATTGAGGGGTAGATTACATTCAAGAAGAATAGGATGCTTGGTGAAGGTGGAGGTGTAGCATTGTTAACCATGGATGGCACTGGGGGTGCAGGAGTTACAGATGACCTTGGTTCAGGAGATCAAGGTTCAGGAAGTAGAATTAGTTTGGGTGAAGATGAGGAATACTGGGGGAAAGACACGTTAGTAGGAGTGGTTTCCAGGCCCCCAACAGTGACCGAAGTGTGAGACAAAGTATACCAGAGAAATATTAGGGGCCTGTGATAAAGAGACAACAATAAACTTGGGTGATTTTAATCTACATATAAACTGGAAAAATCCGATTAGCAGTGCAAGAAGGGTTCATAGAATTCATAGAATTTCAAGACAGTTTCTTAGAGCAGCACACTCAGAACCAACCAGAGAGCAGGTTATTAGACTTTATATTGTGCAATGTGACAGGATTAATGAATGATCTCAGAGTAAAGGCAGCCCGAGATAGCACCAACCACAATCTGATTGAATTGTACATCCAGTTTGAAAGGGAGAAAGGTGGGTCCGAGACCAATATTTTAAACTTAAAAAAGGGCAGCCAAGTGTGCAGGAAAGTTAGGCACTGCAATGAATTGGAATATTAGGCAGAGGATAGATCCACAAGGAGCAGTGGCAGACATTGAAGGAGATATTTCAGAATACCCAGATTAAATATCTTCCTATGGCTAAAAAAAAGTTCAAAGGAGCAGATTCACCACGTGATTAACTAAAGAAACTAAGGGAAGCATCAAACATAAGGAAAAAATCATATAACTACGCAAAGAGGAGTAGCAGGTCAGGCAATTGATCATAAAGAATGACTGAGTCTGGAAAAAAATAGATTATGAGAGGAGGCTAGCTAGAAATATAAAAAGAAGGGTAGTAACAGTTTCTGCAGATAAGTGAAGTGAGTGTTGGTCTGCCAGAGGTTAACAATAACAGATAATAAAGAAACGGCAAGTTAAATGAACAAATACTTTACTTCTGTTTTCACTATAGAAGGTACAAAAACCACTCCAGTCATCGCTGTAAATCAAGAAGTGGAAGGGAGAGAGGGACTTGGTGAAATCACAATCACTAGGGAAGCAGTATTGAGCAAGTTGTTAGAGCTGTGGACTGTCAAGACTCCGGGTCCTGATGGACTTTATCCGAGGATCTTAAAAGAGGTGCCTAATGAAGTTGTAGACATGTTGGTGTTAATTTTCCAAATTTTCTGGAATCACTCCATCAAACCGGAAAGTAGAAAATATAACTTCTCTATTCAAGAAGGGATGGTGGCAAAAAACAGGAAACTATAGGCCAGTTAGCCTGATGTCTGTCATAAAGAAAGTGTTAAAATCAACTTTTAACTAGGTTATAGCTGAGTACTTAGAAAAACTCAAGCTGCCTCTTCCCAGTTGGTTTTATGAAGGGGAAATCATGTTTATTTATTGGAGTTCTTTGATGGATTAACATACACTGTAGATAAGGGGAAAGCTATAGATGCATTGTATTTGGATTTCTGGAAGACATTTGATTAGGTGCTGCATCAAAGGTTATTGTGGAAAATAAAAGCTCACGGTGTAGGGGGCTCCATATAAGCCTGCATATAAGATCAGCTGGCTGGCATCTGATCGGCAAGATGTGATAGTGGAGTCCCCAAGAGGGATGTGTTTGGGGTTTTATAGTTTCTACCAATGACTTGATGAGAGGAGCAAAGGCATGGAACTAAGTTTGCAGACAACACAAAGATAGGTAGGAAAATGTGTTGTGAACAAGAGATAAGGAGGTTGCAGATTGATATAGCTAGATTGAGTGAGTGGGCAAGACTGACAGATGGAGTATAATGTGGGAAATGTAAAGTTAATCACGTTGACAGGAAGAATGAAAGAGCAGATTATTACTTGAAAAGAGAATGACTGCAGAATGTCAAGTTGCAGAGGGATCTGGGTGTTCCAGTGCATGAGTCACAAAAAGTTAGACTGCAGGTACAGCATGTAAACAAGCAAAGTAAAGAAATGCTTTCCTTTATTATGAGAGGAATTGAACCTGAAATTAGGATGTTATGTTTCCGTTATACAGGGAATTAGTGAGACTGCATCTTGTGTGCCGTTTTGGTCTCTTTATTTAAGGAGGGATGTAAATGTGTTGGAGGTGGTTAGGAGGAGGTTTATTAGATTGATACCTGGAATGGGTGGGCTGTCTGTGAGGAAAGGTTGGACAGGCTAGGCTTGTTTCCACTGGAGTTTAGAAAAGTGAGGGGTCACTTGATTGAAGTTTATAAGATGCTGAACAGTCCTGACAGGGTGGATGTGGAAAGAATGTTTCCTCTTGTGGGTGCACCCTGAACCAGGGGGCACTGTTTAAAATTAGGGGGCACCCTTTGAGTACAGTAAGAAGTCTGACAACACCAGGTTTAAGTCCAACTGATTTATTTGATAGTAAACTCACTAGCTTTCGAGATTAAGCTCTTATTCAGGTGAATGGAGAGTTCTGGCCTCAGACAGAGCATATAAAGCAAAGACAGTTTACAGATTACTGATTAGAATGCAAATCTTCACACCTAACCTGCTGTTCAAGTCCTAAAGTGGCCGACAATGTGAGTGGAAGGAGCACTGATCACAGGTTAAAGAGATGTGTATTGTCTGCAGACAGTACAGTAAGTGAGGTTTTGCAAACCCAGGCAAGTCACGGAGGTTACAGATAGTGCGACATGCACCCTTTGAGAACAAAGAGGAGAGTTGCCAAAGGATTGTGCAACTTTGGGAGCTCTGCCTCAGAAGGCGGTGAAGGCAGTCACTGAATATTTTTAAGGCAGAGGTCGATGGATTCTTGTTCAGCAAGAGAATCAAAGGATTTTGAAGGTAGATGGGAATGTGGAATTAGAAACACAAGCAGATCTGCCATTAACTTACTGAATGGAGGAGCAGACTCGAAGGGTCAAGGTTCATATTAGGAGAGTGATCAATAGCCAGGAGGCAGAAGTTTAAAGTAATTGGTTGAGGATTAGAGTGGTGTGTTGAGAAGAAATTTTTTCACTGAAGCTTATGGGGATTTGGAATTCACAGCTTAATTGGGTGATCGAGGCAGAACTGTCATCGCATTGAAAAATTGCTTAAATATGCACTTGAATGCCAAGGTGCATAGGAAAGTAAAAGCCCCGGCAGCCTACTAGGCTACAGACCAAGAGCTATCTCATTCCTGTACTCGGTCTCATCATTGTTTGAGATCCCACCCACTATGGTGATGTCATCAGCAAGCTTGAAAATCGGATTGGAGAGGAATTTGACCACACAGTCATAGGTGTATAAGGAGTATAGTAGGGGGCTGAGAACACAGCCTGTGGGTTACTGGTGTTGAGGATGATCGTGGAGGAGATGCCGTTGCCTGTTCTTACTGATTGCAGTCTGTGAGTTAGGAAACTCAGGATCCAGTCACAAAGGGAGGAGCCGAGCTTTTCTTTGGTCTACACGGACAAGATAGGCTGTAAATTCCTGTGCTTGAGCAGGGTATCAGAGGGCCAACGCAACTGTACTTCACTAAGAGTAAGCACTTTCAGGAGACAAAGACACAAGCCTCTCCCCTGTTAACAACAGTCTGTATGACACTTGACATAAGAATAACATGCGGATTAGACTTATCTTGCTGTGTCTGAATTCAGGCTCCATACCTGTTCCGCTGTCCTTTCTTTGTGTGGATGGGGAAACAGAATATTCACGGTGGGTGCTGACTGGCTGTTGATAGCACCCTCTTTTGACTTGTATTTGACATTGCCCGTTGAAACTGTTCCTGAGGCAAATCCTGTAAACTGATGCTGAATGTTGTATGTGTTTACTGGGAGTCTGAGCGGCCTAATGACTCCAGGGCTCCAGTTTCAGTTCCAAGGTAGATGGCAGCAACTACTGTGTATTGGTGCCAAAATAATCAAGTCCTAACCACAGAATTCAACTCTAATTTTATGTTCTAAGGATGCACATAGCAGTCTGTGTGGTCTGAGCAACAGCTCGTCACTGGTGCAGCACCACAATCAGCCGTGCCATTCACAGCAATCTGGCACACTAACATGTGAGTCTTGGAGTGGAAGATTTTTAATTAAGGATAAGTGGATTTGGTTTGAGTGCAAATTTGCTCCAAAGTATACTGCTATCTGAAGCAGGAGGTGTTTGGACTGCACAACAATCCTCTGCAGTTACAACTACCCCTGCTAAACCCAAAAGTGGACAGGAGCAGTGTGAGGGAGGGAGGGGGTCTCCTCTGGGATGAGGTAGAGAGATGTGTCAAACCTGGTTGCTGACAAGACAGATGGAAGTGAGTCACACTCTTAACGATCTGTCCACCATCTCTTTGATTGTCTTTCCAGTTTAACCACTGAAACCATTCTTTTTAAAACTGGTTGCTGTTTGACCTTGCAACCTAGAGCGAGTGCCCAAAACATGGCCTGATTTGTGGCAGTGTTAAACTATAGGTTCATATGTTAATTTGGTAAATCAAATAAAAAGAATTTACAGAGCTTGAGGAGTAGCGAAGAAGGGTCACCACACTATCAGAGTAAGGGTAATGTTAATATGATTGTCCTGCCAATATCTCTGGTCAGTTCTAACTCTGATGCTCCTTCGTTGATTGTATGCCTCATCTTTGTGGGTTTCTCCCTCCTGACCTTTAATTCTCCATTAATGTTAACAATCTATCTCACCTTACATGATTCACCCACAGTTACACCACATTAGGCTCCTGTCTGAAATAACCCTTTTTTATAGAACTAAGTTTACTGAAGGAGGCTGTTCAGCCTATCATGTGATGTCAGCCCTCTGCGATAACCCACCCCACTGTCTTTTCTGCCTGGCACTGCAAATGTTTCCTCTTAAAATAATTATTCAATTCTGTTTTGAAAGCCTCCACTACACTCTCAGGCAATGCTCTCCATACTGAACCAATCTTTGTAGAACATTGTTTTTCCTTATGCCAGGGTTACTTCTTTTGCAAAACACTTTAATCTGTGCCCTTTGGTTCTCAATCCTTCCACCGATGGGAACAGTTTCTCCCTATCTTCTTTGTCCAGACACCTCATGATTTTGAACACCTCTATGAAACCTCCTCTTCATCTTTTTTCTGAGGAGAATAGCCTTCTTTATAATTGTACCGTTTAGTTTATAATGCCTTTCCTCATTCTTTCTACTGAAATGAATCATTTACAATTTTCTGCATAAAATGTTATCTAGCACTTTGCCCATTCCTCCAGCCTGTCTAAATCCCCTTGAAGCCCATTGTTATCCTCACACTTTTATTTGACCTAATTTATTATTGTCACATGTATTAGTACACAATGAAAAGTATAGTTTCTTCATGCTAAACAGATGGAGCATACTGTTCATAGAGAAGGAAAGGAGAGAGTGCAAAATGTAGCATTACAGTTATAGCTAAGGTGTAGAGAAAGATCAACTTAATGCAAGTGAGTCCATTCAGAAGTCTGACAGCACCAGGGAGGATACTGTTCTTGAGTCAGTTGGTACGTGACCTCAGACTTTTGTATCTTTTTCCCAACAGAAAAAAGTGGAAGAGAGAATGTCCGGGGAGCGTGGGGTCCTTAATTATGCTGGCTGCTTTGCCAAGGCAGCGGGAAGTGTGGACAGAGTCAATGGTTGGGAGGCTGGTTTGCGTGATGGATTGGGCTACATTCACGACTTTTTGTAGTTTCTTGCAGTCTTGAACAAAACAGGAGCTATACCAAGCTGTGATACAATCAGAATGTTTTTATGGTGTATTTGTATAAATTGGTGAGAGTTGTAGCTCACATGCCAGATTTCCTCTGCTGACAAGCCTATTATGGTGGCCCTTTATCAAGTGTCTTTTGGAACACCACAGTGACCCTGTTATCTTCCTCTCTGTACCTCATCAAAAAAACTCAAGCAAGTTAGTTAGACATGATTTGCCTTTTATCAAATCTATGCACACTTTTCTTAATGAACCTGCACTTGTGACTCTTAATTTAATCCCTAATTCTCTTTTTTAAGTTTTCCCCGCCACTGACTGAGCTGTTATAGCTTGCCTCATTCTGAAACTCGTTCTTGAACAAAGGTGCAACATTTGCACTGTTCAGGTTCTCTGGCACCAGTTGTGTCCAAGGAAGACTGGAAAATTGTAGCTACAGCCTCCAATATTTTAACTCTTATTTCCCTTGGTATCTTTGTATGCATCTTCTCTGGTCCTGTTGTCTTCTCAATGTTAAATACAGCCAGCTCATTCAATAGCTCTTCCTTTTCAATTTTAGTTCATCCTGTGTCTCAGTTAGCTCTTTTTTCGCTGAATTGGGCAGCAACTTCCTTGCTAAAAGCAGATGCAAAATATTTGTATCTCAGCTATGCTGTCTGCTTCCATGTGTAAATCCCATAATGGTGAATGGAATGCTGGCCTTTATAGCAAGGGGGATAGAATATAAAAGCAGGGAGGTCTTACTGCAACTGTACAGGGCACTGGTGAGGCCACAGCTGGAGTACTGTGTGCAGTTTTGGTCACCGCACTTGTGCAAGGATATTTTGGCCTTGGAGGGAGTGCAGAGGAGGTTCACTAGGCTGATACCGGAGATGAGGGGGTTAGACTATGAAGAGAGACTAAATAGACTGGGTCTGTACTCGTTGGAGTTCAGAAGGATGAGGGGGGATCTTATAGAGACGTATAAGATAATGAAAGGGATGGATAGGGTAGAGGTAGAGAGATTCTTCCCGCTCAGAAAGGACAGCAGGACTAGAGGGCACAGCCTCAAGATAAGGCGGGGGTGGGGGGGGGGGGGGGGCGCGGGGCGCAGTTTAGAACGGAGTTGAGGAGGAACTTCTTCACTCAAAGGGTGGTGAATCTCTGGAATTCTCTGCCCGTTGAAGTGGTGGAGGCTACCTCGCTAAATATATTTAAGTCACGGGTAGATAGGTTTTTGATAGGCAAGGGAATCAAGGGTTATGGGGAGAGGGCGGGAAAGTGGAACTGATCCACTTCAGATCAGCCGTGATCTTATTGAATGGCGGGGCAGGCTCGAAGGGCTAGATGGCCTACTCCTGCTCCTACTTCTTATGTTCTTATCCCCTTTCAGGACACTAGTTTTTTTCTATGTGTTCATGGGATGTGGATGTTGTTGGCTGGGCCAGCATTCAATGCCTGTCCCTAATTGCCCTTGAATTGAGTGGCTTGCTGGGCTGCTCCAGAGGACATTTAAGAGTCAACCACATTGCTGTGGCTGTAGAGTCACACGTAGGCCAGACTGGGTAAGATCGGCAGATTTCCTTCTCTAAAGGACATTAGTGAATCAGTTAGGTTTTTACAGCAATGGACAAGGTTCTCATTGTCATCAGTAAATGATTAAATCCAGACTTTTAGTGAATTCAGTTTTCACCATCTGCTAAGGCGGGATTTGAATCGAGGTCCCTAGGACATTACTCTGGGTCTCTGGATTACTAGTCCAGTGACAATTCCACAATGCCATCACCTCCTATTCCTCCTTTAACACCCCTTTGGTATTTCTATGCCTTTGGAAGATTTTTGAATTCCTTTTCATGTTAGCTACTGGTCTTTTCTCATTCCCTCTCTCGTTTATTTTTTCACTTGCCCTATGAACCTTCTCTATCCAGCCCGGTTCTCACTAGTATTTATCCATCTCTTATCCATCATAAGGCTATGGCAGGTGAGAACCTAGAAATTATCATGAAAGAGGTAGTGTTGGGCAAGTTAATGGGGATAAAGGTAAAAAAGTCTCCTGGTCCTAATGGAATGCATTCCAGGGTACTAAAAGACGTGGCGGGAGAAATAGCAAATGCACTAGTGGTAATTTACCAAAATTCGCTGGACTCTGGGGTGGTTCCCACAGATTGGAAAACAGCAAACGTAACCCAACGCTAAAAAAAGGAGGTAGACAAAAGGCAGGTAACTATAGGTCAGTTAGCTAAACCGGTTTGTAGCAGGGAAAATGCTTGAATCTATCATCAAGGAAGAAATAGCGAGACATCTGGATGTAAATTGTCCCATTGGTAAGGCACAGCATGGATTCATGAAGGACAGGTCATGTTTGGCTAATTTGGTGGAATTCTTTGAGAACATTACATGTGCAGTGGACAATGGGGAACCTGTGGATGTGGTGTATCTGGATTTCCAGAAGGCATTTGACAAGGTGCCGCACCAAAGACTGCTGCATAAGATAAAGCTGCACAGTGTTACAGGAAATGTATTAGAATGGATAGAGGATTGGTTAATTAATAGAAAGCAAAGAATGGGGGTAAATGGGTGTTTTTCTGGTTGACCATCAGTGACTAGTGGTGTGCTTCAGGGATCAATGTTGGAACCACAATTCTTTACAATTTACACAGATGATTTGGAGTTGGAGGCCAAGTGCAGTGTGTCAAAATTCACAGTTGACATTAAGATAGGTGGAAGAGCAAAGTGAGCAAAGGATGCAAAAGAGATATAGATAATCTAAATGAGTGAGCGAGGGTCAGGCAGATGGAGTACAATATTGATAAATGTGAGGTCATCCATTTTGGTAGGAGTAATAGCAAAATGGATTATTTAAATGGTAAAAAATTGCAGCATGCTGCTGTGCAGAGGGACCTGGGTGTCCTTGTGCAGGAATCTCAAGGAGTTGGTTTGTAGATGCAGCAGGTAATTAAGAAGGTAAATGGAATTTTGTCGTTCATTGCCAGGCCTGTTTCACCCTGCCCCCCCCCCCCCGCCCCCACCACCACCAACCGCCGGCCTGCTTCACCCTGCCGAACCCCCGGCCTGCTTCACCCTGCCCACCCCGGACCTGCTTCACCCTGCCAAACCCCCGGCCTGCTTCACCCTGCCCACCCCGGACCTGCTTCACCCTGCCGAACCCCCGGCCTGCTTCACCCTGCCCAACCCCCGGCCTGCTTCACCCTGCCCAAACCCCGGCCTGCTTCACCCTGCCCAACCCCTGGCCTGCTTCACCCTGCCCAACCCCCGGCCTGCTTCACCCTGCCCAACCCCCGGCCTGCTTCACCCTGCCCAACCCCCGGCCTGCTTCACCCTGCCCAACCCCCGGCCTGCTTCACCCTGCCCAACCCCCGGCCTGCTTCACCCTGCCCAACCCCCGGCCTGCTTCACCCTGCCCAACCCCCGGCCTGCTTCACCCTGCCCAACCCCCGGCCTGCTTCACCCTGCCCAACCCCCGGCCTGCTTCACCCTGCCCAACCCCCGGCCTGCTTCACCCTGCCGAACCCCCGGCCTGCTTCACCCTGCCCAACCCCCGGCCTGCTTCACCCTGCCCAAACCCCGGCCTGCTTCACCCTGCCCAACCCCCGGCCTGCTTCACCCTGCCCAACCCCCGGCCTGCTTCACCCTGCCCAACCCCCGGCCTGCTTCACCCTGCCCAACCCCCGGCCTGCTTCACCCTGCCGAACCCCCGGCCTGCTTCACCCTGCCGAACCCCCGGCCTGCTTCACCCTGCCGAACCCCCGGCCTGCTTCACCCTGCCCAACCCCCGGCCTGCTTCACCCTGCCCACCCCGGCCTGCTTCACCCTGCCCACCCCGGCCTGCTTCACCCTGCCCAACCCCCGGCCTGCTTCACCCTGCCCACCCCGGCCTGCTTCACCCTGCCCAACCCCCGGCCTGCTTCACCCTGCCCACCCCGGCCTGCTTCACCCTGCCGAACCCCCGGCCTGCTTCACCCTGCCCAACCCCCGGCCTGCTTCACCCTGCCCACCCCGGCCTGCTTCACCCTGCCCAACCCCCGGCCTGCTTCACCCTGCCCAACCCCCGGCCTGCTTCACCCTGCCCAACCCCCAGCCTGCTTCACCCTGCCCACCCCGGACCTGCTTCATGTTTGGCTGATTTGTATTTCAACTCCAAATGCCCCTTTAAAGATCTGTCAATCCCAGTGTTGGAGATTTTAAATAGCCTCCGTATTCTCAATCCTTGAGGGAGAAGGTTCCCGATTTCGGCCTCACTCGGTGCTTCCTGAATAGCCTAGCTCTCAGTTTAAAAGTACACCCCTTGTTCTAGATTCAGCAAACTAGAGGAATCTGTATCTGCCCTATTGTGTATTACATGGAAAAATATTCCTCCAGTTTAATCAGCCAGGTGCAAAACTAAAGGATCAGCTTCCAGATCTTTTTTCCAACGAACCTGTCATTTGCAAAGAGCTGGTGATTGATTTCAGCTCAGTTTGTATGCGAGGACCAGGAGTGGATTGTCCATTAAATTAATTGCACAGGTTATAATTTAAGAAGTGCAGGGTCATCCACACACCTAACTGTCTGAGTTGTCCTCGAACTCTGGATCCTGAAATGAGAAGGTTAACACGGTACCACATTTCTTCTCCAACTGGGAAAGATCAGACCCTCTAACATTGAGATAAGACAGGCTGGATTCAGCATCCAGCCCCAAAGATAACCCATTAGACCTCCCAATCCCAACAACGAGTATTCTTTGAGAGCTGCCAGGGTTTTCTTGAGAAAAGCAGCTGTTGGATATCACATGATGATCGTGAATTGGCCGAGCTTTTTACATTGAAATTGCAATCCTGAATTACCCTCCAGAATAGTAACTCCCAGTGTTAACTTGGAACTCGAATACTTGTGAAAAGGAAACAGCAGAAGGCCTTAGTTTATGCAATCTACAAAGCAATGCATGTGTGTCAGGGAGGTGTTAACACTCTAAAACCATTAACCTGTCCTGGGTCATGAGAGCAAAATGTTTCAGCAGGTTTAAGGACATAGGGAGAAATTCTGTAAAGCAGAATCCGTGAGGTAACTTCATTGAAATATATAAGATTCTGAGAGGTATTGACAGGGTGGGTGAGGGGTATTAGAAGGGTGGGTGTGGGGTATTAGCAGGGTGGGTTAGGGGTATTAGAAGGGTGGGTTAGGGGTATTAGGGTGGGTGTGGGGTATTGACAGGGTGGGTGTGGGGTATTGACAAGGTGGGTGTGGGGTATTAGCAGGGTGGGTTCGGGGTATTAGCAGGGTGGGTGTGGGGTATTGACGGGGTGGCCGTGGGGTATTAGCAGGGTGGGTGTGGGGTATTAGCAGGGTGGGTTAGGGGTATTAGGGTGGGTGTGGGGTATTGACAGGGTGGGTGTGGGGTATTAGCAGGGTGGGTGAGGGGTATTGACGGTGGGTGTGGGGTATTAGCAGGGTGGGTTAGGGGTATTAGAAGGGTGGGTTAGGGGTATTAGGGTGGGTGTGGGGTATTGACAGGGTGGGTGTGGGGTATTAGCAGGGTGGGTGTGGGGTATTGACGGGGTGGCCGTGGGGTATTAGCAGGGTGGGTTAGGGGTATTAGCAGGGTGGGTGTGGGGCATTGACGGGGTGGGCGTGGGGCATTGACGGGGTGGGCGAGGGGCATTGACGGGGTGGGCGAGGGGCATTGACGGGGTGGGCGAGGGGCATTGACGGGGTGGGCGTGGAGAGGATGCTTCCTCCTGTGGAGAATCTAGAACTAGGCAGTCACTGTTTAAAGATAATGTTTGGGAGTCATGTGATGTAAGTGCAGGAGCTGCTCTGTTTTGGAAAAGTCCTGCACTACTGATCTTTTAATTCTTTTTGTTATTCCAATGCAGGACCCATAATTATTTGGTCCTGATACATATAATCTGTTCTGTGTTCCTGGAAGATCCTGGCTAGAGTTTGATGAGGGGGAGCTAGAACATAGAACATTACAGCGCAGTACAGGCCCTTCAGCCCTCGATGTTGCGCCGACCAGTGGAACCAATCTAATGACCCTCTAACCTAAACTATTCCCATGTTACCCATATGCCTATCCACTGACCATCTGAATGCCCTTAAAGTTGGCGAGTCCACAACTGCTACAGGCAGGGCATTCCACGCCCTTACTACCTTCTGAGTAAAGAACCTACCTCTGACATCCGTCCTATAATTAACACCCCTTAATTTAAAGCTATGTCCCCTCATGTTAGCCATCACCATCCAAGGAAAAAGGATCTCACTGTCCACCCTATCTAACCCTCTGATCATCTTGTATGCCTCAATTAGGTCACCTCTTAACCTTCTTCTCTCCAATGAAAATAACCTCAAGTCCCTCAGCCTTTCCTCATAAGACCTTCCCACCATACCAGGCAACATCCTAGTAAACCTCCTCTGCACCCTTTCCAATGCCTCCACATCTTTCTTACAATGCGGCGACCAGAACTGTACGCAATACTCCAAGTGCGGCCGCACCAGAGTTTTGTACAGTTGCAACATGACCTCACGGCTCCAAAATTCAGTCCTTCTACCAATAAAAGCTAACACACTGTACGCCTTCTTAACAGCCTTATCAACCTGGGTGCCAACTTTCAGGGATCTCTGCACATGTACACTGAGATCTCTCTGCTCGGCGACACTACCAAGAGTCCTTCCATTAGACCTATATTCTGTACTCCTGTTACTCTTACCAAAGTGAATCACCTCACACTTTTCTGCATTAAACTCCATCTGCCACCTCTCGGCCCAGCTCTGCAGCTTATCTATGTCCCTCTGCAAACTGTAACATCCATCCTCACTGTCTACAACTCCTCTGACTTTGGTGTCGTCAGCAAATTTACTAACCCATCCTTCTACACCCTCATCCAGGTCATTTATAAAAATGACAAACAGCAGTGGCCCCAAAACAGATCCTTGAGGTCCACCACTAGTAACTGAACTCCAGGTTCAATATTTCCCATCAACCACCACCCTCTGTCTTCTATCAGCTAGCTGAGTTAAGTCAGTAATCCTTGTTTAATTGAGGCAGTTGGTGATGGCTGGGGTGGGTCCCAGGTTCACTGGTGAGCAGGCCTATGCTTCAGTGATGCGATAGGTTTGGAGAAGGTGGCAGCCATTGTGAGTGAAGTTGCAGACAAATCCCAAGTTTTGTTCTCTTGTGATTATACTCCTGATTTCGGGATATTGTCTTTTATCCTGACAAAGGTGTATGATATATAAGCACAGAGAAGTTTGTCACCTGTTATCCTGTTACACTTTGAAAATCAGCATTGTTCATTGATGTCTTTGATGATTTTGGTCCACCACCGTGCTCCAGTGGCAGGACAAGGGAGGCTTTAGTTCAGTGTGCATTACCGTTTGCTTTCAGTCTCAGTTTGGATTTGGGGTACTGGGGGATCAGGGTGGATAAGGGATCTGCCCACCCTCGCTCTGGCCCCGTGTCAAATCCTAACTCTTGGGTATGAGTGTTTGCAATGTGGAGATATTTCCTTGTTTGGAGATTGTTTCTGGCTCTCCTTTCTATTTGAGAACATGCTGTGCTGGTTGTATGACATGAGGGTTATGAGGTATTTACAAAGAACAAAGAAAATTACAGCACAGGAACAGGCCCTTTGGCCATCCAAGTCTGCACCGACCATGCTGCCTGACTGAACGAAAACCCCCTACCCTTCTGGGGACCATATTTCTCTATTCATGTATTTGTCAAAAGACACCCCTTAAAAGTCACTATCGTATCCGCTTCCACTCCCTCCCCCAGCAACAAGTTCCAGGCACCCACCACCCTCTGTGTAAAAAACCTGCCTCGTACATCTCCTTTAAACCTTACCCCTCGCACCTTAAACCTGTGCCCCCAGTAATTGACTCTTCCACCCTGGGAAAAAGCTTCTGACTATCCACTCTGTCCGTGCCCCTCATAATCTTGTAGACTTCTATCAGGTCTTCCCTCAACCTCCGTCGCTCCAGTGAGAACAAACCAAGTTTCTCCAACCTCTCCTCATAGCTAATGCCCTCCATACCAGGGCAACATCCTGGTAAATCTTTTCTGTACCCGCTCCAAACCCTCCACATCCTTCTGGTAGTGTGGCGACCAGAATTGAACACTGTGGGCCAGATTTTACCATTCGGAGGCTAAGTGCTGGATTGCTGGATCCGGACGTAAAACAGATCCGAGTCTGGAATCCTCACTCGAGCTCATATGCTTTTTGCCGGGTCCGGTCCGGTCTGCGCTGTGGGGTGGGGCTTAGCGCTGCTGGAGCGATTGGAGCTCTGAACTGCGCATGCGCAGTTCGAAAAAAAATCTGAAACAGAACGCCCGGGCGCAAAAGACAAAACAGAGAGAGCCAGGGGTGGAGGGGGGAGGATGAACCGCGATCGGGCCCCCCTGGCAGATGCTCCCCAATCAGACCCCCCCCTGTGAGGCAGCACCCCCCCCCCCGCCCTGATCAGAACCCCCCTGGAAGGCAGCAGCCCCCCTCCTGTAACCTGGTGTTGTGAGACTTCTTACTGTGTTCACCCCAGTCCAACACCGACACCTCCACATCAACGAGTGCAGGTCAGAAGGATGGTGCGGGGACAGCAGCAATCGAGGTAGGTTGGGGGTCTGCTCTGCCGAGGGGACCCTGCCTCCCGTTGAGGGGGGGATGGTTTGGTCGCCGGCAGTGGGGGGGGTCTCTGATTGCGTTGGGGGGGGTCTACCTCCCGGGAGGTTCGGATTACGGTGGCGGGGGGGGATCGGGTCTGCCAGAGGGTCTGAGAATGGTGTTTGAGGAGGACAGGCTTTGGAGGTTCCCCTGTAGAATAGGAATCCACTCCGGATTTTTATTCTACAGGTTGGTAACAGCACAGATCTGAAGACGGTAAAGTGGGATTTGGTGGTAGAGTTGGGCGCGTGGTTCATTAATAGAACATAGAACATAGAACATTACAGCGCGGAACAGGCCCTTCGGCCCACAATGTTGCGCCGACCAGTCTTATTTTTAAAAAAACACATTGACCCACTAATCTAAACCAATCCCTTTTCGTCCATAAACCTATCCACCAATCTCTTAAACGCCCCCAAACTAGGCGCATCTACAACTGCAGCAGGCAGGGCATTCCAGTCCCTCACCACCCTCTGGGTAAAGAACCTGCCCCTGACATCCGTCCTATAACTACCCCCCCTTAATTTAAAGCCATGCCCCCTCGTGCTAGATTTCTCCATCCGAGGAAACAGGCTATCACCATCCACCCTATCTAAACCAGTCGATTTAAATGCATTTAAATCAGCGGGCTGCTTGACTGGGGCGCGGACCAGATCTGAGCCCAAATCAGGTGTCGGTAAAGGTGCCCGCAAGCGGGCGCAAATTTTTGGTAAAATTGGGCCCTATATTCCAAGTGCAGCCTAACTAAGGTTCTATAAAGCTGCCACATGACTTGCCAATTTTTAAACTCAATGCCCCGGTCGATGAAGGCAAGCATGCCGTATGCTTTCTTGACTACCTTCACCTGTGTTGCCACTTTCAGTGACCTGTGTACCTGTACACCCAGATCCCTTTGCCAATCAAGGGTTCTGCCATTTACTGTGTATTTCCCAGCAATATTTGACTTTCAAAATGCATTAACTCACATTTGTCCGGATTAAACTCCATCTGCCATTTCTCCGCCCAAGTCTCCAACTGATCTATATCCTGCTGTATCCTCTGATGGTCCTCATCGCTATCCACAAATTCACCAACCTTTGTGTCATCTGCAAACTTGCTGATCAATCCAGTTACGTTTTCCTCAAAATCATTTATATATATATTACAAACAGCAAAGATCCCAGCACTGATCCCCACGGAACACCACTTATCACTGCCCTCCATTCAGAAACGCACCTTTTCACTGCTACCCTTTGTCTTCTTACCTGTTTTTAATTTGCTGTGATCCTTGAACTTATACTGAGGGAGTATATTTTTGGTGCCCGTCACTTTATTTATAGATAAGATGAGTAGCGGCACAGCAGGGTGACGGCTAGGTGGTTTGGTATAGAAGTCGTTGGTATAGCCCTATAGGTCCTCATTGTGGGTGAGGAAAGTCCCCTGGGGGAGATCACCGAAAACGTCCGATCTGACCCACGGCAGGGTTCTCCAGTCCTGCTGCAGCAAATGGAGCTTTAGCTGAGTGCCAAATTCTTGCTGGCAGCCAGGCGACCATGGACAAGAGTGGTGAATGCTGTCATTAGCATCCTGTTGCTACTTAAATATGAGTAAGTGCTTCAGTCTAGCATTGTTCGAGTCTTCCTTCACAAGAACACAAGAAATAGGAGCAGGAGTAGGCCATCTAGCCCTTCGAGCCTGCCCCGCCATTCAATAAGATCATGGCTGATCTGAAGTTCCACTTACCCGCCTGCTCCCCACAACCCTTAATTCCCTTGTCTATCAGAAATCTATCCACCCATGACTTAAGCATATTCAACGAGGTAGCTTCCACCACTTCAATGGGTAGAGAATTCCAGAGATTCACCACCCTCTGAGAGAAGAAGGTCCTCCTCAACTCCATTCTAAACTGCCCCCCCCCCCCCCGCTTATTTTGAGGCTGTGCCCTCTAGTTCTGGTTTCCTTTCTAAGTGGAAAGAATCTCTCTACCTCTACCCTATCTAGCCCCTTCATTATCTTGTAAGTCTCTATAAGATTCCTCCTTCAGCCTTCTAAACTCCAACGAGTACAGGCCCAGTCTATTTAATCTCTCCTCATAAGCTAACCCCCTCATCTCCAGTATCAGCCTGGTGAACTTTTTCTGTACTCCCTCCAAGGCCAATATATCCTTTCACAAGTGCAGCGACCAAAACTGCACACAGTACTCCAGCTGCAGCCTCACCAGTACCCTGTACAGTTGCAGCAAGACCTCCCTGCTTTTATATTCTATCCCCCTCGCAATAAAGGCCAGCATCCCATTCGCCTTCTTGATCACCTGCTGCTCCTGCAGACTGAGTTTTTGCGATTCGTGACGAGGACCCCCAGGTCCCTCTGCACCGTAGCACGCAGCAACTTTTCAGTTGGAGATTAGGCTGGATGGAGGAGGAGATCACCCTCCTCCAAGTGGTCTTATATAGAGACTTCCAGATTGTCGTTCTCCTTGATACTTGGGTTCCTCTGGGGGGGCAGACAGTATCCTGTTCAACCACATCTGCGTCTATTGGTTAATCCTGGTGTTCCTCTCTCACTGGGGTTTCTTTTCTTTATCTGGATTGGTGAGGTACTGATACAGGCTTTGATTTGTTATATATTAAATTCTGGAGGGTTTCCTTTATCTTGCTGGGAGGAGGAGATTGTATCTCTCCTCGAGATGCCCAGCTGATGGGTGTGTTGACAGTTTTTCTTCTTGTTGGTAGGGTTTCCTTGGTGGAAAATGGTTTAAGTTTTCCAATCATGGTGGGGCCTGAACTGTGCCTTGGATATGGCTGGAGAGGACTGAGACCTGTTGAGTCTTGGTATGGTGTGAGAATCTTTGGCTTATTACCTCCTGTATACGAGAGTGTACATTGCCATGTCCTGTACTGATGGCAGTATCCTTTTCCCAGGGTATCCTTTCGTTTCTGGGAGGCCTCGGGATGTTGAGCTGGGTCCTGGATTGTTTGTATTTTACCCCGTAAGAAATCCTATGTATTGTTTGGCTTTGTCTTTGTTATCTTGTGAAGGAGAGTGTGTACCACAGTGCCATGCGCTGGTGGTTTTACCCTGAGATCCTTCACGCTCTCTGGTGTCTGGTACATTATCTGTATGAGAGGAGACACTGATTACAATGATGATCTGAAGCATTTGTATGAGTGTTTGCTGGTCTTTATGTGGAGTATAAGGATGGTGAATCTCTGGAATTCTCTGCCCATTGAAGTGGTGGAGGCTACCTCGCTAAATATTTTTAAGACGCGGGTTGATGGGTTTTTGATAAGAGAGGGGATTAAGGGTTATGGGGAGAGGGCGGGAAAGTGGAACTGAGCCACGACAGATCAGCCATGATCTTATTGAATGGCGGGGCAGGCTCGAAGGGCTAGATGGCCTACTCCTGCTCCTATTTCTTATGTTCTTATGTTCTAATATTGATCACTCTGCACGGTACCAGGTTTGGGGAATTGTTGAATCTTGTGGTAAAGTGAAGAATGGGAAACTCTCAATAAAAAAGCATTGATTAATAAAAAGGTGTTGCCCAGTTCAACAGGCCTTGAGTCTCTGGAACTCTCTTCCTGAAAAGGCAGTGGAAGCAGAGTCTCTGAATATTTTTAAAGCAAAGATAGATAGAATATTGAAAACAAGGGAGTGAAAGATCATCTGAGATGGGCAAAAATGTGGAGTTTAGGTGACTCTCGGACTAGCCGTGATATTGAGTGATAGAGCGAGCTTGAGGGGCTGAGTGGCTACCTGCTATTCTTAATTTGGGTGTTGAACAATAAATGCTGTACTTAGCCAATCCTGTTGGCTGAACAGGGATGCCTCCTCTTTTTAATCAAACAGTGATGTTTTGGTTTCTTATCAGGTAATTGGTGGTTTTGGTTTCTGATCAAATTCTGTGATTGGTTTGGTCTATTTTGGGCAGAATGATCAGGTGATTGGCTGGTTTGAGAGGTATATTTTGCCTGTTATTAACCATTTGATATTGAGCTGGTATTTAACAGTGCTGTTTCCTTTTAGGAATTCTTTAAATGTTTTTACCGAAAGTAAAATGCTGCGTTTGTCTGCTGGTTTGTCAGTGACACAGGGACCATGCAAGAGATGTTGAGAGAGAGTTGGAGGCAGCCCCAGAGCACTGATATGGCAGCAACCTCAGTGAATAAGAATAGGACTTCGCTCCCAATTACCTGCTTCCTAAATGTTCTTTTGAACCTTCAGTCCAGAATTTGATGGCAATGTTATTGCCAGAAATTTATTTGTTGCAAGCCAGGGAATGTTGAAACTGATCCGGTTCCATCACTTTACATTAAATACAAGCTCAGTTTGTCTTTAAAATGCTCAGAAGTATCAGGAGTCTATCTTGACTCATTAATTGTTTTTTGAAAGAAACTAATTTGAAATTATTATCTTTCTTGAACCATCCTGTGAAAGCCAGCATAGGAACTCTGTAAAAGCTTTACAGCAGTTGCTGCCGATCTGATTTAGTATGCTGGTACCAATACACTGGAAACTGAATCCAAGATGTCTAATCTGTGGCCCATCAGCTTTCCTTGCTTTTCCATTTGCTTTATTCAGGTTAAAGTGGAGCTACAGGGATTAAGGGTTATGGGGAGAGGGCGGGAAAGTGGAACTGAGCCACGACAGATCAGCCATGATCTTATTGAATGGCAGGGCAGGCTCGAAGGGCTAGATGGCCTACTCCTGCTCCCATTTCTTATGTTCTTATGTTCTTTTCTGGTTGAGATCTGCCACTGTTATCTCCGTACTGTGCAGGGATCTGCTCCACTAACTTTGAGTACAGTAAACAACAAACAGTTCCATTGGACACCACACTAACTGGACAGTACTGGAAAACGTTAGGACAAATTGACATCATTACGTCATATCAGGTTGGAATGCTTCATATTGAAACATGTGAATTGGACGCAGGAGAAAGTCTCTTGAACCTGTTCTGTTATTAAGAAGATCATGGCTGACCTGATTGTGGTCCACTTTCCTGCTTGCTTGTCAAAACCTTTGACTCCCAGTTGATCAAAAATCTATCTAACTCAGCCACGAATATATTCAATGATTCACAGCCCCTGCTGCTCTGGAGAAGAGAATTCCACAGACCATCAATCCTCTGGGAGAAAGTTTCCTCTTAACCTCAGTAACTCTGTCCCTTGGTTTTAGACTCTTGTATGAGAGGAAAGATCATTTAAGATCCTCTCAGGATCTAAGATGTTTCAATATAATTGTCTTTCATTCTCCTAAACTCCAGTTGATACAGCCCCAACCTTTCCTCTTAAGACAACCCCTTCATTCCAGGGATCAGTCAAGTGAACCGTTTGCCAATTCCCTCCAGATTTTCCACCAGTGTCAGTGACTCCTCGGATCACTAACATGGGCTCAAAATTGCCCTCTTTATGTCCTCTTCACAAGTTTCTTTCTTACCATCCTTGTGTCATTGCCAAATTTGGTTGCCATACACACAGTCCCTTCATCCAAGTCATTGAAATAAATTGGAAACAGTTGAGACCCCAGCATTGATTCAAATGGCACTCCCTTAGTAACAACTTGTCGACTCTAAGTTGACCCATTTATCCCTACACTCTGTTTTCTATGAGCTAACCAATCCTTTATCCATGCTAATAGGTTACGCCTACATCCTGAGCTCTTATTTTGTGTTGTAGTCTTTGTCAAAACATTTCCCTCCTCCTTCAATGAGCACCTTGTTGTTCAACCTTCCCAGAGAAGCACTCAATCAATCCTTTTGCAGGTTGATTTTCCGCTGTTGGCTCTTGACCCCATTATTGTTATAGGAGCTCTTCCTTTTGGAGTGATCCTAAGGACAGCTCTCCAAGAACCAGTGTGTCCTTTTGGAGTAAAATACAAGTTAAGAGCTTGCACATTGAACACTGATTGTTCAGTAGTGAGGGCTACTGCAGAAAGTGAAATCAGAATCTTCATTTTTTTTGTCAGAATGTTGGTCAGATGTAAAAACGTCATGGATTTCACCATGAAACGTATCTGAGTGCAGGCAGTATGAAGGTGCTGCCTTTAAACCACAGTCAATGCTTCAAAGTGTAATGGTTCGTATACCTGCTCAATGTTCCAGTTTGATGCAGATATCATCTGACATTGACAAAGGCCAGTCTAATTCCCTGAGAACAATCTGCCATTTTTCTAAAGTACTGCCCTTGCCCTAAATCTTTAGATCATACTTTTAACAAATTGTTCACCTGTTTCAAATTAGTAACAAGAAAACTATAACTGCAGGCAGCTAAATGGATTCAATCAGGGCACCATAGCAGGAGCCAGTCTGCCCCATCTGCTCACTTAACTTAAGCCTTTAAGTGCAAAGCCAAATCAAATTGATGGGATGCTTGTTTAAATTTCCTCCCCCCTCCCCACATCCAGTAGAGATTAATACTCAAATTATATGATATCATAGGATCTGGAAAGCCAAATTGATCTGTTTTGGATTTCCCCTGAGAACTGGATTGACCCTGGCTTCAACCAGCTTGTTGCCATCTTGAATATACAGCAGCACGATCAGAGTCACTGCCACGTTGTGTAGTAAGTTGTGTACCAAGGGTGGCAAAACTCAATTCTTCCAATCTTGTGAGGAATGAGAGTGCTCTGGAAGGGAAATGCAGTATCGATCAGGTAAACAACAACATGTATTTGTAAAACACATTCAACATGGTAAAACTCCCAATGATTTCATTTGATTTGATTTATTATTGTCACAAATGTTAGTATACAGTGAAAAGTATAGTTTCTTGTGCGCTACACAGACAAAGCATTCCATTCATAGAGAAGAAAAGGAGAGAGTGCAGAATGTAGTGTTAGAGTCATGGCTAGGGCGTAGAGAAAAATCATCTTTTTCTGAGGAATGTGGAGGAACAGAGAGATCTTGGGGTTCATATCCAGAGATCTCTGAACGTTGCCATTCGAGTGGATAGAGCCGTGAAGAAGGCCTATAGTGTGTTAGCGTTTATTAACAAGGGGTTTGAGTTTAAGAGCCATGGGGTTATGCTGCAACTATACCGGACGTTGGTGAGACCACATTTGGAATATTGTGTTCAGTTCTGGTCACCTCACTATAAGAAGGATGTGGAAGCATCGGAGAGAGTGCAGAGGAGATTTACCAGGATGCTGCCTGATTTGGAGGGTAGGTCTTATGAGGAAAGGTTGAGGGAGCTGGGGCTTTTCTCTTTGGAGCAGAGGAGGATTAGAGGCGACTTAATAGTGGTTTATAAGATGACGGGAAGGATTGATAGAGTGGACGTGCAGAGACTATGTCCTCGGGTGGATGTAGCTGTTACTAGAGGGCATAACTGTAAGGCTCATGGTGGGAGATATAAGAGGGATGTCCGAGGTAGATTCTTTATTCAGAGAGTGGTTGGGATGTGGAATAGACTGCCTGCTGTGATAGTGGAGTCGGACACTTTAGGAACTTTCAAGCAGTTATTGGATAGGCACATGGAGCACTCCAGAATGACACAGAGGGGATAGCTTGATCTTGGGATTGGGCATAGCTCGGCACAACATTGAGGGCTGAGGGGCCTGTACTGTGCTGTAACGTTCTATGTTTCTATGTAACTTAATGCAAGGTAAGTCCATTCAAAAGTCTGATGGCAGCAGGAAAGAAAGTGTTCTTGTGTCGGTAGGTACGTGACCTTAGACTTTTTTTAAAACCTTTTTCCCGATGGAAGGAGGTGGAAGAGAGAATGTCCAGAGTAAGTGAGATCTGTAATTACACTGGCTGCTTTTCCGAGGTAGCGGGATGCGTAGACAGAGTCAATGGATGGGAGGCTGGTTTGCACGATGGACTGGGCTTTATTCACAACCCTTTGTAGTTTCTTGTGGTCCTGGGCAGAACAAAAGCCATACCAAGCTGTGATACAACCAGAAAGAATGCTTTCTATGGTGCATCTGTAAAAGTTGGTGAGAGTCGTAGCAGACATGCCAAATTTCCATAATTTTCTGAGAAATTAGAGGCAGTGGTGGACTTTCTTAACTATAGTATCAGCATGGGGGGACCAGGACAGGATGTTGGTGATCTGGATACCTTAAAACTTGGAGCTTTCGACCCTTTCTGCTTCGTCGCCATTGATGTAGACAGGGGAATGTTCTCCTTTCCACTTCCTGAAGTCAATGACAATCTCCTTCGTTTTGTTGACATTGAGGGAGAGATTATTGTCGCCGCACCAGTTCACCAGATTCTCTCTCTCATTCCTGTTCTCCAGCTCATTGTTTGAGATCTGACCCACTATGGTGGTGTCATCAGCAAACTTGAAAAGCAAATTGGAAGGGATTTTGGCCACACAGTCATAGGTACTTCGCAGGATTATTATCAAATAAAATTGGTCACTGAGACACGACAGAGATGTTAAGATTGGTGACCAAAAGCTTGGTGAAATAGGTAGGTTTTAAGCAGTATCACAAAGGAAAAAAAGAGAGGCTCAGGGAAAGAATTTCTGAACTAGAGGCCATGGTATTGCCAGGCACAGTCACCAAGACATCATAACTAATGTTCTGTGAGAGGACAGAATCAGCAAAATGCAGAGATCTTGTAGCAGTGGAACAGGTTACAAAGATGGGATGGGTGTGGTGATGAAGGGATATGAAAACAGGCATCAGAAGTTTATAAATCTTGGAGTGTTCAACCAGAAGTTAATATAAACATGGATTAGATACAAAATTAAAGCTCCCTCTACACTTTCCCCATCAAACACTCCTAGGACAGGTACAGCACAGGGTTAGATAAGGAGTAAAGCTCCCTCTACGCAGTCCCCATCAAACACTCCCAGGACATGTACAGCACAGGGTTAGATAAGGAGTAAAGCTCCCTCTACACTGTCTCCATCAAACACTCCCAGGACATGTACAGCACAGGGTTAGATACAGAGTAAAGCTCCCTCTACACTGTCCCCCCATCAAACACTCCCAGGACATGTACAGCACAGGATTAGATACAGAGTAAAGCCCCCTCTACACTGTCCCCCCATCAAACACTCCCAGGATATCTACAGCACGGGGTTAGATACAGAGTAAAGCTCCCTCTACACTGTCCCCCATCAAACACTCCCAGGACAGGTACAGCACAGGGTTAGATACAGAGTAAAGCTCCCTCTACACTGTCTCCCCATCAAACACTCCCAGGACAGGTACAGCACAGGGTTAGATACAGAGTAAAGCTCCCTCTACACTGTCCCCCCATCAAACACACCCAGGACAGGTACAGCACGGGGTTAGATACAGAGTAAAGCTCCCTCTACACTGTCCCCCCATCAAACACTCCCAGGACAGGTACAGCACAGGGTTAGATACAGAGTAAAGCTCCCTCTACACTGTCCCCCCATCAAACACTCCCAGGATATCTACAGCATGAGGTTAGATACAGAGTAAAGCTCCCTCTACACTGTCCCAACAAATTGTCCCCAGTCTCTCAGATGTGCCGTTTTCCTTTACCCATCACCAGCTGGCTAACCTCTGGCCTGGTTTAGTAGGGTTAGCAGATGATATTCAAAACCAAGTCCAGCATTTGAATTGGAGTTTTGTGATCTGCTATGTTCTCCATCTAGATATGCTTTGAAACGTGGTTCCAGAGGTGAAAGGGCATTATATCTACCCGACAATGTGGAAAATTGTCCAGGTTTGTCCTGTACACAAGGAACAGGACAAATGCAACCTGGCCGATCAACATCCCATTAGTCTAGTCTCAATCATCAGTAAGGTGAGGAAAGAGGTCATCGACAGAAAACGCTTACTCAACAATAACCTGCTCAGTGACGCCCAGTTTGGGTTCTGCCAGAGTCACTCAGCTCCTGACCTCATTACTGCCTTGGTTCACACATGGACAAAAGAAATCCAGAGGTGAGGCAAGAGTGACTGCGTTGACATGAAGGCAGCATTCGACCGAGTGTGGCATCAAGGAGCCCGAGCAAATCTGGAGTCAATGGGTATTGGTGGGGGGGAACCCTCCACTAGTTGTAGTCATACTTGGCCCATTGGAAGATGGTTGTGTGGTTGGACATCAGTCATCTCAGCTTCAGGACATCACTGCAGGAGTTCCTCAGGATAGTGTCCCAGAACCGGCCACTTTCAGCTGTTTCATCAATGACCATCTTTCCATGATAAGGTCAGTGGGGATGTTTGCTGATGATTGCATAATGTTTAGCACCATTCATGACTCCTCAGATATTGAAGCAGCCCATGTCCAAATGCAGCAAGACCTGAACAATATCCAGGCTTGAGTTGACAAGTGGCAAGTAACATTCGTGCCACACAAGTGCGAGGCAATGACCATCTCTAACAAGAGAGGATCTAACCATCGCCCCCTAACATTCAGTGGCATTAGTGGAAGACACAAATAACATGCTAAATATTGAAGACAAGAAGGCTATGGCAGGTGAGGACCGAGAAACTATCATTATCACGATAGAGGTAGTGTTGAGCAAGTTAATGGGACCGTCTCCTGGCCCTGATGGAATGCATCCCCGGGTACTAAAAGAGATAGCAGGAGAAATAGCAAATGCACTAGTGGTAATTTATCAAAATTCACTGGACTCTGGGGTGGTTCCCGCAGATTGGAAAACATCAAATGTGATGCCACTGTTTAAAAAAGAAGGTAGACAAAAGGCAGATAACTGTAGGCTGGTTAGCTTAACTTCTGTAGTAGGGAAAATGCTTGAATCTATCATCAAGGAAGAAATAGCGAGACATCTGAATATAAGTTGTCCCATTGGTAAGATGCGGCATGGGTTCATGAAGGGCAGGTCATGTTTGACTAACTCTTTGAGAACATTACATGTGCAGTGGACAATGGGGAACCTGCGATGTGGTGTATCTGGATTTCCAGAAGGCATTTGACAAGGTGCCGCACCAAAGACTGCTACATAAGATAAAGGTGCATGGTGTTATGGGTAATGAATTAGCATGGATAGAGGATTGGTTAACTAACAGAAAGCAAAGAGTGGGGGTAAGTGGGTGTTTTTCTGGTTGACCATCAGTGACTAGTGGTGTGCCTCAGGGATCAGTGTTGGGACTGCAATTCTTTACAATTTACATAGATGATTTGGAGTTGGGGACCAAGTGCAGTGTGTCAAAATTCGCAGATGACACTAAGTTGAGTGGCAGAGTAAAGTGTGCCAAGGATGCTGAAAGTCTGCAAAGGGATATAGATAGTCTAAGTGAGTGAGCGAGGGTCTGGCAGATGGAGTACAATGTTGGTAAATGTGAGGTCATCCATTTTGGTAGGAATAACAGCAAAATGAACTATTATTTAAATGGTAAAAAACTGCAGCGTGCTGCTGTGCAGAGGGACCTGGGTGTCCTTGTGCAGGAATCTCAAGGAGTTGGTTTGTAGGTGCAGCAGGTAATTAAGAAGGTAAATGGAATTTTATCCTTCATTGCTGGGGGATGGAGTTTAAGAACATAAGAAATAGGAGCAGGAGTAGGCCATCTAGCCCTTCGAGCCTGCCCCGCCATTCAATAAGATCATGGCTGATCTGTCGTGGCTCAGTTCCACTTTCCCGCCCTCTCCCCATAACCCTTAATCCCCTCTCTTATCAAAAACCCATCAACCCGCGTCTTAAAAATATTTAGCGAGGCAGCCTCCACCACTTCAACGGGCAGAGAATTCCAGAGATTCACCACCCTTTGAGTGAAGAAGTTCCTCCTCAACTCCGTTCTAAACCGCCCCCCTTTTATCTTGAGGCTGTACCCCCTAGTCCTACTGTCTTTTTTGAGCGGGAAGAGTCTCTCCACCTCTATCCTATCCATCCCATTCATCATCTTATACGTCTCAATGAGATCTCCCCTCATTCTTCTAAACTCTAACGAGTACAAGCCTAGTTTATTCAGCCTCTCCTCATGGCTCAACCCCCTCAACTCCGGTATCAGCCTAGTAAACCTCCTCTGCACTCCCTCCAAGGCCAAAATATCTTTGCGCAGGTGCAGCGCCCAAAACTGCACACAGTACTCCAGCTGCGGCCTCACCAATGCCCTATACAGCTGCAGCAAAACCTCCCTACTTTTATATTCAATCCCCCTCGCTATGAAGGCCAGCATCCCATTCGCCTTCCTGACCATCTGCTGCACCTGCAAGCTGGGTTTTTGCGACTCATGCACAAGGACCCTGAGGTCCCTCTGCACCGTCGCCTGCTGCAGTTTTTCGCCACGTAAGTAATAATCCTTCCTACCATTCTTCCTACCAAAGTGGACCACCTCACACTTGCCAACATTAAATTCCATTTGCCATTTCCTGGCCCATTCGCCCAGCCTATCTAGATCCTTCTGCAGACCCTCCACACCCTCCGCACAATTTGCCGTTCCCCCAATCTTGGTGTCATCAGCAAATTTCGACACCCTACACTCGGTTCCCTCCTCCAGATCATCTATATAAATGGTAAAAAGCTGAGGCCCCAGCACCGACCCCTGGGGCACTCCACTAGTCACCATCCGCCAATCCGAATAGCACCCGTTGACCCCCACTCTCTGCCTCCTATTTGACAACCAATCCTCTATCCACGCTAACACCCTAGCCCCAACTCCATGTCCCCCGACCTTCTGCAATAACCTCTTATGAGGTACTTTGTCAAACGCCTTCTGAAAATCCAGAAAGACCACATCCACCGGCTCTCCTCTATCCACTGCCCTAGACACATCCTCATAGAACTCCAGTAAATTTGTCAGACACGACTTCCCTTTAATGAAACCGTGCTGCGTCTGCTCTATCAAGCAATTCCCTTCAAGATGCCTCGCAATTTCCTCCTTAATGACGGATTCTAACATTTTACCTACCACAGACGTTAAACTAACCGGCCTATAATTCCCCGCCTTTTGCCTGGCACCCTTCTTAAACAACGGCGTAACATTAGCCGTTTTCCAATCTTCCGGCACTTCCCCGGAATCTAGCGACGTCTGGAAAATAACCACCAAGGCATCCACTATAACCTCCGCCATTTCTTTCAGAACCCTCGGATGCATTCCATCCAGTCCTGGGGACTTGTCCACAATCAGCCCCTCCAGTCTGTCGAGCACCGCCTCTCTAGTAACAGTAATGTCATTAAGACCCTCCAGTCCTACCACCTTTCCATCGCTAACACCCGGCAAATTATTCACGTCCTCCTCCGTGAAGACAGAAACAAAAAAGTTATTCAATACCTTAGCCATATCCCCATCCCCTACCACTAGGTCCCCTTTCTCATCCTCTAAAGGACCAACGTTCACCCTAGCCAGCCTCTTTTTATATATTTATAAAAACTCTTGCTATCCTTTTTTATATTAAGCGCTAGCCCAGCTTCATAGTTTCTCCTACCCTCCTTTATCAACTTCTTTGTCAATCTTTGTTGACATTTAAACCTCTCCCAATCCTCTTCTCGCCCACTACTCTTAGCTACTCTAAATTCCTCCGCTTTTAATTTAACACTTTCCTTCACCTCCTTCGTTATCCACGGCTTATTACCTCTCCTCCTACTGTCCTTTTTGACCATCGGAATAAATTTCTGCTGAGCACCAAGAAAGATCTCCTGAAAGATCCGCCACTGCTCCTCAGCAGACCCTCCCTCCAACGCGCTCCCCCAGTCAACATTCGCCAATTCTTCTCTCATCCTACCATACTCCCCTCTATTCAAAAAAGGACGCGTGTCCTGGAACCCACTTTCTCCTCCTCCATCTGCACCAGAAACTCCACCATACAATGATCACTCTCCCCAAGAGGATCCTTCACTGCAAGGTCCCTAATTCTACCTGCCTCATTACATAGCACCAGATCCAAGATAGCTCGCTCCCTCGTCGGCTCCAACACACACTGTTCAAGGAAATTATCCCGGCAGCATTCCAAGAACTCCTCCTCGAGCCCACCGCATCCAACATGGGTCGACCAATCAATATGCAGATTGAAATCCCCCATAACTACGGCCGTCCCATTCCTGCACGCCGCACTTATTTGCGCGTTAACAGCCCGCCCCACCTCCAGATCATTATTTGGGGGCCTATAGACGACACCCGCCAGCGTCTTCCTCCCTTTGCTGTTCCTAATCTCCACCCACAACGATTCCACTTTCTGCTGTTTGGCTCCAATATCATCCCTTGCTACCACCTTGATGCTATCCTTAATCAGCAGAGCTACGCCAACCCCTGTTTCCTCCTGCCTATCCTTCCTAAACACTTGATACCCCTGGACATTCAGCTCCCAGTCCCTGTCACCTTGCAGCCACGTCTCTGTAATGGCCACCAGATCGTATCCATTTGTGTCGATCTGCGCCACCAGCTCATCCACTTTATTCCGAATGCTTCGTGCATTCAGATAAAGCGCTTTCATCCCAGCCTTCACCTGGACCCTATTTGCCGTAACGCCACCAACCATACTCACGCCCCCTACTCCCTCTATTATTGGGACATCCTCGGCCTCTTCCCTTACCTGTACCCTATCCTTAACTTTAGACCTCGTAATGTCACCTACCCTCGCACCCTCCCCCCCCAATTAGTTTAAAGCCCTGTCTACAGTCCTCTTTACTTGATTCGCCAGCACTCTGTTTAAAAACAGCGAGGTTATGTTGCAGCTGTATAAGGTGCTGGTGAGGCCACACCTGGAGTATTGTGTACAGTTTTGGTCTCCTTACTTGAGAAAGGATATACTGGCACTGGAGGGGGTGCAGAGGAGATTCACTAGGTTGATTCTGGAGTTGAGAGGGTTGTATTATGAGGAGAGACTGAGTAGACTGGGGTTATACTCATTGGAATTCAGAAGAATGAGGGGAGATCTTATAGAAACATATAAGATCATGAAGGGAATAGATAAGATAGAAGCAGGGAAGTTGTTTCCACTGGCGGGTGAAACTAGAACTAGGGGGCATAGCCTCAAAATAAGGGGAAGCAGATTTAGGACTGAGTTGAGGAGGAACTTCTTCACACAAAGGGTTGTGAATCTGTGGAATTCCCTGCCCAGTGAAGCAGTTGAGGCTCCCTCACTGAATATTTTTAAGGCAAGGATAGATAAATGTTTGAACAGTAAAGGAATTAAGGGTTATGGTGAGTGGGTGGGTAAGTGGAACTGAGTCTATGAAAAGATCAGCCGTGATCTTATTGAATGGCGGAGCAGGCTCGAGGGGCCAGATGGCCGACTCCTGCTCCTGGTTCTTATGTTTATTGCTGAATCTCCCACTAACAACATCCTGAGAGTTACCATTGACCAGAAATTGAATTGAACTAGCCAGATAAATACTGTGGTTACAACTGCAGGACAGAGAATAGAAACTCACCACCTGACTCCCCAAAGTCTGTCCAGCATCTACAAAGTTTAAAGTTTATTTATTAGGCTTGCATTAATACTGTAACTAAATTATTGTGAAAATAGTCGCTACACTCCGGCCTGTTCAGGTACACTGAGGGAGAATTGAGCACAGCCGATGTACCCTGACCAGCACGTTTTTGGACTGTGGGAGAAAACCGGAGCACCCGGAGGAAACCCACGCAGACATGGGGAGAATGTGCAGACTCTGCACAAATAGTAAGCCAAGCCATGAATTGAAGCCTGGCACTGTGAGGCAGCATTGCTAACCACTATGCCACCATGCTGCCAGTCCTTTATGTCATGTTGGTGCCCATTGGCAAGGCTCATTCTGTGAGGAAATGGAGTGAGTTCCTCTGTTGTCCGCGTCATACTGCCAGTAACTCCCAGCACACACTGAGGTACACAAAGTCTGACACCTCGCACTCCCGTACCTGCACATTGTCTCATTACTAAATCATGTATAGTTAGATAAAATGAAAATACCCAGTGCCTGAAATGTGAAAACTGGGAACCATTGGGAAGCTGTGGGAACAGCGGGAGCTGGGGGAATATCAGGAGCTGGAGGGACATCAGGAGCTGGAGGGACATCGGGAGCTGGAGGGACATCAGGAACTGGGGGAACATCGGGAGCTGGAGGGACATCAGGAACTGGGGGAACATCGGGAGCTGGAGGGACATCAGGAACTGGGGGAACAGCGGGAGCTGGGGGAACATCGGGAGTTGGGGGAACATCGGGAGCTGGAGGGACATCGGGAGTTGGAGAAATATCGGGAAGCTGGAGGAAGATCGGGAAGCTGGGGAGACATCAGGAAACTAGAGAAACATCAGGAAGCTGGGGGAACAATGGAAAACAGGGAAAACATTGAGAAGCTGGGTATGAGATATAAGAGGTTGTTGATGGGAGTTTAACCGTTTGAGTATAAATGTCTCCTTGAAACTGACCAAGGGTTGCTAACAGCCCAGAAATGTGTAAAATTAGCAAGTGCCAGAAGAAAACCCAGTGAATTCTTGTCACCTGACCTGTGCAAGCTGAAAAAATGTCACTTGACAAGTGTTCAGCTTGCATTTCAGCTTTCATACAGAGTGCTGTGAGTGGCAGAGCTGAGTGAAGGAAGTTCCACAGACAGGAGAGCGGATGCGTGAAGATCCACTCCTTGTACTTGGATATTTTCTTCTGACACACAGTGTTGAACTCTTGTGTCTGTGGTGTGAAGAGGGAGATGAAGCTGTAGTCCGAGCAAGTCCAGGCTTGGTCTCGTGGATGAGTGACATTATGTCAGTATTTTGGAGTTGTGGGAGATGATTTCTGGCACATTAACTGTGTATTAGTGTTGATGACAATGGGTCACAGTGAGTCCAAGGGCAATAAAGGACAATGTTCTACCACTGAGTGAATTATTCTTTATTATTGCCACAAGTTATAGCACCAGGTACTTTCGAAGAGTCCCATTTTCCTTTCAGCTTTTTGGACCAACTTTGCTACAAATGTTTCACCAGTGTAAATAGCAATGACCAAATTGAGGTGGTGAGTGCTAGTAACAGTGAGGTTTTTGCTCTTGTGGATTGACAGAATTGAACTGCCAAAATCTCATTCAGTCATTCTGTGTTGCTGCTGATCTTTGTCTCCACCAGGAGTATTGTCACCAGCAAAATAAATAGAAACCTCGTAAAAACAACAAGAGCTAAGAATGCACAGCAGATTATTCAGTATCTGAAAGAGAAAGGCAGGTTAATGTTTCAAGTGAAGGCCATGTGTAATTTTTATCCCAGATAACGAGTTGCTGTGTTATGTGTCTTTTTAGCCTTTGTGTTTGTTGAATTTCAGTGGGTACGGGAGTGTACTGCTTTTCATTCTGTCGAAGAGTTAAGCAGCCAGGGTGAGCAAGAGCCTCGATCTCTTGGCAATTGCTTGCTGCCATGTCTGTGGATGCAAACTGCAGGTCTGCTTTTGCAGGAAGTGAACAGAGTCACTTCACTGGGTGGCGCACATCTGCAGTCACTTCACTTGTGTTGGTTAGACATACATTTTCAGATGACTTCTCCATGTCTGTGTAGTCTCAAACTGGAAGTGTTAATATAATGAAATTTTGGATAATTTCCTGCTTTTTCAAAAACTGGATGTGGAATTGACAGACTATCTGTGTTGTTTAATATTTCAGTGATTAATGAACTGGATGGTCTGGCTAAAGGCCAGGACACAGACTACCCCGGTGGAAACCATGCCAAATTGGTGCAGGAGAGAGCCAAGAAAGCCATTGACTTCCTGGAACAAAAGTTTGAATCCCGTGACTCATGTCTGCGGGCTCTAACCAGCAGAGGTAACGAGCTGGAGTCAATCGCGTTTCGGAGCGAGGATACAACTGGGCAGCAGGTAACCACAGCAATGTAAAAGTGACACTGTCCTCCCTTACCCTCTCTCCATTACCCCAGCAATCTTGTGCCACTCATTTCTGGGTTCAAGCCCTGCTCCAGGACTGGAGCAAGTCAGATCAACTGAAAAATGAGTGCAGCGTTGAGGGAATGAACATGCCGACCTTTAGATTTAACGTCAAACTGTCTGCCTGTCCTGGAGGTTCAGGTGGATATTAAAAATCCAATCACCTTATTCAAAGGAAAGTGAGGAGTTTTCCAGTCTCCTGACTAACATTACTCCTTTAACCAACATCACCAAAATAGATTAACAGGCTATTCACCTTAAAACCACATGTTGCCTTGCACAAAGTGACTGGTTTGTTAGCCTAATGGAGCCTTGGACTGCCAATGCAGAGATCATGAATTCAAATTCCACCAGGACATGTGTAAAACTGAATTCAACAGGTTTGGTCATTCCTGAGCACGCTGTTGGTTTATTGTAAAGACTAAACTTGTTCACTAATGCCCTTGGGGATGGGAATCATTTATCTCTACCTGATCTAGCCTCTACATGAATCCAGGTGACTCGTCACATTCTCTGATGTGGCCTAGCAAGCCACCCTTTTGGAATCGGTGATGAACAATTGTTAACTCCCAAGACCCCATCACTTTCCCCACACCTTTCCATGCAAACAAAGGCAATGGAACCCCAGCCCTTCCACCTCTCCTCACCGTTCAAGGCCCCAGTCCCTCCTTCCAGGCGAAGCAGCCATTTAAATCTTCTTCTCTCAATCTAACACAGTGTTTGCTGTTCACAACGTAGTTCCTTCTGCTTTGGAGAGACCACACGCAGACTGGGTGCAGCTTTGCACAACACTTCCACTCAGTGCGCAAGCGCGATTCCGAGCTCTCTCTCAGTGCGCAAGTGCGATACCCCCTCCACTCAGTGCGCAAGTGCGATACCCCCTCCACTCAGTGCGCAAGTGCGATACCCCCTCCACTCAGTGCGCAAGTGCGATACCCCCTCCACTCAGTGCGCAAGTGCGATACCCCCTCCACTCAGTGCGCAAGTGCGATACCCCCTCCACTCAGTGCGCAAGTGCGATACCCCCTCCACTCAGTGCGCAAGTGCGATACCCCTTCCACTCAGTGCGCAAGTGCAATACCCCCTCCACTCAGTGCGCAAGTGCGATACCCCCTCCACTCAGTGCGCAAGTGCGATACCCCCTCCACTCAGTGCGCAAGTGCGATACCGAGCTCCCACTCAGTTCACAAGCGCTATACTGAGCCTCAACTCAGTGCGCAAGCGCGATACCAAGCTGCCACTCAGTGCGCAAGTGCGATATCGAGCCTATACTCAGTCCACAAACATGATACCCGAGCTCCCACTCAGTCCCCAAGTGCAATACTGAGCTCCCACTCAGTGCGCAAGCGCGATACCGTGCTACCACTCAGTCCGCAAGCGCGATACACAGCTCCCACTCAGTCCCCAAGCGTGGTACCGAGCTCCCACTCAGTGCGCAAGCGCGGTACCGAGCTCCCACTCAGTGCGCAAGCGCGATACCGAGCTCCCCCACAGTGCGCAAGCGCGATACCGAGCTCCCCCACAGTGCACAGGCGCGATACCGAGCTCCCACTCAGTGCGCAAGCGCGATACCGAGCTCCCCCACAGTGCGCAAGCGCGATACCGAGCTCCCCCACAGTGCACAGGCGCGATACCGAGCTCCCCCACAGTGCGCAAGCGCGATACCGAGCTCCCCCACAGTGCACAGGCGCGATACCGAGCTCCCACTCAGTGCGCAAGCGCGATACCGAGCTCCCCCACAGTGCACAGGCGCGATACCGAGCTCCCCCACAGTGCGCAAGCACGATACCGGGCTCCCCCTCGGCCTGCAAGCGCGATACCGGGCTCCCCCTCGGCCCGCAAGCGCGATACCGGGCTCCCCCTCGGCCCGCAAGCGCGATACCGGGCTCCCCCTCGGCCCACAAGCGCGATACCGGGCTCCCCCTCGGCCTGCAAGCGCGATACCGGGCTCCCCCTCGGCCCGCAAGCGCGATACCGGGCTCCCCCACAGTGCGCAAGCGCGATACCGGGCTCCCCCTCGGCCCGCAAGCGCGATACCGGGCTCCCCCTCGGCCCGCAAGCGCGATACCGGGCTCCCCCTCGGCCCACAAGCGCGATATATTAGTGGAGACTCTGCGGGCACAAAAGAAAATGGTTGTGGTGATCGGAGGGTCAGTCATCTCAGCTCCAGGACATCTCTGCAGGAGTTCCTCAGGGTCGTGTCCTAGGCTCAACAATCTTCAACTGATTCATCAATAACCTTCCCTCCATCATAAGGTCAGAAGTGGGGATGTTTGCCAATGATTGCACAATGTTCACCATTCGCAACTCCTCAGATACTGAAGCAGTCGATGCTCAAATGCAGCAAGATCTGGATAATATCCAGGCTTGGGCTGACAAGTGGCAAGTAACATTTATGCCACACAAGTGCCAGGCAATGACCATGATCAATAAGAGAGGATCTAACCACCACCCTTTGACATTCAACGGTGTTATGATCATTGAGTCCCCCACTGTCAACATCCTTGGGGTTACCATTGACCAGAAACTCAACTGGACTCACCACATAAACACAGTGGCTACAAGAGCAGGTCAGAGGGTGGGAATCCTGCGTTGAGTAACTCACCTCCTGACTCCCCAGAGCCTGTCCACCATCTACAAGGCACAAGTCAGGAGTGTGACAGAATACTCCCCACTCACCTGGATGGATGCAGCTCCAACAACACCCAAGAAGTTTGACACCATCCAGGACAAAGCAGCCTCTTGATTGGCACCACATCCACAAACACCCACTCCCTTCATCACTGATGAACAGTGGCAGCCGTGTGTACCATCTACAATGTGCACTGGAGGAACTCACCAAGGTTCCTAGGCAGCACCTTCCAAACCCCCAAACATTACCATGTAGAAGGACAAGAGCAGCAGATACCTGGGAACACCACCACCTGGAGATTCCCCTCCAAGTCACTCACATCCTGATTTGGAAATATATCACTGTTCCTTCACTGTCACTGGTTCAAAATTCTGGAATTCCCTCCCTACCAGCACTGTGGGTGTACCTTCACCATGTGGATTGCAGCGGTTCAAGAAGGCAGCTCACCACCAACTTCTCAAGGGCAGCTAAGGATGGGCAATAAAATCTGGTCTAGTCAGCTACACCCACATCCCAGAAATTCATTTTTAAAACATCAGACATAGGGGACCAAGCGGCCAACTTCTGTTCCTATTTCATATGTTCACCTCTAAGAACAGCCTGATCTGGTCACCATGACCATCCAGTGCCACTCAGTTGAGCTTGAAATGGAAGCTGAGTGGGTTTGACAGTTCCCTGTGCAGTCTTTCCCTTCACCCTCGGGAATGAGTTCATGCTTCATATCAGGACTCTCGGATGTTAAATATTGGCAATTTTTGGATACACACAAAAATGTTGAAAGGGTAAGATCCTCAGTAGCTCACTAAGGGGAACTCAGTAGCAGAATTTCACAGTAACTTCATTGCAGTGTTAATGTAAGCCTTACTTGTGACTAATTAATAAACTTTAACTTTAAATATGAAGCTTTTACTCATATCTAGACAGCTGCTTTTTTGCTGAAAGCTTCAGACAGTTACCTTGTTGGTACTGGCTCCATCATGAAGTTTTATATGTTTTCTGATGCCTTCAGAGAATGCATGATCAAGTCTGGAGAGGTTTGATCCAGAAACGTTGCCCTCCGGACATGCGATAAATTATCTTTTTTAAAAAGAAAAGTTTTGTGTAGATTTTGTAAATTTTATGGATTTCTGTTTGTCAAGATTTGAGAGGCTGCAGTGCTAGGGATTTGATAAATTGCTTATTCCAGTTAGGCAGCTCTGTCACTGCCTGTATCAAGTATGAACAGGTTCTGCAAACACCAGATTTCAGAGAGCTTTTGAAAAGGAGTTGTCCCAACTTTGTTCTTCAAGAAAAAGTTATTTTGGTCGTGAATTATTCACAGTCCACCTTCAGATGTCATCTCCTTTTAAACAATATGCAGGCTCACAGGAATGTAGAGAAACTATGTTCTCTGATGGAGGAATCCAGACCAAGAGAGACAATCTTAAAATTAATATCAGGCCATTCAGAATGAAATCAACGCTCCTTCACATAGAGGGCAGTGGAAACACACCCCCCCAAAGGGCTATGGGTGCTGGGGAGGGCCAACTGAAATTTGTCAGAGAAAGGTCCGAGAGGTGAGATTCATTGCTACTCAGTCTCATTGTCAGGGCCTCCTCCCCACTGAAGAAGCACCCGTTATGCTGGGCCTGATTTTCAGGGGAGTCGGTCACCTCTCCAGCACTTTTTCCCATCTGACAGCAAACTGTGTAAGGACATGCCAGGCCACAGAATCCAACTCTCATTCTTTTGTTCCTTCTCTCTCATTTCACACATGAATCTCTCAGCAATGATCAGATGCAAGAAAGCTGAATTACTTCTGCTTTTCACCCCTTAGCTCTGTGCTGCTGAACTATAGCAACCTCAGCTGAGAGCAGTGAACAGAACGTGGCTGCTTCCTGTTCTATGTACTCAGTGCCATAGTAAGAAATCTCACAATACCAGATTGAAGTCCAACAGGTTTATTTGGTATCAAATGCCACTAGCTTTCAGGGCTTTGCCACTTTGTCAGGTGAGTGGAGAGTTCTGATCACAAACAGGGCATATAAAGGTGCACATTCAGTTTACAGAATACAGATTAGAATGTGAGTCTTTACAGCTAATCAAAGACTCGCATTCTAATCAGTACTCTGTAAACTGAGTGTGTGCCACTCCATCCCCTGTTTGTGATCAGAACTCCCCACTGACCTGATGAAGGAGCAGCGCTCCGAAAGTTAGTGGTGCTTGCTACCAAATAAACCTGTTGGACTTTAACCTGTTGGTGTTGTGAGATTTCTTACTGTGTTTACTCCAGTCCAACACCGGCATCTCCACATCATGACTACTCAGTGCCACTCAGGACACTGCACTGTCTAAGTCAAGAGCAAGGGGACGGTTCCAGCAACTGCTGCAGAAAGTTTTAAAATAACACCCAATGATCTAGCTTCTTGTGTCACCCATTGGTTTTATTCTATTTCTAGACTCTTTGTAGAAGGAACTAAATTCCTTTAAATTACGAAGTTAGTTTTAAATTTGTTACTGACAATGTTTAAATGTATCTATGGTAATTTCTGCTGCTGAGCTTTAAATGCTGCAATTCAACTGCTACTGCTTTACCCCATTGTAAAGATGACCAAAATAATCCCTCCCCTACTATTCCTCAGAATATCTAGGAAGTATCCTTTCAATCGGCACTTCAGCAAAAAGACCAGACAAAACAGCCAGCCAATTAATTATCTCGCACTTCCTCACACTTCCTAAACATCTCAGTGCACTTCACAGATAATAGTGAATTACTTTAAAGTGCACTCCCTGTGACAACTTAGTGTGTACAGTAAGATGTCATGCATCCAAGTTTGTAGACAGTGCAAAGATGGGGAGCATGCAAGAGGATCTAGGCAAGTGGATTGGCAAGAACGTGGCAGGTAGAACAAGTCTGAAACAAAGAAAAGTTCATAGAAACCTTACAGTGCAGAAGGAGGCCATTCGGCCCACCATGTCTGCACTGACAGCCATCCTATCCAGGCCTTATCCTCATAATCCCACATATTTACCCTGCTAATCCCTCTAACCTACGCATCCTGGGAAACTAAGGATCAATTTAGCACGGCCAATCCACCTAACCTGCATATCTTTGGACTGTGGGAGGAAACCGGAGCACCCGAAGGAAATCCATGCAGACACAGGGAGAACATGCAGACTCCGCACAGACAGTGACCCAACCGGGAATCAAACCTGGATCCCAGGAGATGTGAAGCAGCAGTGCTAACCACTGTGCTACCACTGTTGGCCTGAAATCTGAAATATTTTCTCTGCAGACCTGCTTAGTATTTTCCAGCATTCTCTGCAGACTTCATTTAAAAAATGATGATCATAGGAGGATATTGAGAGATCTCTTTGCCTTTCATGGGAATATAGTTTACAATGTCTGTTTGAACCACTGGCACAGAGAGATGGTAAGAAATGTGGTTCAAAGCTGAGCTGAAAGCCATGCGGCACTCCCACTGTCCTGAACCATAGTCTCGGTCTGGGTGAGATACGTGCTCGAGATCTGAAATGGAGGTGCAGTTCAGCTCGGGCAGTAATACAGGAGTCGCTGTGACCACTTAGACCAAAAGACAAGTTAGGTGCCATTTACCACCATCAGCAGCCCCTAGCACCATGTACCGAGAAGACAGTTGTCATATACATGATGTGCACTTCTTACTGTACATCTATTGACAGTACAAGATTGGCTAGCCATTGAGAGGGACATGGTGTGACGGGTTGAGTGGGTTCCTCTGTTACAGGGCAGTGTTCTCAGATGAGAGTCTGGGCAGCACCGTGTGGGGGTGGACCAGCCGGGATGCCTCTGACAGTTTTTGTTATCGGTAAACTCTGGGTCTGCAAGCTGTTGTTATTTGTTCTGTATCTATCTCTCTGGAGGTATATAGGCTAGCGTCATAAATACAACTGATATAAATATTGTATGTGCACACTTTTGCATCATACAGCCATAAACAATAGCAGAGGCACATTCAGAGGGCACAAAATCCTGGGAAAAACTTCACTCACTTTTCCAGCTCCAATGTCAAAACCATTTTAAACTGCTGTACTTTGACTATCTTTAATTAATTACAGGTAAAACAAGAACAGGAAGATCTAAAATGGAATCTAGATGATGTGCGTACCTTCATCTGCAACATGTGGACTTTATTACAGTGCTGTCTTTTGATTGGCCGACTGACTGCTGAAGCATTTCTCTGTATTTTTCCTATTCATGCATTTGTCACATTCACAGCACCGTCCCGGGGATGTTACATTGCACTGTCCCAGAGCGCACTGTCCCGGGGATGTTACATTGCACTGTCCCAGCGCGCACCGTCCCGGGGATGTTACATTGCACTGTCCCAGCGCGCACCGTCCCGGGGATGTTACATTGCACTGTCCCAGCGCGCACCGTCCCGGGGATGTTACATTGCACTGTCCCAGCGCGCACTGTCCCGGGGATGTTACATTGCACTGTCCCAGCGCGCACCGTCCCGGGGATGTTACATTGCACTGTCCCAGCGCGCACTGTCCCAGGGATGTTACATTGCACTGTCCCAATGCACACCGTCCCGGGGATGTTACATTGCACTGTCCCAACGCACACCGTCCCGGGGATGTTACATTGCACTGTCCCAACGCACACCGTCCCGGGGATGTTACATTGCACTGTCCCAGCGCGCACCGTCCCGGGGATGTTACATTGCACTGTCCCAACGCGCACCATCCCAGGGATGTTACATTGCACTGTCCCGACGCACACTGTACCAGGGATGTTACATTGCACTGTCCCAGCGCGCACTGTCCCAGGGATGTTACGTTGCACTGTCCCGACGCACACTGTACCAGGGATGTTACATTGCACTGTCCTAGCGCGGACTGTCCTGGGGATGTTACATTGCACTGTCCCAGCGCGCACTGTCCCAGGGATGTTACATTGCACTGTCCCAGCGCGCACTGTCCCAGGGATGTTACATTGCACTGTCCCGGGGATGTTACATTGCACTGTCCCGGGGATGTTACATTGCACTGTCCCGACGCGCACTGTCCCAGGGATGTTACTTGCACTGTCCTGGGGATGTTACTTGCACTGTCCTGGGGATGTTACATTGCACTGTCCCAGCGCGCACTATCCCGGGGATGTTACATTGCACTGTCCCAGCGAATTGGAGGAGGGCAGAAACCTCAGGGGGTTATAGGACTGGAGGAGACTGTAGAGATAGAGACTGTTATAGGGACAATATGAACAAAAGCCATACTGTGGATATACAATCCATGGACACTTGAACAGTACCGATGCGGTCACTCTTCAGTGAAGCTGCAACAGGACAGGGTGAGTCACCCATCAGTGGAGGCTGGAAAAGTCTGGGACATTGATGTGTTGGACAGCGCTCCCTGGGACGGGGGTCCCCGGGACAGTGCTCTGTAACGTCCCTGGGACAGCGCTCACCGGGACAGCACTCCCTGAGATGGTGCTGTGTAACATTCCCTGGACGGTGTTCGCTGGTACAGTGCTCCCTGGGACAACGCTCCCTGGGACAGCGCGCACCAAGACAGCATCCCCTGCGACGGTGCTGCGAGAAACAGTGCACAGAGAGCAGTGGTGAAAAAATTGAGACAGCATGTGACAAATGATGTTTTCCAGGGCTCATATTGGGACCTCCTTTTTATATCAATCTGAGTGAAAAATAGATTAATTTTGTTGATAAGGAACTACAAAAGGTCGTGAATGTAGCCCAATCCATCACGCAAACCAGCCTCCCATCCATTGACACTGTTTAGACTTCCTGCTGCCTCAGCAAAGCGGCCAGCATAATTAAGGACCCCACGCACCCCGGCCATTCCCTCTTCCACCTTCTCCACTAGGGTGGAAATCCCAGGAAGTTGTATAACTGAATACAGGAGGAGCGGACTGGGCAAAGGTGACAGTTGGAGTACAATGCGGGAAAGTGTGAGGTTATCCTTTTTGGACCCAAAAATAACAATCAGAATGTTTCTTAATGTTGAGAGACCAGCTACTGTGGGAAAGAAAGGGAGAGAGATGTCCAGGTGCATAGATTACCAAAATCTACTGAAGACAGTCAAAAACGCAACTGGAAAGTTGGCCTTTATTTCAAGAGGGCTGGAATACAAGAGAAGGAAATAATGCTTCAGAGCCATTTGTCAGACACTTCGGATTTTTATTTTTATGAGCTGCCTTCTTGAACCATTGCAGTTCCTGAGGTATAGATGCAGCCACATGCTGTGAGGGAGGGAGTTCCAGGATTTTGACCCAACGACAGTAATATATTTCCAAGTCAAGAAGTTGAGTGACTTGAAAAGAAAGTTGCAGGTGGTGGTGTTCCCATGTATCTGCTGATCTTCTCCTAGGTGCTAATGGTTGTAGGTTTGGAAGGTGCTGTCTACAGAACTGCAATCAGTTTTAGGCATTGCATCTCAGATCATTCCCTGTCTTCTGTTTTGCAGAGGAAAGTGCCACAGTCTGTTCAATTTTTCCTGGTGGTTATAACTTCTCAGTTCTGGTGTCATCCTTGTGAGTCATTTTTGCACCTTTTCCAGTGTCTATATATCATCTTAATAATATGGCAACCAGAACTGTGCACAGGATATGTGTTCTGTACGAGCTTAACTTTGCTTTCTTTTTTATTTCCATCCCTCTCGAAATTAACCCCATTCCTTGTTTTTTTTTTAATGATCTTATTAATCTTCATCGCTACCTTTACTGATCTGTGAGACTCTACCCCTACTTCTCTTTGTCCCTCTACCCCATTTTGATTCTTGTTATGCAAGAAATATGTGGCCTTCTTAATCTTTTAACAAATGTACCATCTCACATTTGTCTATATTGAAAGAGTACTCACTCTCTCCTTTCCCCTTCTGGGTATAGGATGTACAGTTAAAAAGTTTATGGATGGCACACAGATGCAGGAGCGGCATAGACTGACTGCTGAAATGAGTAGAGACAAGATAGATGTGAAACGATGCACCTTGAGAGAAATAACATGAAGAGGCAATCGAATCTAGATGGTATTATGTTGACAAGGGTGTACTTTGACAACTCCTTAAAGGCAGTAGGGTAAAATGATCAGACATTTATAAACTGTATTTGATACTTGGCTTTGAAAAGAAGAATAAGAAAGGTATGCAAAGGCTTTATGAGTCACAGAGCCAGAGTACTGTGTGTCCAATTCTGGGACAACACTGAAGCAGGATTCTTTTAATTCATTACGGGATGTGGGCATCGCTGGCTAGGCCAGCATTTATTGCCCATCATTTGTTAGATTTCAGAAGGTGGTGGCGAGCAGCTGCCTTGAACAGCTGCAATCCCTGAGGTGTAGGTACACCCACAGTGCTGTTAGCGAGGGAGTTTGCCGAGGTTATAAAGGAGGTTCACCAGGATAATACTAGGGATGAGGAACTTGAGTTATGTAGAGAAATTGGAAAAAGTGAAACTGTTCTCCTCAGAGAAAGTTAAAAGGAAACCTAAAATAAATGTCTAAATTGATGAGGAAATGTGATGGAGCAAGCGGGGAGAAACTGTTTCCTTTGATAGTTGGATTGGTAACCAGAGTTCATTGATCTAAAATAAATCACAAAGACACTAAATGAAAAATGAGAAATGTCTTCAGACAGAGGCTTGTTCTGATCTGGGACACATTACTTGAAAGGGTGGTGGAATCAATTCCATAGCAATTTTCAAATGACACTAGACATGGATTTGAAAACAACTAATTTTCAGTGCTATAGATGAAAGGTTAGACCATAGAACTAAATTGGATTGTTCTTTCAAAGAACCAACACATGCATGATGGGCTGAATGGCCTCCTCCTTTGCTGTAAGATGTTATAGTGAATGAGTTGGAGCATCATCCTTAGACTGCTAAATCTGGGTTTGCATCCAGCCTAGAAAAAAATCCTAGTTTCTACTTGTTGAAGGGAGATCTTGGGCATTGAAGAGGTTGTGGCGAAATGGTATTGTCATTGGATCAGAAACCCAGAGTAATGTTCTGGGAACCCATGTTCAAATCTCTGTCACTGCAGATTTTGGAATTTGAACTCAATAAAAATCTGGAATCAAATGTCTAATGGTGGCCATGAAACCATCATCAATTGTCGGAAAACTCCATCCGGTTCACTAATGTCCTTTAGGGAAGGAAATCTGCTGTCCTTACCTGGTCTGACCTACATATGACTCCAGGCCCAGAGCAATGTGGTTGACTCTTAATTAGTGATGGACGATAAATGCTGGTCCAGCCAGCGATGCCTATGTCCCATGAATGAATGAAAAAACAAAATAAAACTGCTTTTCAGTGGGATAAGGGCCAGAATATAATTCTGCTGTGGTGATTCACTGTCATCACTTAGGGATTGGAACTAGGATGCCTTTTGCCACAAAAATGAATGAAGATGATGGTCTGAGCATTGTCCAATGGACACAGATGTCCTTGTGATATGCCCAGTTTATATGGCAGCTTTTGGAATGTATTGAGCGATGGAGCAGCTGATCAGGTAGCAGGGCTTTGCTGTGGATCCCAGCCAAAAGGAAAGAGTTTCAGAATTCCTGCAAATCTCAGGGGCAAAGAGAAAAGACACGGCTGCCAAAGAAAGGTTTGCAGACCACCCACTGCCAGCTGCAGGCAAGAGTGTGACTCATTACAGGCTCTTTTCACAAGAAGTTGTGTAGGAAAACTGACTGAGAAACGCAACGTTTACAGCAAAGGAATAATTTCCCCTCTCGGTCAGCAGACATAGCTTTCTACATTAAACCCTGAGTCAAATGCTGCTAAATACTGCTTATTACATCATTTCCATCAGTATTATTCCCTCCTCCTCTGCTTAATCACCGTTGATTCTTATTGCTCTGCCTGGAAGCTCCTGTACTCACATATTGAGGCCATGTGAGCTGTCCTGACCCCTCTTCCTGCTTACAACTGTTGATGGACGATGTCATTGAGGAGGAGATGGGGAGGGTTTAATCAAGAAATTCCAGAGAGACTGACCCAAATGATGATAGGCAAGGCTGCCAGTGGTGGGGATGGGGGCACAAGGTGCAATCATTTGAGTGAGTGATTGTTGAATGGAGGGAGCTGCAGGGCTAGGGACAGGAAGCAGTAAAGCATGAAACAACTTAAAGTTTCAGTGTAACCGTAATTCCCTACAAAACTTCAATCTCCTTTTTAAGGTACGATTTTCCTTCCAACACATCCTTTTCCCTGACCTTCTTCATTACAAAGCATCAGGTGGCAACTTGCTCAGAGCTGGTGGTGGGAATCTCCCATTCCAAGGATGGTTCTGCCTCTGATGTTTTCCGCCATATTTAGCTAGACTGTTCTCTCCAAGTCACAGCTGTGAGGTCCTTCAATAGTGTGGAGATCAGGTGTAAGGCTGCACTGCTTCTCTCTTGGCACGTTACACCAAGGCGCATCCTTTGCTTCATTATTCTGGACAGAATTTACACACGTAGCCTTCACACTAATGCCATGTGCCTGAACAAACACCTGGACCTGCACCCTGCCCTGACCCCAGAACCTACACCCGTGCCTGTGCCAGTGCCCTGCAGTATCACCTATAAACAGCAAGCTAAGTTCCTTTTGTAGTGTCCTCCTATTGACCTACATTTGGGAAAGGAAGAAATCGTACAGTTTCCCCTTCCTGATCTCAACCTAGTGATCTCTTCCAGAGGGTTGTGTGTGGGTAACAACAGTCAAGTCCCCTGATGAGTGTCCCATGGTGAGGGCTGGGATTTGTCTGTGTTTGTGAATTGATAATGCTTATTTAAACCTAACATGCCTGTCCATCAGGAAGTCTGATTTCAGGAAGTGAGCTGAAATGTCCATGACAGAGTCAGCTTAATAAAATCCAGTATGAGACTGTTTCCTCAGCTCCAAGACCTCTGCCAACACCATTCTGGATGGAAGCCACTCCCTTTGTGTGGGAGGCATCTGGATCCCACTTGGGACACTCAAATACCAACTCCGCAGTTTCATTCTCGATTTCCACCGTTCATCAGCTCCAGCTTCTTGATGCTTGCAGTCTGTCTGGCACAAGGTCTCACTTGCCGTAATCTTTACGGACTTCTCCATATTTGCCTCTGGGCTCAAATGCTTGAAGTGTAAAATGATCACTCTCATCTTTAAGTTGTTTCATGCTTTACTGCTTCCTGTCCCTAGCCCTACAGCTCCCTCCATTCAACAATCACTCCCTCAAATGATTGCACCTTGTGCCCCCATCCCCACCAATGGCAGCCTTGCCTATCATCATTTGGGTCACTCTCTCTGGAATTTCTTGATTAAACCCTCCCCATCTCCTCCTCCTTTATTCAAGCCCAACTCTTGGACCAAGCTTCTGGTAACTCTTCCCATTCTCTCTTCCTTTTGTTTGAGCGGTGACACAGTGGTTAGCACTGCTGCCTCACAGCACCAGGGATCTGGTACCATTCCTGGCTTGGGTCACTGTCTGTGTGGAGTTTGCACATTCTCCCTGTGTCTGCGTGGGTTTCCTCCAGGTGCTCAGGTTTCCTCCCACAGTCTGAAAGACGTGCTGCTTAGGTACATTGGCTGTGATAAATTCTCCGCAGTGTATCCGAACAGGCACTGGAGTGTGGTGACTCAGAGATTTTGAAAGTAACTTCACTGCAGTGTTAATGTAAGCCTACTTGTGACTAATAAATAAACCTTAACTGATGTCTGTTTTCCATTACACTTATGTTAAATTTATTAGGCTATTTTACACTGAAGGTACTTTATACAAGTTCTTTCTGTGGAAGTATTACTGGATTTGAAAGCACTATTTCAAAGAATTTGCCAACTTATTCATTGTTCTGAATTATTAAAACTTCTGTTACAAATAACAGCCACTCTGGTCTTTCATTTGCTCTCAGTGATCCGTATGTGGCCCATTGGGAGAGAACTTAATGCCCTTTTAAAAGGAGGGAGAGAATTTGGGATGGAATAAATAGACATGGGCCCTGGGTGGAAAGTGGGCCTTTGAAATGTTGCTTGCTTTGTGTGAAGCTGCTGAGTCCTAATCAGTTTTCACTTCTCTCCAACAGGGTAACAATGATGATCTGATTCTCTCATGCTGCCTTCATTACTGTAAGGACAAGGCTAAGGATTTCATGCCAGTACACAAAGGTATCTGAGGTCTCTCTAATTCACAGAGCCATGCCCAGCTGCTCCCATTTGGGTTACAGACAGAGATTATTTGTTTGTGGACAGTGATTTGTTGACTCCAGCTGTGATTGTGTAGGGAGAGTAATGGCCTCAGAGTGTGAATGAGAGTCTGTCCCTGTACACTGAACACTGATAGAACTAGAACATCCTACAGTATTGCAGAACAGTGAACTAGGAATAGTGGATTTTTTAATCCAGTTATGAGACATGGGCGTCGCTGGCTGGTCAGCATTTATTGCCCACCCGAGTTGCCCTTGAGAAGGTGGTGGTGAGCTGCCTTCTTGAATCACTGCAGTCCATGTGCTGTGGGTTGACCCACAATGCCGTCAGGGAGGGAATTCCAGGATTTTGACCCAAAGGAACAGCGATATATTTCCAAGTCAGGATGGTTGAATGGCTTGAAGGGGAACTTGCAGATGGTGGTGTTTCCATGTATCTGCTGCCCTTGTCCTTCTAGATGGAATTGGTAGTGGGTTTGGAAGGTGCTGTCTAAGGTCTTTGGTGAATTGCTGCAGTGCATCTTGTAGATAGTACACACTGCTGCTACTGAGCGTGGGTGGTGGAGGGAGGGGATGTTTATAGATGTGGTGTCAATCAAGCAGGCTGCTTTATCCTGGATGATGTTAAACCTTTTGAATGTTGTTGGAGCTGCACCCATTCATGCAAGTGGAGAATATTCCATCACATTCTTGATGTGTTCCTTGTAGATGGTGGACAGGCTCTGGGGAGTCAGGAGGTGAGTTACTCACCGCAGGATTCCCAGCCTCTGACCTGCTCTTGTGGCCACTGTGTTTATGTGGTGAGTCCAGTTGAGTTTCTGGTCAATGGTAACCCCAAGGATGTTGACAGTGGGGGATTCAGTGATGGTTACACCATTGAGTATTAACTCAATGTATTTCAATGCTTAGTTCTTTAATCAGGCTCTGTTATTTCACCAAAATTGGTGGAAAGGCAAATTGTGCGGAGGGTGGGGAGAGTCTACAGAAGGATCTAGATAGGCTGGGCGAATGGGCCAAGAAATGGCAAATGGAATTTAATGTTGGCAAGTGCGAGGTGGTCCACTTTGGTAGGAATAATGGTAGGAAGGATTATTACTTACGTGGAGAAAAACTGCAGCAGGCGACGGTGCAGAGGGACCTCGGGGTCCTTGTGCATGAGTCGCAAAAACCCAGCTTGCAGGTGCAGCAGGTGGTCAGGAAGGCGAATGGGATGCTGGCCTTCATCGCGAGGGGGATTGAATATAAAAGTAGGGAGGTCTTGCTGCGGCTGTATAGGGCATTGGTGAGGCTGCAGCTGGAGTACTGTGTGCAGTTTTGAGTGCCGTACTTACGCAAGGATATTTTGGCCTTGGAGGGAGTGCAGAGGAGGTTTACTAGGCTGATACCGGAGTTGAGGGGGTTGAGCTATGAGGAGAGGCTGAATAAATTAGGCTTGTACTCATTAGAGTTCAGAAGAATGAGGGGAGATCTCATTGAGACGTATAAGATGATGAATGGGATGGATAGGATAGAGGTGGAGAGACTCTTCCCGCTCAGAAAGGATAGTAGGACTAGGGGACATAGCCTCAAGATAAAGGAGGGGCGGTTTAGAACGGAGTTGAGGAGGAACTTCTTCACTCAAAGGGTGGTGAATCTCTGGAATTCTCTGCCAGTTGAAGTGGTGGAGGCTACCTCGCTAAATATTTTTAAGAAGCGGGTTGATGGGTTTTTGATAAGAGAGGGGATTAAGGGTTATGGGGAGAGGGCGGGAATGTGGAACTGAGCAGCGACAGATCAGCCATGATCTTATTGAATGGCGGGGCAGGCTCGAAGGGCTAGTTGGCCTACTCCTGCTCCTATTTCTTATGTTCTTAAACTTTGCTTGAACAATAGAGCCAGAAGAGGAGGAAGGAGTTCAGCAAATGTCTGATACCTGCTCTAGCTCCCCAATAGCACCCTCATCTCCAACTCAGAAGGTTGTTGTTCAGGTCCCACACAACTGTCTTCAGCTCACAATATCAGTCAGACATTCCCCAGACAGTACTAAGGGAGATCTGTCTTTCAAATGAAACATTAAACTGAGGATCTATCCACTTGTCAGGTGCATGTAAAAGATCCCACAGCCACGATTTGAATCAGAGCAGTTTGTTCTCCATAGTATCCTGTGTCAATATTTATTCCTCAACCAAAACGATCTGCTCATTATCACAGTGCTACTTGTGCAGAAATTGGCTGCTGTACTTCCTACAACAGTGACTACATTTCCAAAGTACTTCATTGTCTGTAAAATGCGTTTTGAGATGTCCTGAGTTTCTGAAAGCTGCTGTAGAAATACACACCTGTTTTTCTTTCATCTGTCAGATTTGTGATGTTAAAGTGAATATACAAGGCCTTTGTATCACACCATAAGCAAAATAAAATCATTGTCTCTGTGACACTATAGATCCATAGAAAAGTTACAGCACACAAGGAGGCCATTCGGCTCATCTTGTCTTTGCCAGTCCAAGGACACCCAGGTGCCTTTTCCAACCTCACCTTCCTGCACCCGGCCCATCGCCCTGTAGCTTACAGCACTTAAAGTGCAGATCCAGGTACTTTTTGAAAGAGTTTAGGGTCTCTACCTCCACCAGCAACTCAGGCAGCGAATTCCACACACCCACCACCCTCTGGGTATGAAAGTTCTACCTCATGTACCCTTTACACCTACTGTCACTTAGCTATGTCCCCTGGTTCTAGAATTCTCCGTCAAAGGAAACAATTTTATCCTATCCACGCTATCATTTCCCCTCATAATGTTGTACATCTCTCTTAAGTTACCCCTCAGCCTTCTTTGTCCCAAGGAAAATAACTTCAACCTATCCAATCTCTCCTCATAGCTACACTTTTCTAGCCCTGGCACCATTCTTGTAAACCTCGCCTGCACTCTCCAGAGCAATTACATCCTTCTGTAATATGGTGATCAAAATGCACACAATGTTCTAGTTATGGCCTCACCAATGCTATACACAATTCCAACATTATATCCTTACTGTTATATTCTCTACCTCTGCCAATGAAGGAGAGCATTCCATCTGCCTCCTTTACAACCTTGTCTGTGTGAACTGCTGCCATTAGGACCCTGTACACTTCATGTATCCTTCTTCGTATATTCTCATTTATTGTGTACTCCCAGTAACTGTTTGATGTCCCTAAATGCACGAGGACTCCAAGGTCTCACTGAGTATCTGCCTCTATCAATTTACACCCATTCAAATAATAATCTGCATTCCTATTATTGCTACCCAAGTATATAACCTCACATTTATCCACATTATACTGAACCTGCCATGCAGATACCCACACACTCAGCCTGTCCAAATCACGCTGAAGCATCTCTGCATCCTCCTCACAGCTCACCCTCCCACCCAACTGTCATCTGCAAGTTTGGAGATAATCATTCAGTTCCCCCGTCCAAATTATTAATATGTAATGTAAACAGCTGGGGTCCAAGCACACAGATTCCCACAGTACCTCATTGCAGAATGTAAATGAGCAAGTTTGAATTGACCTCTGTCTGACCCCAGTCTGAGAACGATCAGGAGCCAGTGTGTGGAGGGTGGCTATGTTTGCCCTGTTAGTTGTTTTCTGTATAATCAATACATCTCAAAAACCTGGTGAACAGATACACTTTGACCTGAGGAAGAACTGTTTAGTTTTCCCTGAAGGTGTGGATATATCATAGTGTCATAGGGTCACACAACACAGAAACAAGTCCTTTGGCACACTGTGTCGATGCCAACCATCAAATACCATCTATATTAATCCCATTTACCAGCACTTGGATCATAGCCTACTGTGCTTTGGTGATCTCATTGCTCGTCCAGATGCTTCTTAAATGTTGCCAGAGTCTCTGACCGACACCCCCCCACCCCAAGACAGCATAATGCATATTTCTCCACAGATCCTCTCTTAACCACTTACCCCTCACCTTAAACCCATGCCCTTTTGTCTTAGACACCTTTGCTATGGGAGAAAGATTCTTGTGATTTATCTATGCTTCTGATAATTTTGTCCACCTCTATCAGATCCCCCTCAGCCTCCTCTACTCCAGGGAAAACAACCCCAGCCTATCCAGTCTCTCCTCATAGCTGAAACTTTCCATCCCAGACAACATCCTGGTGAATCTCCTCCAATGCAATCATGTCCTTCCGATAGTGTGGTGACCAGAGCTGCACACAATATTCCATCTGTGACCTAACCAATGTTTTATAAAGTTGCACCAAGACCTCCCTGCCCCTATATTCTATGTTCCGGCTAATGAAGGCAAGCATTTCGTATGCCTTCTTCACCACTCTATCTACCTGTGTTGCCACCTTCAGGCATCTAAAGGCCTGTACACCAAGGTCCCTTTGTTCCTCAATACTCCCTATGGACCTACCATTCATTGTGTATATCCTACCTTTATTATACTTCCCAAAATGTACACATACATCAGGGTTAAATTCCATCTGCCGTTGCTCTGCCCAATTTACCATCTGATCAATGTCAGTCTATAGCCTCAGACTACCCTCCTCACTGTCAACAACACCACCAATTCTCGTATGATCAGCAAACTTACTAATTAAATACATTCACACCCAAGTCATTAATGTATAGAACAAACAGAAAAGGTCCCAGCTCCAATCCCTGTGGTAATCACTCTTCACAGTCTTCCAATCACAAAAGCAACCCTCCAACATCACTCTATGCCTCCTATTAACAAGCCGATTTTGGATCTAGTTTGTTTTCTTGCCTGGAATCCCTTGGGCTCTTTTGAGACAGCCTTCCATGTGGGACCTTGTCAAAGGCCTTACTGAAGTCCATGTAAACTACATCAACTGTGCCACCCTCAATGTATTTAGTTACTTTTTCAAAAAACTAAATTAATGTAGACAGGATCTCCCACCAACAAATCCCAGCTGATTATCCCTGATCCCTTGCCTTTCCATACATTGATTAATTCTGACCCTCAGAATTTTTTCCAATAATTTCTCCACCACTAATGTTAGACTAACTGGCCTGTAATATCTGGCTTATCCCTGCTGCCCTTCTTGAATAAAGGTACCGCATTAGCTGTCCTCCAATCATTTGGCTCTTCACCTTTGATGTGGAGATACTGGCGTTGGACTGGGGTAAACACAATAAGAAGTCTCACACCATCAGGTTGAAGTCCAACAAGTTTATTTGGTAGCATAAGCCACTAGCTTTTGGAGCACTGTCCCTTCATCAGGTGAGTGGGAGTTCTATTCACAAACAGGCATATAAAGACAAACTGAATTTACCAAATAATGGTTGGAATGCACGTCTTTACAGGTAATCAAGTCTTAAAGATGCAGACAATGTGAGGGGAGAGAGAGTTAAGCACAGGTTAAAGAGATGTGTATTGTCTCCAGCCAGGACAGTTAGTGAGATTTTGCAAACCCAGCCAAGTCGTGGGGGTTACAGATAGTGCGACATGAACCTGAAATCCCTGTTGAGGCCGTCCTCGTGTGCGGAACTTGGCTGCTATCTGCTCAGCGACTCTGCATTCTTGTGTCGTGAAGGCTGCCTTGGAGAAAGTTTACCCAAAGATCAGAGTTGAATGCCCATGACCACTGAAGTGTTCCCCAACAGGAAGAGAACAATCTTGCCTGGTGATTGTCGAGCGGTGTTCATTCATCCATTGTCGTAGTGTCTGCATGGTCTCCCCAATGTACCATGCCTCTGGACATCCTTTCCTACAGCGTATCAGGTAGACAATGTTGGCCAAGTTGCAAGAGTATGTACCATGTACCTGGTCGATGGTGTTCTCACGTGAGATAATGGTATCTGTGTCGATGATCCGGCTTGCAGAGGTTGCTGTGGTAGGATTGTGTGGTGTTGTGGTCACTGTTCTCCTGAAGGCTGGGTAGTTTGCTGCAAACAATGGTCTGTTTGAGACTGTGCGGTTATTTGAAGGCAAGAAGTGGGGGTGTGGGGATAGCCTTGGCGAGATGTATGTCTTCATCAATGATATGTTGAAAGCTTCAGAAAAGATATTGTAGCTTCTCCGCTCCAGGGAAGTACTGGATGACGAAGGGTACTCTGTCCACTGTGTCCCGTGTTTGTCTACTGAGGTCGGTGCGGTTTTTCGCTGTGGCTCACCTGATGAAGGGGCAGCAATGTGGGGATGGCTCCCACTCACCTGATGAAGGGGCAGCACTCCGAAAGCTTCTGGTTTGTGCTATCAAATAAACCTGTTGGACTTTAACCTGGTGTTGTGAGACTTGTTACAGTCTTCAGCTGTGGCCAGTGAAGATTTCAATATTTCTGTCATGACCCCTACAATCTCCTCCTTTACCTCCCATAACAGCCTGCGAAACAGCTCATCAGGCCCTGGGGATTTCTGCACCTTCATTCCTGCTAAAACATCTAAAATCTCCTCCTTATTAATCTTAGCGTGCTCAGGATTTCATTGTCCCAACTGAAATCTTCAGCTGCAATATCTTTCTCCTTAGTGAATACAGTGGAAATATTAATTTAAAATGTTGCCCAAGTCTTCTGGCTCCAGATACATATTGCCCCTTTGATCTCTAATGGGCCCAACTCTTTCCCCCGGTATTCCTCTTGCTCTTAAGATACTTATAAAATGCCTTGGGCTTTTCCTTAATCTCTCTGGCAATGATATTTTGTGACTCTCCTTCCCCTCCTAATTGCTTTTTTAAGCACCCTTTCCCCTCCCACACTCTGTTCTCCTAAAGAACCTACCCTATTTTTAGTGCTATATACTTACTACATGCTTTTTTTTCCTTTATCAGACTCTCACTTTCTCTTGACATCACTCTTCTCTTCACTCTTCAAGGAACACCTTGGTCCTGAACACACACTATTTCACTTTTTAAAAACTCCCACTTTCCAAATGCAGGTTTCCCGGTAAGTAGCTGCTCCCAGTCTATGTTTGCCAGATCCTGTTTAATGATATTGAAATTGGCTTCTCCGATTCAGACACTTGATTTCTGGACTATCCTTATCCCTTTCCAGAATTACTTTGAAACTTAGAGTTATGGTCACTATCCAGAAATGCTTGTTTACTGACACTTTGACCACTCGCCTGATTTCATTCCTGGAATTAGGTCAGCACTGTCCGATCCCTAGTAGGGCTATCTATATACTGGCACAAAAAAACTTTCTCCTGGATGCATTTTAAGAATTCTACTGCATCGAATCCTTTCACACAAAGGTGATTCCAGTTAATATTGGCAATCCCCTCTTACTATAATCCTATTTGTCTCACACCCACCTGTGATCTGCTGCTGTATCTCGCTCTGACTGTTGGAAGGCCTATAGTATAACCCTAGCAATGTGATTGCCCCTTTTTTATTTATAAGCTCCACCCATATGGTCTCATTTGAAGAGCCTTCTAAAACATTCTCCCTCACTACTGCAGTGATAGTCTCGTTTATCAGTAACAGTGTTCCCCTACCCCCCCTTCATCTCACATTCCCCTCCCTAATCACACCTGAAGCTTCAACACTCTGGAATGTTGAGTTGCCAGCCCTGCCCATTCAACCATGTCTCAGCGATTGCAACAATACCATATTTCCATGCACTGATTAAGGCTTCAGGATATAGATTCTGGAAGTTTTTAAGAATGTGTTGGTGGAATTGATGTTTTGTCGGAATAGTTGGATTGACCTGACGCCTCCTCACTGAGATGGAAGCTCTAAATGCAAAGATGTATAATTTTCAGCACTGTAGTTAGAGAGGAGCAGCCAGGCAGAGAGGACAAGCTGTGTAATTGTTGTAATGTTGAGTTAGCAGAGTGTGGCATAGAAGTCTCCTCGACTGAGTGCCCTCTTCACTTGCAAGTTTTCTTCTTGTCCTTGGCCACCTGTTCCTGCCTTGGCTGGTGAGAATTTGAAAGACAGCGTTTATGAAACACTCTGAAACACTCGGGGAGAGGGTCTGAAACACTCTGCTACACTCGGGGAGAGGGTCTGAAGCTGATGTTCAGATACACAATGTGCAGTTGTTGCTTGAAAAACCTTTCATTGAGTAGGATCCTGACACCAAGAGGAAGAAAATCCCACAAGTACAAAACAAACCTCACTGCACACAGTCAACTAAACACCTTATATCACACCCCGTATCACCCAGTGAAAAACTGTAGTGATAGGCAATATAGTTTCCGGTAAGCCTGAAGGTGATTGAAACACACTGAGACAGTGCACCTTACAGAGACTGGACAGGGTAACATTGAGACAGTGCACCTTACAGAGACTGGACAGGGTAACATTGAGACAGTGCACCTTACAGACAGTGTACAGGGTAACGTTGAGACAGTGCACCTTACAGACAGTGTACAGGGTAACGTTGAGACAGTGCACCTTACAGAGACTGGACAGGGTAACATTGAGACAGTGCACCTTACAGAGACTGGACAGGGTAACACTGAGACAGTGCACCTTACAGACAGTGTACAGGGTAACACTGAGACAGTGCACCTTACAGACAGTGTACAGGGTAACACTGAGACAGTGCACCTTACAGACAGTGTACAGGGTAACACTGAGACAGTGCACCTTACAGACAGTGTACAGGGTAACACTGAGACAGTGCACCTTACAGACAGTGTACAGGGTAACACTGAGACAGTGCACCTTACAGACAGTGTACAGGGTAACACAGACAGTGCACCTTACAGACAGTGTACAGGGTAACACTGAGACAGTGCACCTTACAGACAGTGTACAGGGTAACATTGAGACAGTGCACCTTACAGACAGTGTACAGGGTAACACTGAGACAGTGCACCTTACAGACAGTGTACAGGGTAACACTGAGACAGTGCACCTTACAGACAGTGTACAGGGTAACACTGAGACAGTGCACCTTACAGACAGTGTACAGGGTAACATTGAGACAGTGCACCTTACAGACAGTGTACAGGGTAACATTGAGACAGTGCACCTTACAGACAGTGTACAGGGTAACATTGAGACAGTGCACCTTACAGAGACTGGACAGGGTAACATTGAGACAGTGCACCTTACAGTGTACAGGGTAACGTTGAGACAGTGCACCTTACAGTGTACAGGGTAACAGTGAGACAGTGCACCTTACAGACGCTGTACGGGGTAACAGTGAGACAGTGCACCTTACAGACACTGTACAATGCACTTTGTGGACAATCTTGAGAGTTTTTTTGTGTTTTCAGGGTGTTCTGGGTAGCTGACCTGACAATCTTTCTCTTTTGCTGCAGATGAGCCCATTCGCTTGCGTCGTGATGTTGTGTTGTTGACAGATGACCGAAATATGAGAGTGAAGGCTTTAACTCGCAACGTGCCTGTTAGAGCCATCCCTGTGTTTCTGAAATGGGCTAAAGTGGGATGAAGAGATGGAGCCAGGAAAAACTCTCATCCTCTGGATTCCAATGAGCATCGTCTAGAGCCCCAGAGCTCGGCAGTGGCAACCCACCCCTCCATTAAAAAGCTAACATTAAGAAATGACGAGAATCTATATGCAGTAGAAGATTGTGATTGGTTACTAGGAAAAAAAACAGGCCAGCTGAAGAGGCAGGTCTTGCGATGGGACATCTAAATGGGTGTTTTTAGGAGCGAGCTAGTCACGGTGGGTTAATAGAGTGAAAGGACAGGTTAGTGAGAGGGAGCTTCTTTAAACTGTGGAAGGAAAGGACTCCTTCCCTGGTGGAGTTTTTTGTGGATTGTTTTGTGACAGAGGTGGAATGATCCACTCTGCTTGGCACGTGTCTGTCAACCCAATCCATCCTGAATCCTTGTCAGATCAGAGGCAAAGAGGAGGGGAGAGAGGGACACCGGCTTCGATGATTTGATTCACTGCTGGTTCTGTGATGTCATTTTTTTGGCAGGAGGAATTTCACATAAAGAAAGAAAAGTTTAAATAATTTACAATAAAATGAGTCTCGAGTGACCTTGAGAAAGGCCTCAGTGTAAGGTTAGCATAAACCAAGGCAACTTTTAACGGTCATGTTAGGGGTCAGAGTCAAGTTATTACAGATAAAGGTGGCTTTTAATTAGCCTTGTATAAAGAGATTTCTGGCAGCAGCCTATCAGGTTGGTAGTGTGTGCTTAGTCCGCCAGGTCTTTGCAGGATGGGGATTGTAGAATTACCAGGTTTAAATGGAAGGCTATTTTATTGGTAAGGTTTCCTGTCTCCCTGTGTGTTTGCACTGTAATCTGGTGAGTCAGACATAAGGCAGTGTGTGTGTTATATGAGCAGCTCCTACGTGAGCTGGTAGCAAACGAGCTGCCCTTTCACATGCTGCTCGATGCCCAAGACCTTTGGCATTTGGGGGGAGTTAGTAATAATTCTGCCTTGCAAAATACCAGTTAGAGGCAGCCAGAGTGGGGTTCAGTTACACTGCAGGGCCAATGATCGAGATACCTGGTGCCTCCTAATATCTCGTTGCTGCCAAGCTATCATGTAGCTGGGACAGCTACTCAACTTTATGAACTTAACACGGCGCTCAGTGCTATTTTAGCTGGGAAAGTCTGCATTGATGCTGGGGACTCGGCCCCTTTTACACAGCAAATAAATTTCAAAAATTAGTTTATTTTAAATATTTCAGAACTTGTTTTTCATTGTGTGTGTGTTTTTTTAATAGTCTTAGCTAGTTAGATTTGGGTTATTGGTAGCCAGGTATCTGGATTTGGTTTTAGTTATAGCTGAGTGCCTTTATTGAATAGAGGAAGCTTTTGGTTTTAATGCAGTGGGAATGAGTTCAATTTAAGTTAACAGGTGTGTGTGCGTGCGTGTAAAATTCTTCAGTGTGTTATGTTGCTCTGCAGTAAATCATAAGTTAGTTTGATAGCTAATAGCTTTTGTCCAGTGTCACAAACAGCTGATGACAATTCTCTTGGCCGTATTGTAGACACATTGCCATGTAGAAGACAGTTACAGTGTTTAACAGTAACTAGTATTCCTGTAACTAGCAGTCCAATAAAACGGAAGTGAAAAGACATGACTGTAACCGTTTAATTGCTATTTGGTGTTTTATAGAAACAAGTTTCACCGTGAAAATGTTTTTTGTTCATTTACAAAAATACAATTATAGAAACACTATCCACTGAAGCACTTTATACAGACTGATTTAAAATATAAACAGTACAATTACATGCAATAAATACATTCATTTTAATGCAAAAAGAATTTATAAAAATACTGTTATTTTTGTATTGCAACATTATGTGAATTGTATTTTGGCTTTTTAAAAATTGTTTTTTAAAAAAATATTTGGGTGGGAGTCTGTATAGACCGACTTTGGTTCCACAGAATTGAGAATCTTGGTGTCACAGGGACACAGGCTGAAATTGTGCATGCATTTCCCCCCCACCCGCCTCCAATCGGAGCAGACAAAATAGGTCATCTCTACAAATCCCTGCAAAAAACACTAAAGTAACATTACTGGCAAGTTGCATCTCATGCTAAAATACTGCATTTAATAAGTGATTTAATAACCGGACAGACCGCCAATCTCCAACTTTATCCCGTGTTTATTTGAAGGAACCGATTTCTTACCCGTTCCATGTTCTGATCTCTGCAAAGTCCCAAGCGGATTGTCAAGTACAAGATCACTTTGTAACACTTTATCTTGTTCCGTTTACTGCATCGGCATTCACCAGGCATTGTGTCTGATTTACAGATTCATTCTATCTTTCTAATGAGAGATGTGACTACTAAAATCTCAGTGGGCCTGAATCCGAATCAGACACGGCATCTCAACCGAAACCGCTGCTAAAGTGAGTGAATCCTTTTAGTGGGATCCCTATTGATTGTCACTGTTACAGGGCCCAGGCTTCATCCTTTTAACGTTTTAGAATGGCTAAAAAAAGTGTGCAGAGGCCCGGAGTTCACAAGCTCCTGGCTTCAGTGTGGTTCATGTGGCGGGATAAAGTTTAGAAATTACACAACTTCAGAAACACGATTAAAAAACAATAATTGAAAACTAATAAATCTCCCTCATACCCGGGAACTCTGTGCCACTGCTTCCAACTGTTAGGGAAGCGGGAACATCTTCCCCAAGTCCTGACCGGGACCCTCTGACAGCAGGGACCCCCCCCCCCGCCCTCAGCTGGGACCCCCTGAACCGGGACCCCAACTCAAAGCACTCCGTCAACTCCTTGAACAGTTCAACCTCAGTCTCCGGGTTTCCGCTAGTGGTTCCTCCCGTTTCTGGACAAATCCCAGTTTCACAGTGAGCCAGATACAATCCCGGGACCCCCCCCCCTTTCCCAACCCCAGGGTTTCCCCCGCCCCACTCCCCTTGTTCACCCCCCCCCCCCCCCCCCCCGGGTTACTCTGTACCCTGGCTCGGTTGCTGGAGTCGTTTCGATGTCCTGAGTTTCTGATTCCCGGGATTGGGATTGACTGACAACCCCCCTGGGGAGGGTGGGGGGTGGATAGACCCAGAGAGTACAACAAGAAGCCCAGCACCCCCTCCCCTTCCCCTGGCAGCCCCTGAGGCGGTTATGGGGGGGCGAAAGAGTCCAGAGTCTTGGAGTCATTGGATAAATGTGGGGATTGAGTGAGGATTTCTGCCGCTTTCTCCTGGCTGAAAGCCAGATGTTCGGCGGTGAATTTGGTCAGGGGGTAAATATTATCGGTAAAGTCTATCTTTGGCTTGCAGTCGGCTGTGTGCATCTTCATGTGGCTGATGAGGTTTCTCTGCTGGGCGAATTTACCCCCACAGATCTGACATTCGTACGGTTTCTCTCCGGAGTGAATTCTCATGTGTTCGGTGAGTCTGTACTGGCGGGTAAAGCGCATCCCGCACGCTTCACAGGCAAAGGGTTTCAGACCCAGGTGACTCCTCATGTGGCGGGTCATGGTGCCTCTCTGGGTGAACTTCTTGCCGCAAATACTGCAGGGGTAGGGCCGGGTTAACCAGTGTGTTTTCTCATGCTGCCTGAGTGTGGCTGGGTCTTTGTAAGATTTCTCACAGCTGGAACAGCGGTACGGCCTTATCATCTCCCCCAGGTTAGGGGCACATTTCTCCAGGTAGGGGCTGCTCTGTTCCAGCTCCTTGTGGAACAGATCTTCCTCTGTGTGACTCTCCACATGGGCGTTCAGCTGCTCCGAGTTGGGAAATCCTTTCCCGCAGGGAATGCAAACATACAGATTGTCCCCAAAGTTTTCTGGCTCATAGCTGATGTGGCTGCAGTGATAGCGCTCCATGCTGGCTGAAGCACACGGCTCATCGCTGCTGCTGTCCTCGCTGCTGCTCTTCTCATCTTCAGCCTCATCGCAGGGCTGAGCGGGGAACCTGCCCTCTGCCTTCCCCTGCTGACCCTCTGCTTTCCCCCCTTTGCTCCGCTCACAATCTTCCACAAAGTGACTGAGTGGTTCCTGTTTCAGCCACTTGGACATCACATCCTCCTGGCTTTCGCTCCTGTTTTTGCCTTCAGTGGCCAGGTGATTCCTGAAGACTCCCCTGTCCTGAGCTGTTGCCTCATCCGCTTCCAGGGCCCCGCCGGGGGCAGACGGCGGCTCTTTGTAAGATGCCCCATTGGTGAGGACGGAGACACTGAGGGGAGGACTGTTGTGTCTGGACTGAGCCTCTTCCTGCTGCACTGAGGAACTGAGCGGGCTTCTCTTGGACAAATCCAGGCCCAGCATCTGGGAAGGGTTCTGTTCAGAGAGGCACAGCTCCTGAGTGTGGAGCCGGTTACCCTGAGAGTTTGGGGCGTACAGCTCCCCGGAATGTGTGTTGATGCTTTGCACCGGTTGGTTGTCCAGGAGCCTGGAGGCCACAGAGTAACAGGACTGGATGACGGGGGTGGATGTCCTGTAGCCTCGGCCCAGTTTCCCATAGGAGGAGAAGCCAGTTCTGATGTGGAAATAGGAGCCGTTGTGTTTGAGCTTCTTCTTGCAGAGAGTGACCAGGTCAGGAAGCTGGAGGTAGCTCGCAGCCGCCAGTATAGCTCCCAGATTCTGCTCCTGGCTTTGCTCCGCTTCGTTTAAGCGGCCGGTGTAAATATAATCCAGCACAGTCCGGAATATCCCGGGACTCACCATCTCCGGGTCCAGGTTCACCAGGTTATCATGAACCACCAGGGATTTCAGGTAAAGGCTACTGGCCGCCAGAATATTCTTGTGAGCCCGAAAGAGCGCGTTCTGGACCACAATAATCACATCGCACAGGAAACCTTTGGTTCGCTGCCGGTTGAGTTGTAGCAGGAGCTGTTTGGCATGATTCGGCATCTCCATGGAATCCAACATTGGCATCATTCTGCCACCTTCAACACAAAACCAAAGAGTTAGAGCAGCAAGAGAGAGAGCAACTGGAACCCAGACCCCTGCCAGCCCCAGACAGCCCAGCCCCAGACAGAGCCCAACTAGACCCCAGACAGCCCAGCACCAGAGCCCAACTAGACCCCAGACAGCCCAGCACCAGAGCCCAACTAGACCCCAGACAGCCCAGCACCAGACAGACCCAACCAGACCCCAGACAGCCCAGCACCAGACAGACCCAACCAGACCCCAGACAGAACCCTCCCAGACAGACCCCTGCCAGCCCCAGACAGCCCAGCCCCAGACAGACCCCAACCAGACCCCTCCCAGACAGAATCCTGCCAGACAGACCCTTGCCAGCCAGAGCCCACACAGACAGCCCCCGCCAGCCCCCCCCCCGAACCCCATCAACACACACACCTCAGCCCCCCCCCCCCTCTCTGATACACACCTCAGCCTCAGACCCCTGAGTGAGTGAGGCTCCTGGGCTGGGGGTGGGAGTGGCTGTGGGGGTGGGGGGAGTCTGTGGGTGAGCTGAGAGCTGTGGGTGCAGCTCGGAGCTGCCGCCCTCCCGCCTCTCTCTCAGACACACAGCGATGCCGGATCCCCGCAGCTGAAGTTTGACTGTGGTGAAAGTTTGTTAAAGGACCCTGACTGTGAGAGGCTGCTTAAAGGAGCCGCCCCGCCTCCCAGTGTGTACAGAGTGAGGGAGCGGGATGTCCCTGATGGGGAGGGAAGTTACTGGGTTCAGGGAAGCAGGTTCTTTAGTTGTATTTACAGAGTGAAGCCAGTTACCTTCCAGCACAGAGGACTTTCCTGGAGTCCCAGCCGCAGCCTGTGTCCTGCCCGTTTGACCAGGGAAATGATGCCACCTCCCTTTTTAAATGTGAGTGGAGATGGTGCAGGGGGAGGGGAGGGGGGGGTCACATCACAACCCCTTGTGGGCACTTCCAAAAATTACATCATTTACAGGCCTTATATTTTTATTTACCCGCGACAACCACACAATCTGTTAACACTTTCAGTTCCATTGCCTCTGCGCCATCCTGCTAGAGTCTCCCCCACCCCCTCCCCCTCCCCCCGAAACCCTGCAGGATCTGTTGCTATACACACACAACCCCCAAACTACAGGGACCCCTCCCCATAAAACCGGCAGGATCTCCCAAAACTCCAGCACCTCCCTCTCCCACCCACCCACCCACCCAGACACAATTACTGTTGCGATCGGCACAAGGGTGACAGTACAGCAATATTCCAATCAAACCCTCTCTCTGTATGTCTCTCTCTGTCTCTCTCACTCACTCTCTCTCTCTTTGTGTCTCTGTCTCGCTCTGTCACTCACTCTCTGTCTTTCTCTCTCCCCGTATTTCTCTCTCTCTCTCTCTGTGTCTCTGTGTGTGTCTCTATCTCTCTCTCTCTCTCTCTGTCTCTGTGTGTGTCTCTCTCTCTCTCTGTCTCTGTCTCTAACTCTGTCAGTTCTACCCTCGGCAGTAGCTCTCTCCCGGCGGGACAATCTCCATCCCGTTCCCGGAGCGCCCGGTTCTGGGAAACTTTCCCCCAATCGCTTCACTTGGAGCGGATTCAGCAAAGGGCCAGAGCGGAGCGGGGACAGAGACAGAGACACACAGAGAGACAGAGACACCCACAGGGACAGGGACAGAGAGACCTCCCCACCCGGCTGCAGGCTCCGCTCTCCCTCCCGCTGTCCCCGGGTGAAGCGGAGCCGGAGGCCGGGCAGAGAGAGCGGGGGAGCGGCAGCGCTTACCTGGAGGCTGCGGCTGTGTCCCGGGGAGCGGGATGATCATCACAGCGAGAGAGAGCCAGAGACTGAGGCTGATAGACAGAGGCTGTGCCCCTTTACACAGGAGGGAGAGAGGGGAGGAGGGAGAGGGAGGGAGAGAGGGGAACAGGGAGGAGAGAAGTGAGAGAGGGGGCAGGGAGGGAGAGAAAGGGGAGGAGAGAGAGGGGAGGGAGGGAGAGAGAGGGAGGGGGCAGGGAGGGAGAGAGGGGAGGAGGGAGAGGGGAAGAGGGGAGTTACAAGGGACAAAATGGGCTGATGAAGGGTGTAGCACAGATGGAGGATTTGTGGAGCTGAAGATGAGTTTGGAGGTGAGGGAGAGTTATCTGGGGGTTGAGGGGATTTTCTGAGGGGAATAGGGAGGAGGGGTTGAGGGTGAGTGGGTTGTGTTTTCAGGGCCTCACAGAGCTGGAGAGGTGGATCTGAGTCTGACCCCCAGACAAACTCCTTCAACTCCATATCCAGGTGTGCTCAGGAGTGGCCCAAACCCCCACCCCCTCCCAGACCCCGACCCCCTCCCCCACCCAAATCCCCGCCCCCCCTCCCCCACCCAAATCCCCGCCCCCTCCCAAACACTCTCCCAAACCCCAACCCAAACCCCCTCCTATCCCCTCCCAAACTGCCTCCCCTCCCAGACCCCCTCCCGCTCCCAGACCCCCAGCCCAGGCTGAACCAGGTCCACAGTGCGGCTCCAGCAACTCCCCAAGAAACACTCCCCACTCCCCCCACCCCCCGTCCCAGACCTAAGCCCAGCTCTGTGAGGCATTTTCTCACCCTGTATCCGTGTGTGTGTATGTATGTGTCCCTGTCTGTCTATCTGTGTGTGTGTGTCTCTGTGTGTGTGTATGTCCCTTCTACCTGGCGTGTGTGCGGGGGTTGGGGGAGCATGGGGGGGTGGTGACTCTATCATTCTGTTAATGTTTCCATCAGTCTGGATGTGTTTTCCTGTAAGTGCAACTGTGAGACACTCTCTCTCTCTCTCTCTCTCTGTCTCTCTCTATCTCTGTCTCTCTGTCTGTCTCTCTCTTCTCTCTGTCTCTCTCTCTATCTCTGTCTCTCTCTCCGTCTCTCTCTATCTGTCCCTCTCTCTATCTATCCCAGAGCCAGTGCCCAGCCAATTCCCCAGCAGTACCCAGAGCCTGTGCCAGTGCCCAGAGCCCAGAGTGCCCAGCCAGTGCTCAAAGACAGTGCCCAGAGCCAGTGCCTAGCACCCAATGACCAGAGCCCAGAGCACCCAACCAAAGCTGATGCCCAGAGCACCCAGCCAGAGCCTAGGGTCAGAGCCCAGAGCCCAGAGCACCCATCCGAAGCCAATGCCCAGAGCACTCAGCCAGTAGCCAGATCCCAGAGCATCCAGCCAATGCCCAGAGCCAGTGCCTAGCACCCACAGCCAGTGCCAGAGCCTGTGCACAGAGTGGCCACCCAATGCCCAGTGCTCGACCAGGTCAAGAGCTGGCACCAGGTGTCGCTCCAGTGATCGGGATGAACCCAGGGTGGAATTGCCTTTGCTTCCAAGATCCCATTGCTAGGGTTTGTGGTATTTTGTAATGCTGATTGTCTGGGCATGTTGTCACTCCCTGTAAGTTAGTCCCATTCCCCCTTTAAACATAGATAACCGGATCAAACTGCTCCATCTGAACTCACTCCAGTTGGTATCGGGCATTCAGCAATGTTCCGATTGCTGGGAGAACTGGAGTGAAACCGGTTTCAGATGATTGACAAAAGAGCCTGACTAGACATGAGGCCAGAGGCTGGGATTCATTTCCAGAGAGTGTGGCAAAGACAGCTGTGGTTACAGATCTCCCTGTCCAATCATAACCAGAACCTGGGGAGCACGGTTCACTTTCCAACACCGAGACTCCATTAATTTTTCAGTTTATTTATTAGTCACAATTAGGCTTACATTAACACTGCAATGAAGTTACTGTGAAAATCCCCCACACTCCGGCCTGTTCAGGTACACTGAGGGAGAATTGAGCACAGCCGATGTACCCTGACCAGCACGTTTTTGGACTGTGGGAGAAAACTGGAGCACCCGGAGGAAACCCACGCAGACATGGGGAGAATGTGCAGACTCTGCACAAATAGTAAGCCAAGCCATGAATTGAAGCCTGGCACTGTGAGGCAGCATTGCTAACCACTATGCCACCATGCTGCCAGTCCTTTATGTCATGTTGGTGCCCAGTGGCAAGGCTCATTCTGTGAGAAAATGGAGTGAGTTCCTCTGTTGTCCGCGTCATACTGCCAGTAACTCCCAGCACACACTGAGGTACACAAAGTCTGACACCTCGCACTCCCGTACCTGCACATTGTCTCATTACTAAATCATGTATAGTTAGATAAAATGAAAATACCCAGTGCCTGAAATGTGAAAACTGGGAACCATTGGGAAGCTGTGAGAACATCAGGAATTCATAGAATCATAGAACCCTACAGTGCAGAAAGAGGCCCTTCGGCCCATCGAGTCAGCACCGACCACAATCCCACCCAGGCCCTACCCCCATATCCCTACATATTTGCCCACTAATCCCCTCTAACCTACGCATCCCAGGACACTAAGGGGCAATTTAGCACGGCCAATCAACCTAACCCACACATTTTTGGACTGTGGGAGGAAACCAGAGCACCTGGAGGAAACCCATGCAGACACGGGGAGAATGTGCAAACTCCACACAGACAGTGACCCGAGCCGGGAATCAAACCCAGGACCCTGGAGCTGTGAAGCAGCAGTGCTAACCACTGTGCTACCGTGCCGCCCAATGTGCTGCTGTTGGGGGAAAATCAGGAATTGGGGAAACATTGGGAGCTGGGGGAACATCGGGAATTAGGAGAACATCGGGAATTGGGGGAGCATCGGAAGCTGGAGGAACTTCAGGAATTGGGGAAACATCGGGAGATGGGGAATCTCCCTCTCTGGGAGAGAAATGCCCTTGTATGTTTGAGATGCAGCTGGAAATTAGGTTGGTAGCTCAGATGGTGCCTGTCAAACTCAGCTCTTTAATAGAACATCTCCACCGGATTCAGAGGAATATTTAAAACTGAGCCACATTCCAGAGATACTGGAGTAATGACCCAAAGCTTGGTCAAAGCAGTGGATTTAATTTGAGGAATGTATTAACTGAACAGTCAGAGAGATATAACAAAGGAGTTCCAGTTCTCTGAGCTGAGATTTCTGAGGGGGGTAACTATCAGTGACAAAATAATTCATATCGGGGGTGTACAGAATGTCTGGGGCCAGGGATCCCGGAGGGACTGGAGCAGATTCCAGAGTTAGGAAGGTCAGCGAGGGCTTTGAAAGAAGGATGAGAATTTAACACCAAGGTGTTGTTTAAGTGGGAGCTGGTGCAGGGCAATGAACACAAAGGCAGCAGGTAAATGGAACTTGCTGTGGGTTGAGACATGGACAGCAGGTGTACAGAGAGTAGAAGGTGGGGGAGCAGCCAGGAGTGCGCTGGAATTGTCACGTCTGGAGGTAAAGTCACAGATGAAGGATTTAGCAGCTAATGAGCTGGGACTGGGTTGGAGTTGGGAGATAGAAATAACTGGTCTAGGTGAAGTTACAGACATGAGATCAAAAGCTCATCTTGGGGTTAAATATTTCACTGAGGTTGTGAACAGATTGGCTTCATCTCAGACTGATGTTAAGGAGAGAGATGGAGTCAGTATCCAGGGAATGGGACCAAGAACTATTTATTTATTGCAATGTCCCTAAACCAAACAGTTTCTTCAGGACCTGTTGAGTGTGGATAGACCTCCGCTGAGCCTGTAGTTTGGACAGTCTTCCCTGGTGTGGTGCATAGCTGGCTCTGTCCCACTGGCACTTAATGCTCCATCTGTGGGATCCTGCCCCGGGGCTGGGGTTGGGGGGGGGCGAAGGGGTGAGACTGGGGGGCTTCTGAACCTGTTGAGGGTGAACTGCGCTCTCCTCGGAAGATTGGCAGCTGTTGGGTTGGATTTGGGACCAGATACTTGTTTGGAGCAGTGGGTCAGAGTTCACACTCCGTACCCCCCTTCCTCAGCACCCCCCTGCGCCCCCCCCTCCCCCCTTACCCACACTTGCCCGGGAAGCCAATGATCCCACCAGCAGAATTTGAAAGAAAACTTCAGGAGAAGAATCCACACAGGATTCCTAATCCCAAAGAACGGAACGATGGAAATCTCACAACAATGGCTTCACTCTTCCCAATATTTAATTGGAGTAATGGGAATTTTCCTGGAGTTTTGGGGATTGGATTTCATGAGTTCCTGTGGGTTTGATCTGGTTCAGGGGTGTGTGTGCCCTGCCCTGCTCCCAGAGGTTCCTGTTTTAACCAGCAATATCCCAGCATCTGATAACATTACAAAGAGGAAATTAAAGTGGATCTAAGATCAGGAACTGTTCCCGACTGGAATTCAGGGCGTGAATGCAACAAACCCCTGGACAAGAGGGTCTTGTTGACTTGGGTAGTATACACTGCTGGCACCATCTGTGACAGAAGCCTGCTGGACTCCTCCAGATAGCCTTGTAGGAAGGTTCTGGAAGTTCCCTCCTGTCGAGTTTGGTCCTGCCTCTGCAGCTGGAATCAGCTTTGCCAGAGGGTCAACATCAGCGTTAAGGGCAGCGGCTCCCTGGGATCCAGCTGTCCTCCCACTGGCGGCTCGATTGGAAGTTCCTCCCTCCAGGTGTGTGGTGCTCACCAGAAACAAACCCAGAAACTTTGGTCTGACATTCCTGACTGTGCCGTGTCTGAGCTGGGGGACGGTGTGGGCGAGGGCAGTATTGTCCCAAAGCTGCAATAAGGGTTGTCCCGTGGGTGGGGGAGGGCTGTGGGGGGTTATTGGAGAGGAGTGTTCCAGGTGCTGTAAGGGGTTGAGGGGGGGCTATCCCAGATGATCCAGCCTGTCCGGGTGATGCTGGGTTTATTTTTTGGGAATCTCCGTGTGTGAGGAATGTTGCTCAGGACACCCGAGCCTCACAATTGGTCACTGACTGCTCCAGGGCCTCCCGTGCGATGGACCCTCAGTATAGGGGCAACTCCCCAGCCCACGTCTCCTCACTCCCTCACTCACTCCCTCCTTCACTCGTGCTCTCACTCCTTCACTCCCTCCCTCCCTCACTCACTCCCTCTCTGCCTCACTTCCTTCTGTCTCCCCCTCCCTTTCTCCCTCCCTCCCTCCCTCACTCCCTCCCTCACTCCCTCCCTCTCTCACTGCCTCCCTCACTCCCTCCCTCCCTCTCTCACTGCCTCCCTCACTCCCTCCCTCTCTCTCCCTCCCCCCCTCACTCCCTCCCTCCCTCTCTCCCTCCCTCCCTCACTCCCTCCCTCCCTCACTCCCTCCCTCTCTCACTCCCTCCCTCTCTCACTCCCTCCCTCTCTCACTCCTTCCCTTTCTCACTCCCTCCTGTTCTGGGGAGTCTGATCCTTTGCAGAAAGAAATGGGAGACTTTCAGAGGACGGCCAGGTGGATTTGGTTAGTGGGGGGGGTGGAGGAGGGGGGGGGTGGGTGGTGGCGGGGGGCAGGGGGGGGGGGGGGTGGGGTGGGGGGGGGGTGGGGGTGCAGGGGGACTAACCCGGGTAAACGTGGGGTTACAGGGATAGGGCCTGGAAGTGTTGTCCCTGCAGACTCGAATTGCCTCCTTCTGCATTAAACGGATTCTATGATCATCATCAGCGATACAATGATCACTGTTGCCTAATGTCCCCCCACTGATAATTGGTCCATTTGGCCCACCTCATTTCTGGGAAGCAGGTGTATCAGTGAATTCTTTCTTGTTGGACTGGACACACACCTGCTGTAGAAAGTTTCCCTGAACACAATCTAGAAACTTTGCCTCTCTCTGTCCTGTACACAATCACTGTCACAGTCTACATTCAGGTAATTAATGTTCCTCAGTATTTTTATCAATGAATTTTTAATTGCGAGTTTCACATTTTACCTCAACATGCAACAACTCCCCAAATCTATTACCATTCCGAGTGATCAATATTCCACATCTACATAATGTTTAAAAATAATTTATCTTTATTTATTAGTGTCACAAGTAGGCTGACATTAACACAGCAATGAAGTTACTGTGAAAATCCCCTAGTCCCCACACTCCAGCACCTGTTCAGGTACACTGAGGGAATTTAGCATGGCCGATGCACCCTAACCAGCACGTCTTTTGGACTGTGGGAAGAAACCAGAGCACCCGGAGGAAACCCACGCAGACACGAGGAGAATGTGCAGATGTGGCTGGTCATCAAATTCAATATCCGGATCCCTCCTTCCTCCACATATCCTTTGATCCCTTTAGCCCCAAGAGCTATATCTAATTTCTTCTTGAAATCAGACGTTTTGGCCTCAACTACATTCTGTGCGAGTGAATTCCACACATTTACCACCCTCTGGATGAAGAAATTTCTTCTCGCCTTAGTTCTAAAATGTTAACCCCTTATCCTCAAACTCTGACCCCTAGTTCTGGACTCCCCACCACTGGGAACATTCTTTCTGAATCTACCCTGTCTAATCCTGTTAGAATTTTATAAGTTTCAATGAGATCCCCTCTCACTCTTCTAAACTCCAGTGAATATAATCCTAACCCACTCAGTCTCTCCTCATATGACAGACCTGCCACCCCAGGAATCAGCCTGGTAAACCTTTGTTGCGCTCCCTCTATAGCAAGGACATCCTTCCTCAGATAAGGACACCAAAACTGCTCACAATACTCCCGGTGTGAGCTCACGCTTGTCATTACAATGACAAATGAGTTCTAGTAATGTCCTCAGAGAAGGAGGCAGGAGATGTAACTTTATATGTGTTTAGTTAGGGCCATTCAGGAAGATCACTTTATCTCTGCCTCTTTCCTGTTACACACTCCTCCATTAGGTGGTCCAATTCTTTTGTTTCTCTGGATCTTTACCGTCACTTACTGCACACTCTTTGTAAAGACACACAGCAGATTATCTTCCTTCGTGTCAGAACCTGCATGGTTCCAGAGATCAGTGTGGCAGTTACGCTGCTGTGAAAGCCACAGTGATTTATTCCAATACTAGTGTACAGTGCTGTTCACTTGGTAAACACATCAGTGTAAACTTTACACAGTCATCCCAACAGTTCGTTTTGAATAATGCTTCATTTTCAACAAACAGTCTCATTCCACATTGTTGTCTTGTTCTTTGATCTACAATAATATGCTACATCTGCCCCTCAATCTCCATTCTGAGATCACACATGACTTTTGATTCATCTACACTTGTCTTTGCATCAATGATGAGCTGTTTTTCACAGTCCTGCATTTTATTGTCAGGTAATTTCAACAACTCAGGAACACGTTCCAAATATAGTCAACGTGTCTGTCTCCACACCTGCTCATTTATTTGTTCACATTATTGTCCAGTAACTGGTTCTCTTTCTCCACCTCCACCAGTTTCACCTGATTGATTGAGACTCTTAGAGACTACATCTCAGACTGAACAAACATCAGCTACTCCTTCTGAACCTGTGCCAACCTGACATTATGTCCACAAGTATGTTGTTTAATTGGAACAGCATTTTCTACAATTACCTCATGTATATCTATTTTACTACTTCCTCGCTTATTCCCACACATCTCTCCATGTGATTTTAATAACTGTTTCAGGTCATTTTGATTTTCCTCTGGAAGGTAACTCAATAGTTCATCCCAATTTCTGATAACTTCTTCATTATCCAATCTAATTTGAGGAATGTCAAATTCAGTGTCATGTGGATTAAATTCTTCACTCTGAGTTATAACCACTAACACATTCTCTTTTTGCTTTCCTTCCCTATCAAAATACGTTTAAGCATATTCACATGACACACACTGAGTTTTCCTTCGATCTGGCATTCTTATCAAACGTTACATTTAAAGTTTCACAATCACCAGTAGGAGTACAAAGACTTCACACCCAGTAGAAAAACCACAAATTTTTGATTTCTTGTCTGCTCCCTGTTTCATCACAGGCTGTGCCACTTTTAAATGTTGTCTAACCAATTAACCTGCCCTACTCAACCTTTCTGTAAAATTTGGCACACAGTTCGTTAACACAGCCTCAGAACGAAGACTCACTAATTCCTCCTGAATCAATTTAAGTGATTCCCTTATCTCATAACCAAAAAATTCAAATGGACTCAATTTAATTGAGTCATTGGGTACAGCCCTAATTGCAAAGAGTACAAATGGAATTCCTTTATCCTAATGCCCAGGATAATCTTGACAATAATTCCTCAACATTGTCTTCAGAGTTTGATGCCACTGTTCTAACGCTCCTTGTGATTCTGGAGGGTACACAGTTGATTTAAATTGGGTTCCTTCTAAACTATCCATAACCTCCTCAAACAGCTTTGATCCTTGATCTGATTGTATTTCTGGAGGTAATCCATATCTAGTAAAAATGTAAGTAACTCCTCTCCAATCTTTTTACTGCAATATTGCACAATGGAATGGCCCCTGGAAACCTAATAGACACATCCATTATAATCAACAGATATTGATTCCCACTTTTTGTTTTAGGGAGGGATCCTATGCAATCAACTAAGACCCTGGTAAAAGGTTCCTCAAATGCTGGAATGGGCATTAAGGCTGCTGGTTTTATCACCACTTGACATGTGTGACATCACCATCAAAATTTAATCACATCTTTATGCAAGTCCAGGTCAATAAAAATATTTTTGTATTTTAGCTTGAGTTTTCCTTACTGTCAAATGACCTCCTACTGGTGCCTCATGTGCTCCTCGCAACACCTCTTTTGTATACCCTACTGGCAATACTATTTGATGAACTTCTGTCCTCCTTTCATCCACCTGAATATGTAACGGTCTCCATTCCTCTTGAAGACATCATTGTTAAGGTATTCTGGTATGCACTCAGATTCCTCTTCCATGTACACTTTCTGATACAACTGGTTTATCTATATAAAACCATAGAACACTACAACACAGAAACAGGCCACTTGGCCCGTCTTGTCTGTGCTGAACCATTTTTTGCCTAGTCCCACTGACCTGCACTTGGACCATATCCCTCCACACCCCTCTCATCCATGAACCTGTCCAAGTTTTTCTTAAATGTTAAAAGTGATCCCACATTTACCACTTTATCCAGCAGCACATTCCACACTCCCACCACTCTCTGTGTGAAGAATCCCTTTAAACTTTTCTCCTTTCACCCTTAACCCACTCCCTCTGGTTTTTTTTCTCCCCTAGCCTCAGTGGAAAAAGCCTGCTTGCATTCACTCTATCAATACCCATCAAAATCTTATACACCTCTATCAAATCTCCCCTCATTCTTCTACACTCCAGGGAATAGTCCTAACCTATTCAATCTCTCTCTGTAACTCAGCTTCTCAAGTCCTGGCAACATCCTTGTGGACCTTCTCTGCACTCTTTCAACCTTATTTACATCCTTCCTGTAACTAGGTGACCAAAACCATACACTATACTCTAAATTCAGCCTCACCAATGCCTTATACAACCTTACCGTAACACTCCAACTTTTATACTCGATACTCCGATTTATAAAGGCCAATGTACCAAAAGCACTCTTTACGACGCTATCCACCTGTGACGCCACTTTTAGGGAATTCTGTACCTGTATTCCCAGATCCCTGTGTTCAACTGCACTGTTCAGAGTCCTACCATTTACCCTGTACCTTCTACTTTGGTTTGTCCTTCCAAAGTGCAATACCTCACACTTGTCTGCATTAAATTCCATTTGCCATTTTTCAGCCCATTTTTCTAGTTGGTCCAAATCCCTCTGCAAGCTTTGAAAACCTTCCTCACTGTCCACTACACCTCCAATCTTTGTATCATCAGCAAATTTGCTGATCCAATTTACCACATTATCATCCAGATCATTGATATAGATGACAAACATCAATGGACCCAACACCGATCCCTGCAGCACTCCAGTAGTCACAGGCCTCCACTCATCACAGGCCTCCACTCAGAGATGCAATCCTCCACAACCACTCTCTGGCTTCTCCCATTGAGCCAGGGTCTAATCCTTCTGTTGTAACTCTGCTAACTTTTCCACACTAAAAACATCCACCTCATCCTCCTCCTGTTCTTGTTCTTTTCCAACTCTGATCTAAAATGATTTCTGATAATTGAACTTCAACTTTCTTATCTTCATGCTTGGATTTCCCCTCTTGTCTTGGCCTGTGGCTTTGTGACCTTGTTGTTACACAATCAGGAAAAATCTCAGGATATGTGTCCTTCAACAACTCAGTTGTTTGATTTTCCATTTGTTTTTCGACAACAGTAGGCATCACTCCACCTGGATCCAGCTGTGTCATTACCCAAGATAAACTGTATCCCTGGACAAGGTCATTTCTCTATCGCTTGTACTAACATTCCACCACTCTTCACTGGACTCTCCAACCTCACCTTATCCAATGGTACACTATTCTCTTCCTGAATTCCACATATTACTATCTTTTCTGGCAATAATCCTTCCAAACAACACACCTCCTCATCTTTTACCATCAAAGATTGACTTAGACTGATTTATTTGTAAAGTCCTGTTTTAAGGTGGCTTTGCCCTTTGGCCTGGGTGGTAGGGGTTTTTCCTTGTCTGAGGAGGACCCGATGACTACAAGTGCAACACAGGTGTACTCACTCCTCGTTGTATTGTGGAGAGACTTCCCGTCTAGTTCTGGAACCTCACGGCCCCCAACTCCAATTGGCCTTTCTTTGTAGCAAATGGGAAATGTGAGCATTATCCGCTGGGGCCATTGTTCTGCAGTCCAGGGGTCACCCCAGGCTGAGGACAGCACCGTCTATGGACCTTGAGGTTCCTAGGTCCCTTTTCCCATGTTTTTATTGTGATTTGAAGGGGAGGTTGATTCCCTCTCTGAGAACTAACACTCAATCACTCAAAGAGAAGTACCTCCCTTCATACTCTGTTAAAGTGAGTGTGAGGGGGGAATATCTGCCCTTTGGCAACTTTCAATGATTAAATCAAAATAACCACCTGAGACTCTCTGTAAATCAACATGTAACACTTGATTTATCGAACCAACAGTGAACAGGGTAACTAAACTATTAACAAACTCATTAAAACACCATTCTAATGGAAAGCCATTTAGATAAATCCCACTTGTTAACAAAAAACAGAGTTTTTAATCAATCCCAAAATTTTAACCAGATTCCTTGTCTTCTGGAATGTTCTATCTTGTTTATCTTCTGTTTTCACTATCTTCTGTTGGTATCTTTACAATTGAGATGAGACTTTCATTTCAGACATAAATGTGGCTGTTGTGCAGGCAGAGACGGTTCCTGGCTGTGTCTCTCACAAGCTGTGAGCTGTGACAGAGATTAGCTGGCAGAAGCAGTTTTTGTCTGGTTCTCTGGAGCTGAGAGATGGATCTTTTACCCTTGATGACAAACCAGAAGTCCCCATAATAGGATTATCAAAACATCAAATTCAAATCTGATAGGCTGCTGCTATCCAAATGCCTAGTTTAAACTGATTGGTTAAAATTCGAAAACCACCTGTCATCTTGGCAGCAATTATTACTGGCCTCGTGATACGATGTTTCAGTCTGTGTACAGCATGCACTTGCTTCTCTCTGGTACAGAAAAATAACTACCTTTTGTTTCTGAAAGGACAATGCAATACCTCCCGCTCTTAGCATTTTTACAGTTGTTTTATAATTTTACTAGCACGAACTTCACAGCAGTTGGAAAGAGCAAGTTCTGTTGCTTTCGTGAGATTCAGAGTTGGTTGAATCACTTCCTTTGGGTTGCAATATGATTAATTCCACAAACTAATCGATCCATGAACATTTCTGGAAACGTTGACCCATACTCTCCGCTAATTCCTGCAGTCTTGTTAAGAATTCAGTGATTGGTTCCCCAGGATATCGAGTTGCAGTGTTAAACCTGTAGCTTTGTAATATAACAGACCGTTTAGAGTCCAAATCCACATCGACCAATCCATCACAAGATTTTGAATCCAGGGCTGCTGGTAGGTTAAACCTTTTATGATGTTGAAAGTCGGGGGCTCACAAACAGTCAGGAGGATGGCTTTTTGCAGGTTGTTCCCTTCTGTCCTGTCTGCCCGGAGGAAATATCTCAGTCTTTCAGTGTACTGGGGCCAGTCCTTCAGACACACATCATAAGCTTCCAAATTCCCAAACAGCAGTATTTTTAATATCTGCCCATCACTGTCTTACCAGGCAAAGCTGTCCATAATTTCTTTCATTCATTGTTGCCAATGTAATGACTCAGAAAGCCCGACTGGAAAGGAACATAATTAATTACTAGAATGCAAAGTAAAACCACTACCGTGGTGTACATGCAGTAATCCCTGTCTGGGACTGCAGTTCAGCAGGCCCAATCCTGGGCCTGCCTTATAAAAGGCTTAGGTAATGAATTTCAGCTGGACAGGCCACTGCCTGTTACCAGGGGAACTCATACTCAATGAATCAATCAGTGATTCCCTGTGGACCTTTTAGAGGTTATCAAACACAGATTAAGACTAATACACAGGCTTACTAATAAAACTGCACAGAGCAGAAACTGAAACTAATCATCAACCTGTGAAATAGCCCAATGACAGCACCATTAAATCATGTGATCAGCTCACAAAGCAATCATACAACCACTTAAATATATAACAAAGTCCCCCTTCAGAATTTGATGGCCGTGGAAGGTACATTTATAACCTTGTCCAACACTAAATGTTTCTAATTCAGTTGACGGCAGGCGGTAAAAGTGGGAGAGTTTCCTGCTCAATCACAGTGCAGGGAAGCAACAAACCACCAGCACTGAACCTACACAAATCCATGTTTGCCTGTTGCCCTCAGGGCATCATAGCTGAAGTGATGCATTAGGAAATAAAAATAAATGTCTGGGGATAAATCTATCATGTTGATATGAATTACTGGAATAGGCTGAGGAACAGAGAGGCGCTCCCACACTGGTTATATATCGAGCAGTGTGAGTTTCATTATGAATGCTGCTATATCCTGTGAGTCTTTATTCATCAGAGAGTCATCAAACCCGGAAACGAGGAGTTCTTCCTGGCCCTGTGTTGGTTGGAATAGGATTCCAGATTCCAGAAATAATTCACAATGTCACAGATAACAGCAGATCGGAGAGCCCCAGCTAATACTGACATCCAACAATCCTGAGGGCAGCAAGGGACATTACAAACCTCATTCTCACCCAAAACTGAGGAGGCGTACACCTTACAGTAACAGCCCTGTTATATTATCCTGAGTCATTCCGGTTAACACTGGTTAATTGGTTATAGTGACAGTTTATTGATAAGTTCCAGCCTCAGCATCGAACAGTCCTCAGGCGATCCAGCCAACTCAGAACAGGGAAACGTGTTTGGATTTATCTCTCCCCCCCCGGGTGAACCCCTCCCCTCAACATTGTCTCCCCCTCCCCCCACCATCTCCCTTCACCCCGCACCCCCCCCCTGCAATTTATCGCTTGCTTCTTGTGGGCTTGCTGCCAGTTTATTTAACCTCCCTCCCTCCCTCGTTCCTCCCTCGTTCCTCCCTTCGGCACATTTTCTTTTGTGAGTTCTTTATTTTAATATTGTCTCATCTCAGGCCCAGGTTACCAATCTCTAAACCAGAAGATTTGCTTTTCTAACCCTGCCATGGATGGAGCAACTGATAATATCTCATCGGCTCTGAGACACACCCTTAAACTGGAACAGTGAGCCCCTCCCAGCCGGGCCAAACACACACCCTGCCCCAGTCACCAGGGAGACTCCGACTGACTGTCTCCCCGGTTACTGGGGAGGGGAGACTCCGACTGACAGTCTCCCCGGTTACCGGGGAGGGGAGACTCTGGCCTCTCCCCCGGTTGAATTGCTGTAAACTCCAGTTTGTTTAAAGCCGCGGGTAATTGTGATGTTAACTCCATTCCTGAGTCACTATTGGCAAACATCCCGTCCCGGAGCCCAGACACCGCGTCCCGCAGCCCAGACACCGCGTCCCGCAGCCCAGACACCCCATCCTGGAGCCCAGACACCCTGTCCCAGAGCCCAGACACCCCGTCCCGGAGCCCAGACACCCCGTCCCAGAGCCCAGACACCCCGTCCCGGATCCCAGACACCCCGTCCCGGAGCCCAGTCCTGGACCTCCCTCTTCAGTGGGGATGTGAGTTTGTCTCAAAATGCAGAAATTGGGCCAATGGGACAGCGGGAAAGCCGCTGCTACGGACAAGACCGAGCAGTAACATTGCTCCCTTTTTGTTCCTTAACTCTCGCCGAACAGATTCTGTCCTTGGTCCCCCGGGACATCCTCATTCTCCAACACAACAATTCTCTCTCTGACCAATCCAGCCACTGCTCCTCTCGTTCTGATCATTTTATAGCCCAGCCCAGCCCGGCCTTCAGCCGAAATTCTATCATCACCACAACATGTTTGTGCAAATGCAAACTGTGCTCGTAACCTCACAACCTGATTTAATTCATGCATTCACTTCCACCCAGAACCATCCCCCCCTCTCCCCAACACCCCCCCCCCTCCCCAACACCCATTCACCCTGTCCCCCACCCATGCTCCCTGACACCCACCCTCCCTGACACCCACCCACCCACCCAATCTCACACTCACCCTCCCCAACTCCACCCAGCCATTGTGACACCCACTTACGATTCGGGGTACTATGGTGTGTTTGTTGCTGTTGATTTGGTTCTTTGTGTGTGTGTGATTTAGTTGGTGATGGTCATTTCAGTGCGGACAGAGTGGACAGGTTTGATTTAAGTCCTTCCTAATCGGGTGTCCGGAGTCCCAGCTCTCCTCACCGATGGGACGTGTCACCCATCTGTTTGGATGGAATGTCTGAAATCCGTCAGGTTTGGAGTCTGTCATTTTCCAGTGTTTGGGAAGCAGTGGAAAACCTACAGCCGGTGGATTGACAGAAATCCCGATCCTCAGTGAAAGGGATGATTCAGACCTGTCTATAAAGCGAATGTTTCCAGCTGATGCTCGGTTCTCCGACTGCAGTTCTAGCCGGTGGGTAAAGTGTTATGAAGCAGGAGGTTGGCTGAGTCACTGTTACAGACTGGGAGGAGGTCACTGATTGGTTTTTAACCATTGGTTAATAACTCAATGTTAAATCTGCAGCAAACAGTAATTTACAGCAAGGTTCCCAGCATCCACTAGAACCTAACTGTAGTTTTGTAGTCAATCTGTGATGATACGGCTGATAGAAGCTGGTTCTGAGGCTCTGTGTCACCCAGCGACTCCTCACTGGAGAATCAGCCACAGTTTAAGGCAAGTCACAAGGTTCAGGCGCCAGCCTCCAGCTCCCTGAGAGTGAGGCGCCACCAGTCAGAATTGGTTCTAATCTCAGTCAATCTGAGTGAAACAATGATCCACTTTTTGCTGCTTCAGCCCACTGGCCGCTGGCTCCAAACAACACTGGAATATTTCAATATCTTTATCAGGAAATTACTGTGGATTCAATCCCCCTCCCCACTGCAAAGAACAAAGAAAATTACAGCACAGGAACAGGCCCTTCGGCCCCTCCAAGTCTGCACCGACCATGCTGCCCGACTGAACGAAAACCCCCTACCCTTCCGGGGACCATATCCCTCTATTCCCATCCTATTCATGTACTTGTCAAGACGCCTCTTAAAAGTCACTCCGTATCTGCTTCCACTCCCTCCCCCAACAACTAGACCCAGGCACCCACCACCCTCTGTGTAAAAAACCTGCCTCGTACATCTCCTTTAAACCTTACCCCTCGCACCTTAAACCTGTGCCCCCAGTAATTGACTCTTCCACCCTGGGAAAAAGCTTCTGACTATCCACTCTGTCCATGCCTCTCATAATCTTGTAGATTTCTATCAGGTCTCCTCTCAACCTCCGTCGCTCCAGTGAGAACAAACCAAGTTTCTCCAATCTCTCCTCATAGCTAATGCCCTCCATACCAGGCAATGTCCTGGTAAATCTTTTCTGTACCCTCTCCAAAGCCTCCACATCCTTCTGGTAGTGTGGTGACCAGAATTGAACACTATATTCCAAGTGCAGCCTCACTAAGGTTCTATAAAGCTGCAACATGACTTGCCAATTTTTAAACTCAATACCCCGGCCGATGAAGGCGAGCATGCCGTATGCCTTCTTGACTACCTTCTCCACCTGCATTGCCACTTTCAGTGACCTGTGTACCTGTACACCCAGATCCCTCTGCCTATCAATCCTCCGAAGGGTTCTGCCATTTACTGTATATTTCCTATCTGTATTAGACCTTCCAAAATGCATTACCTCACATTTGTCCGGATTAAACTCCATCTGCCATCTCTCTGCCCAAGTCTCCAACTGATCTATACCCTGCTGTATCCTCTGATGGTCCTCATCGCTATCCACAAATCCACCAACCTTTGTGTCATCCACAAACTTACTAATCAATCCAGTTCCATTTTCCTCCAAATCATTTATAAATATTACAAGCAGCAAAGGTCCCAACACTGATCCCTGAGGAACACCACTTGTCACAGCCCTTCATTCAGAAATGTACCCTTCCACTGCTACCCTCTGTCTTCTTTGACCGAGCCAGTTTTGTACCCACCTTACCAGCTCACCTCTGATCCTATGCGACTTCACCTTCTACAACAGTCTGCCATGAGGGACCTTGTCAAAGGCCTTACTGAAGTCCATGTAGACAACATCCACTGCCCTACCCTCATCAACCATCTTCATCTACACATTACTTATAAAAAATATTTCAGGGAAGTTCCTTCCGCAAGGTGGGAAGTGACGGCCCAATGGTATTAACTCTGGACTATTAATCCAGAAACTCAACTAATAGTCCGGGAACCTGAATCCTGCTCCAGAAGATGATGGAATGTGAATTCAGTAAAAAAAATCCGGAATTAAGAATCCGCTGATGACCCTGTGTTATAACCCAGGTCAGAAACTCCGAGATGTTTTATGAAGTCAGCCTAGACCATAGGTTTTGCATTTTGAATTTGGCGCAGGAAGCATGAGATGTTTCACTCCGGGTACGATTCAAGTGAGCCACTGGGGAGCTTTTCTCAACAAGGTTTATTTAAGAACACAGTTAATGCATAATAAAACAATTAGCGTAATTTTCACCAATTACAATCAAAAAATCAGGATATTGTATAAAGTTTATCAGTTAAATGTTCCAACAGACACTGGGAGAGAGACACAAACATTGTTCTCAGTCTGGATTCTAAACAACTTCTAAATAAACTGAAAATGACTCTTGTATTTCCCCTGTGAAGAAACCTCCTGATCTTGACCCGTCAATCAGTCACAAACCAGAGAGTTCAAAAAGGTTGTAAAGTCCAGGACATTAGTCCAAATTAAAAATAGGCTGTAGGCCCATTACATCATTTAAGAAGCAATGAAAGGACACCTACTCAGCAGCTCAATACCACAATGAACAAACAGGGCAGCTTATAACTGCAGGGAATGTGCTCAAAATACCTTACTTAAAGGCACAGTAGCGTCACACCTCCCCTCTTAAGAAATATTCAAAGATGGATTCAATTTACAAACCCTTTCAGTTTCACAGTGCTAATACTGTATAATATATACATACACTTTACAAAATAACACCATGTAAATGTAACAGTGAGATAGTCCCATTCAGTCCCTGTCATCCATCGGGATTCCTTTTCCTTTCTCAATGCATTGCTTCCTCCCCAAGATTTTCCTTCTGTCCTTAATCCTATGTTGGTTCCAAGTTTAAACTCAGTTTGTTGTAGCCATGGTAAATTAGCTCTGGTAATGTTCACAGAGAACTAGGCAGGATCAGGAAGATAACACGTTATATGTGTGTAGTCAGGGTCTTTCAGAAAGGTCATTTTATCTTCAAACCCTTTCTTCTTTACTGGCCTTAGTTCCTCCTCTGCTAAGCAATTCAACTCTTTTATTTGCTCTGGATCTGCAGCATCACTTTCTTAGTTAGTTTATTTATTAGTGTCATGGCTTACATTAACACTGTAATCAAGTTACTGTGAAAATCCCCTAGTCACCACACCCCGGTGCCTGTTTGGGTACACTGAGGGAGAATTTAGCGTAGCCAATGCACCCTAACAGCACATCTTTTGGACGATGGAAGGAAACCGGAGCGCCCGGAGGAAACCCACGCAAACACGGGGGGAATGTGCAGACTCCACACTGACAGTGACCCAGGCCGAGAATTGAACCCAGGTCCCTGGTGCTGTGAGGCAGCAGTGCTAACCACTGTGCCGTCGTGCCATCACTGCACACTCTTTGGCAAAGACACACAGCAGATTGTCTTCCTTGGTGTCAGAGCCTATTTTGGCCATGGTTCGACAGATCACTGTGACAGTTAGGCTGCTGTGAAAACCAGTATGAGTTATTTGAACGCCAGCTGTAATGTTTCACTGGGTAAACACATCTGTATAAACTGTATGAATTCCAGATGCCAACAGTTCATTTCAAATGCTGGTACATTTTTAGCAATCAGTCTCATTCCACCTTGTTGTCCTTTCCTTTGATCCAAATGAGTACAAAATTTCCACTCCTCAACCTCCTTTTTGAAATTAAACATGACTTGATTCATCTCTTCTGTCCACAGAGAGAATGATCTGTTTTTACAGTCCCGCAGTTTATGTTCAGACAATTTGAACCACTCAGAAATACGTTCCAAAACAGTCAACTTGTCTTGTATCGCTCTCCAATCCTGCTCACTTTCTTTGTTCACATTATTGTCCAGTAACTGGTTCTCCTCCTCCACCTCCACCACTTTTATGTGATTGATTGAGACTCTCAGCTGCTTCATCTCAGACCGAATAAACATCAACTTCTCCTTCTGAACCTGTGTCAACGTTAGAACCTTCTGTCCACAAGGATGTTGTTTAATTGGAACAGCATTTCCTTCAACAATAATTATTTTAGTACTCCTCAGATTGTCACATATCTCTCCGTGTGATTTAATGACTATTTCAGATCATTTTGATGTTCCTCTGGAAGATAATTGAATAATTCATTCCAATTCCTCATATCTTCATTATCCAATTTAATTTGAGAAATGTCAATTTCAGAATCATTTGGATTTGATTCTTCACTCTGAGTTATAACCACTAACACAATCTACTTCTGCTTTCCCTCCCATCAAAACAACTTTTGAGCACATTCACACGACACACTCTGTGAGATTTCCTTCTATCTGGCATTCTTATCAAATAATTCACCTCACTCGATTTCCATTCCATTCTATAAGGTTCAGCTACCACTGGTGGTAAAAGGAAAATGTTATCTCAGCCAACAAATCTCACTGGGATCCAGATCCCGAAGGCGCTGACTCTCACTGGGATACAGTTCCTGAAGGTGCTGACTCTCACTGGGATACAGTTCCTGAAGGTGCTGACTCTCACTGGGATACAGTTCCTGAAGGTGCTGACTCTCACTGGGATCCAGTTCCTGAAGGTGCTGACTCTCACTGGGATACAGTTCCTGAAGGTGCTGACTCTCACTGGGATACAGTTCCTGAAGGTGCTGACTCTCACTGGGATACAGTTCCTGAAGGTGCTGACTCTCACTGGGATACAGTTCCTGAAGGTGCTGACTCTCACTGGGATACAGTTCCTGAAGGTGCTGACTCTCACTGGGATACAGTTCCTGAAGGTGCTGACTCTCACTGGGATACAGTTCCTGAAGGTGCTGACTCTCACTGGGATACAGTTCCTGAAGGTGCTGACTCTCACTGGGATACAGTTCCTGAAGGTGCTGACTCTCACTGGGATACAGTTCCTGAAGGTGCTGACTCTCACTGGGATACAGTTCCTGAAGGTGCTGATTCTCACTGGGATACAGTTCCTGAAGGTGCTGACTCTCACTGGGATACAGTTCCTGAAGGTGCTGACTCTCACTGGGATACAGTTCCTGAAGGTGCTGACTCTCACTGGGATACAGTTCCTGAAGGTGCTGACTCTCACTGGGATACAGTTCCTGAAGGTGCTGACTCTCACTGGGATACAGTTCCTGAAGGTGCTGACTCTCACTGGGATACAGTTCCTGAAGGTGCTGACTCTCACTGGGATACAGTTCCTGAAGGTGCTGACTCTCACTGGGATCCAGTGAATTCTTGATGAGAATAGGGGGCAGTTTAATGATTAATCCCTTGGATTTGAAGTGTTACTATGTTGTCTGCAGTGGTTGTTTAATCACCTTCCTACTTTGCTGCATCCTGGCTGATTGGCAGATTTTTTAAATTCGGTTTGCTTGTAACTGTCGGCTGTTTGCTGTCTGAGCTCAATCCAGTACTGAACGTGACCTCTCTGCATTCATATCCAGCTCACATTAGTCCTCCCAGCCGCAATCTTCAGCTGATTCCCTCATTCCCAGAAACATTGAACTGACAACATGTTGAGAGGAGAGAGACTGAGGGATAAGGACAGACTCAGCAAGAGTCTTTCCTCAATTCCAAACCTGTGTTGGGTAAGATACAACATGGAGCACTGCCACCATCTGGTGGACGAGAGCAAACATTACAGTCCCGGGGAAACTTCAAAATATCATTAGAAATTGGTAAATCTGATATTTAAAAAGTTAGTTTATTTCTTAGTGTCACAAATAAGGCTTACATTAACACTGCAGCAAAGTTACTGTGAGAATCCCCTAGTGGCCACATTCTGGTACTTGTTCTGGAATGTGCTGCCAAGCAGGGTGGTGGAGGCGGACACACTGGGATCATTAAGACGTCTCTGGATCGTCACCAAACAAACTGGGAATGGAGGGATACAGAAGAATGGTCGGGTTGGAGCAATGAGCAGCACAGGCCTGGAGGGCCGAAGGGCCTGATTCCTGCGCTGTTCTTTGTTCTTTGTTCTACACTGAGGGGGAGTTTAGAACGGCCAATCTGCCTGACCAGCACGTCTTTCGAACTGTGCGAGGAAACTGGAGCACTCGGAGGAAACCCATGCAGACACGGGGAGAATGTGCAAACTCCACACAGACACAGACCCAAACCACGAATCAAACCCAGGTCCCTGGCACTGTGAGGCAGCAGCGCGAACCCACTGTGTCACATCATCTTCCACATCTTTTTGTGAAGACACTCCCTCAGCACTGACCCTCTGACAGTGCTGCACTCCCTCAGCACTGACCCTCTGACAGTGCGGCACTCCCTCAGCACTGACCCTCTGACAGTGCGGCACTCCCTCAGCACTGACCCTCTGACAGTGCGGCACTCCCTCAGCACTGACCCTCTGACAGTGCTGCACTCCCTCAGTACTGACCCTCTGACAGTGCGGCACTCCCTCAGCACTGACCCTCTGACAGTGCGGCACTCCCTCAGCACTGACCCTCTGACAGTGCGGCACTCCCTCAGCACTGACCCTCTGACAGTGCGGCACTCCCTCAGCACTGACCCTCTGACAGTGCTGCACTCCCTCAGTACTGACCCTCTGACAGTGCGGCACTCCCTCAGCACTGACCCTCTGACAGTGCGGCACTCCCTCAGCACTGACCCTCTGACAGTGCGGCACTCCCTCAGCACTGACCCTCTGACAGTGTGGCGCTCCCTCAGCGCTGACCCTCTGACAGTGCGGCACTCCCTCAGCACTGACCCTCTGACAGTGCGGCACTCCCTCAGTACTGACCCTCTGACAGTGCGGCACTCCCTCAGCACTGACCCTCTGACAGTGCGGCGCTCCCTCAGTCCGGACCCTCTGACAGTGCGGAACTCCCTCAGCACTGACCCTCTGACAGTGCGGCACTCCCTCAGTACTGACCCTCTGACAGTGCGGCACTCCCTCAGCACTGACCCTCTGACAGTGCGGCACTCCCTCAGCACTGACCCTCTGACAGTGCGGCACTCCCTCAGCACTGACCCTCTGACAGTGCAGCACTCCCTCAGTACTGACCCTCTGACAGTTTGGCACTCCCTCAGCACTGACCCTCTGACAGTGCGGCACTCCCTCAGCACTGACCCTCTGACAGTGCGGCGCTCCCTCAGCACTGAACCTCTGACAGTGCGGCACTCCCTCAGCACTGACCCTCTGACAGTGCGGCGCTCCCTCAGCACTGACCCTCTGACAGTGCGGCGCTCCCTCAGTCCGGAACCTCTGACAGTGCGGCACTCCCTCAGCACTGACCCTCTGACAGTGCGGCGCTCCCTCAGTCCGGACCCTCTGACAGTTTGGCACTCCCTCAGCACTGACCCTCTGACAGTGTGGCACTCCCTCAGCACTGACCCTCTGACAGTGCGGCACTCCCTCAGCACTGACCCTCTGACAGTGCGGCGCTCCCTCAGTCCGGACCCTCTGACAGTTTGGCACTCCCTCAGCACTGACCCTCTGACAGTGCGGCACTCCCTCAGCACTGACCCTCTGACAGTGCGGCGCTCCCTCAGCACTGACCCTCTGACAGTGCGGCACTCCCTCAGCACTGACCCTCTGACAGTGTGGCACTCCCTCAGCACTGACCCTCTGACAGTGTGGCACTCCCTCAGCACTGACCCTCTGACAGTGCGGCACTCCCTCAGCACTGACCCTCTGACAGTGCGGCGCTCCCTCAGTCCGGACCCTCTGACAGTTTGGCACTCCCTCAGCACTGACCCTCTGACAGTGCGGCGCTCCCTCAGCACTGACCCTCTGACAGTGTGGCGCTCCCTCAGCACTGACCCTCTGACAGTGCGGCGCTCCCTCAGTCCGGACCCTCTGACAGTGCGGCACTCCCTCAGCACTGACCCTCTGACAGTGCGGCGCTCCCTCAGTCCGGACCCTCTGACAGTGCTGCACTCCCTCAGCACTGACCCTCTGACAGTGCGGCGCTCCCTCAGTCCGGACCCTCTGACAGTGCGGCACTCCCTCAGCACTGACCCTCTGACAGTGCGGCACTCCCTCAGCACTGACCCTCTGACAGTGCGGCACTCCCTCAGCACTGACCCTCTGACAGTGCGGCACTCCCTCAGCACTGACCCTCTGACAGTGCGGCACTCCCTCAGCACTGACCCTCTGACAGTGCGGCGCTCCCTCAGCACTGACCCTCTGACAGTGCGGCACTCCCTCAGTACTGACCCTCTGACAGTGCGGCACTCCCTCAGCACTGACCCTCTGACAGTGCGGCACTCTCTCAGCACTGACCCTCTGACAGTGCGGCACTCGCTCAGTACTGCCCCTCTGACAGTGCGGCACTCCCTCAACACTGACCCTCTGACAGTGCGGCACTCCCTCAGCACTGACCCTCTGACAGTGCGGCGCTCCCTCAGCACTGACCCTCTGACAGTGCAGCACTCCCTCAGCACTGACCCTCTGACAGTGCGGCACTCGCTCAGTACTGCCCCTCTGACAGTGCAGCACTCCCTCAGCACTGACCCTCTGACAGTGCGGCACTCCCTCAGCACTGACCCTCTGACAGTGCGGCGCTCCCTCAGCACTGACCCTCTGACAGTGCGGCGCTCCCTCAGTACTGACCCTCTGACAGTGCGGCACTCCCTCAGTACTGACCCTCTGACAGTGCGGCACTCCCTCAGCACTGACCCTCTGACAGTGCGGCGCTCCCTCAGCACTGACCCTCTGACAGTGTGGCGCTCCCTCAGCACTGACCCTCTGACAGTGTGACACTCCCTCAGCACTGACCCTCTGACAGTGCGGCACTCCCTCAGCACTGACCCTCTGACAGTGCGGCGCTCCCTCAGTCCGGACCCTCTGACAGTTTGGCACTCCCTCAGCACTGACCCTCTGACAGTGCGGCGCTCCCTCAGCACTGACCCTCTGACAGTGTGGCGCTCCCTCAGCACTGACCCTCTGACAGTGCGGCACTCCCTCAGCACTGACCCTCTGACAGTGCGGCACTCCCTCAGCACTGACCCTCTGACAGTGCGGCACTCCCTCAGCACTGACCCTCTGACAGTGCGGCACTCCCTCAGCACTGACCCTCTGACAGTGCGGCACTCCCTCAGCACTGACCCTCTGACAGTGCGGCACTCGCTCAGTACTGCCCCTCTGACACTGCGGCACTCTCTCAGCACTGACCCTCTGACAGTGCGGCACTCCCTCAGCACTGACCCTCTGACAGTGCGGCACTCCCTCAGCACTGACCCTCTGACAGTGCGGCGCTCCCTCAGCACTGACCCTCTGACAGTGCGGCACTCACTCAGTACTGCCCCTCTGACACTGCGGCACTCTCTCAGCACTGACCCTCTGACACTGCGGCACTCCCTCAGCACTGACCCTCTGACAGTGCGGCACTCCCTCAGCACTGACCCTCTGACAGTGCGGCACTCGCTCAGTACTGCCCCTCTGACAGTGCGGCACTCCCTCAACACTGACCCTCTGACAGTGCGGCACTCCCTCAGCACTGACCCTCTGACAGTGCGGCGCTCCCTCAGCACTGACCCTCTGACAGTGCGGCACTCCCTCAGCACTGACCCTCTGACAGTGCGGCACTCGCTCAGTACTGCCCCTCTGACAGTGCGGCACTCCCTCAGCACTGACCCTCTGACAGTGCGGCGCTCCCTCAGCACTGACCCTCTGACAGTGCGGCGCTCCCTCAGTACTGACCCTCTGACAGTGCGGCACTCCCTCAGTACTGACCCTCTGACAGTGCGGCACTCTCTCAGCACTGACCCTCTGACAGTGCGGCGCTCCCTCAGCACTGACCCTCAGACAGTGCGGCACTCCCTCAGCACTGACCCTCTGACAGTGCGGCACTCCCTCAGCACTGACCCTCTGACAGTGCGGCACTCCCTCAGCACTGACCCTCTGACAGTGCGGCACTCCCTCAGCACTGACCCTCTGACAGCGCGGCGCTCCCTCAGTCCGGACCCTCTGACAGTGCGGCACTCCCTCAGTACTGACCCTCTGACAGTGCGGCGCTCCCTCAGCACTGACCCTCTGACAGTGCGGCACTCCCTCAGCACTGACCCTCTGACAGTGTGGCACTCCCTCAGCACTGACCCTCTGACAGTGTGGCACTCCCTCAGCACTGACCCTCTGACAGTGCGGCGCTCCCTCAGTCCGGAACCTCTGACAGTGCGGCACTCCCTCAGTACTGACCCTCTGACAGTGCGGCACTCCCTCAGCACTGACCCTCTGACAGTGCGGCACTCCCTCAGTACTGACCCTCTGACAGTGCGGCACTCCCTCAGCATTGACCCTCTGACAGTGCGGCACTCGCTCCGTACTGCCCCTCTGACAGTGCGGCACTCTCTCAGCACTGACCCTCTGACAGTGCGGCACTCCCTCAGCACTGACCCTCTGACAGTGCGGCACTCCCTCAGCACTGACCCTCATGACAGTGCGGCACTCCCTCAGCACTGACCCTCTGACAGTGCGGCGCTCCCTCAGCACTGACCCTCTGACAGTGCGGCACTCCCTCAGCACTGACCCTCATGACAGTGCGGCACTCCCTCAGCACTGACCCTCTGACAGTGCGGCACTCCCTCAGCACTGACCCTCTGACAGTGCGGCACTCCCTCAGCACTGACCCTCTGACAGTGCGGCACTCCCTCAGCACTGACCCTCTGACAGTGCGGCACTCCCCCAGCACTGACCCTCTGACTGTGCGGCACTCCCTCAGCACTGACCCTCTGACAGTGCGGCACTCCCCCAGCACTGACCCTCTGACAGTGCGGCACTCCCTCAGCACTGACCCTCTGACAGTGCGGCACTCGCTCAGTACTGCCCCTCTGACAGTGCGGCACTCCCTCAGCACTGACCCTCTGACTGTGCGGCGCTCCCTCAGCACTGACCCTCTGACAGTGCGGCGCTCCCTCAGTACTGACCCTCTGACAGTGCGGCACTCCCTCAGTACTGACCCTCTGACAGTGCGGCACTCCCTCAGCACTGACCCTCTGACAGTGCGGCACTCCCTCAGCACTGACCCTCTGACAGTGCGGCACTCCCTCAGCACTGACCCTCTGACAGTGCGGCGCTCCCTCAGTACTGACCCTCTGACAGTGCGGCACTCCCTCAGCACTGACCCTCTGACAGTGCGGCACTCCCTCAGCACTGACCCTCTGACAGTGCGGCACTCCCTCAGCACTGACCCTCTGACAGTGCGGCACTCCCTCAGCACTGACCCTCTGACAGCGCGGCGCTCCCTCAGTCCGGACCCTCTGACAGTGCGGCACTCCCTCAGTACTGACCCTCTGACAGTGCGGCACTCCCTCAGTACTGACCCTCTGACAGTGCGGCGCTCCCTCAGCACTGACCCTCTGACAGTGCGGCACTCCCTCAGCACTGACCCTCTGACAGTGTGGCACTCCCTCAGCACTGACCCTCTGACAGTGTGGCACTCCCTCAGCACTGACCCTCTGACAGTGCGGCGCTCCCTCAGTCCGGAACCTCTGACAGTGCGGCACTCCCTCAGTACTGACCCTCTGACAGTGCGGCACTCCCTCAGCACTGACCCTCTGACAGTGCGGCACTCCCTCAGTACTGACCCTCTGACAGTGCGGCACTCCCTCAGCATTGACCCTCTGACAGTGCGGCACTCGCTCCGTACTGCCCCTCTGACAGTGCGGCACTCTCTCAGCACTGACCCTCTGACAGTGCGGCACTCCCTCAGCACTGACCCTCTGACAGTGCGGCACTCCCTCAGCACTGACCCTCATGACAGTGCGGCACTCCCTCAGCACTGACCCTCTGACAGTGCGGCGCTCCCTCGGCACTGACCCTCTGACAGTGCGGCACTCCCTCAGCACTGACCCTCTGACAGTGCGGCACTCCCTCAGCACTGACCCTCTGACAGTGTGGCACTCCCTCGGCACTGACCCTCTGACAGTGCGGCGCTCCCTCGGCACTGACCCTCTGACAGTGCGGCACTCCCTCGGCACTGACCCTCTGACAGTGCGGCACTCCCTCAGCACTGACCCTCTGACAGTGCGGCACTCCCTCAGCACTGACCCTCTGACAGTGCGGCACTCCCTCAGCACTGACCCTCTGACAGTGCGGCACTCCCTCAGCACTGACCCTCTGACAGTGCGGCACTCCCTCAGCACTGACCCTCTGACAGTGCGGCACTCCCCCAGCACTGACCCTCTGACAGTGCGGCACTCCCTCAGCACTGACCCTCTGACAGTGCGGCACTCCCCCAGCACTGACCCTCTGACAGTGCGGCACTCCCTCAGCCCAGTGCCCAGTGCAGATTCTGTGACTTTTCATGGAAGTTGCAGCCTTTGTTTGGAAACGACTGGTTTTGTGAATTGAATTGTGATTCCTGGCAGCAGCTGACTGTCCAGGAGGGGGCGGTGGTGAGCGCAGTCTGCCCTCATCAGTGTCTCAGTGAGTTTCTAGTGTTGCCGTCTGTGAGAAATCTGGTGCGAATGGGGGACATTCACAGCATCGAAACACAACAGACAAACTCACTGCTTTGTGCAGCTGAGAAACCTGCAAACCAGCTTCGGCTCACGGCAAATCCATCTCACCGTAACACTGTAACATTGTAACACTGTAACACAGTATCATAGTAACACAGTAACATATAACACCGTAACACCATAACACAGTAACACTGTAATATTGTAATACTGTAACACAGTAACACTGTAACACCGTAACAGCGTAACACAGTAACATAGTAACACTGTAACACAGTAACATCGTAACACTGTAACACCGCAACACAGTAACACTGTAGCACAGTAACACTGTAACACAGTAACACCGTAACACTGTAACGCCATAACACCATAACACGTAACACAGTAACACTGTAATGCTGTAACACAGTAACACCGTAACACCATAGCACAGTAACACAGTAATACCGTAACACAGTAACACCGCAACATAGTAACACTGTAACACTGTAACAGCGTAAAACTGTAACAGAATAACACAGTAACACAGTAACAGAGTAACACCATTGGTCCCATTCACTACCTCACTGCCTCATCATCTCACTGTCTCTCCATTTCATCCAAACAGTCCATTACCTCAGGCTGTATCATGTGTCGTAAAGTTGTTTGCATGTATGGAGACGTGGTCACACTGCAGGCTCAGACTCCACAGGCAGGAAGGGAATGACTGACCACCAGACAGAGTAAGAGAGATAGGCAGGAAGTGCAGGAATCTCCTGTGGCCATTCCCTGCAGAATGGATATATCCCACTTTGGATACTGTTGAGGGGAATGGCCTCTCAGGGGAAAGCAGCAGCAGCCAAACTCATTGCATCGTGATTAGTTCTGCTGTAGGGGAGGGGTAAAAAGTGTGTCAGTGCAATAGTTATCGGGGATTCAATTGTAAGGAGAATAAACAGGCATTTCTATGGCCACAAACGAGATTCCAGTTGCCTCCCTGGTGCTCAGGACAAGGATGTCTCGGAGCAGCTACAGGACATTCTGAAGGAGGAGGGTGAACAGCCAGTGGTTGTCGTACACATTGGTACAAACAACATAGGCCAAAAAAAGGGATGAGGCCCTAAAAGCAGAATATAGGGAGCTAGGAAGAAAGTTAAGAGATCGGACCTCAAAGGTCGAGATCTCAGGATTACTACCAGTGCCACACACCAGTCAGAGCAGAACTGAGAGGAGATATCGGATAAATATGTGGCTGAAGAGATGGTGTGAGGGGGAGGGTTTCCGATTCCTGGGGCATTGGCACTGGTTCTGGTGGTAAACTGGACGGGTTACACCTGGGCAGGATCAGGGTTGCTGTCCTTGGGGGGAGGGTACTTGCTCGAGTGGCTGGGGGCGGTTTAAACTGTTGTAGCAGGGGGATGGGAACCGCTGAGAGACCGGGGGGTGGGGGTGGTTAAGAACAAGTGGAAAAGACAGTAAGGAGAATAAGGAAAGGTGGAGAAATCAAGGGCCAGAATCAGATAAGGACCAAGTAAAAAAACATAGTGGGAAAGGGAAAATAAATGTTAAAATTGCTAACCTTAAGCTTTTCTATCTGAACACTCAGAGCTTTGGAAACAAAATGGATTAATTGGTTGCACAGATAGATGTAAAGGGCGATGATATTGTTGGCATTACAGAATCGTGGCTCCGAAGTGACCAAGGATGGGAATGAAACATTGAAGACTATTCAGTGTTTAGGAAGGACAGATGGAAAGGAAAAGGTGGTGGAGTTGCATTGCTGATTAAAGATGATATTGATACGATATTGGGGAAAGATATTTGCATAGATGATGTGGAATCTGTATGGGTCGAGTTAAGAAATAATAAGGGGCAAAAAACATTGGTGAGGGCGGCACACAGATCACCAAACTGTAGCAGTAATGTTGGGAAAAGCATTGGACAGGAAATCAGAGATGTATGTGTTAAAGGATCATTGATTATGGGACAGTATAGATTGGGAGGGTCAAATTAGTCACAGTACAACAGAGGAGGAATTTCTGGAGTGCATATGAGATGGTTTTCTGGAGCAATACATTGAGGAACCAACAAGGGAACAGGCCATCCTGGACTGGGTATTGTGCAATGAGAAAGGATTAGTTGGCAATCTAGTTATGAGAAAACCCTTGGGGATGTGTGACCATAATATGGTCGAATTGTTTGTCACAGTGGATAATGATGTAGTTGATTTTGAGACCACGGTCCTGAATTCCAATAAAGAGAACTATGATGATATGAGGCATGAATTGGCCATGATGGACTGGCAAACATTACTGAAAGGAAAGACATTGGACAGGCAATGGCAGGCATTTAAAGAACGACTAGATGAACTCCAGATTCTGTTTGGTGCAAGAGTGGGAAGGGAATTGTGGCCAAACCAGGTCTTACAAGGAAAATTAGAAACAGTATCAGATTCGAGGAAGAAGCATACAAATTGGGAAGAGAAAGCAATAGGCCTGAAGATTGGGAGCAGGTTAAAATTCAACAAAGGCAAAGGGATTGATTAAGAAGGGAAAATAGAGTATGAAAGTAAGCTAGTAGGGAACATAAAAACTGACTGTAAAAGTTTCTATAGGTATATAAAGAGAAAAAGATTGACAAAAAAGAGTGTAGGGCCTTAGTCGGAAACGAGAGAATTCATAATGGGGAATAAAGAAATAGCTGAGGAATTAAATCTGTCCTTTGCTGCAATCTTCACAAAGGAAGACATGAATAATGTACCGGAAGTGCTGAGAGAGACATGTTTTAGTGAGGAGCTGAAGGAAATCAGCATTAGTAGGGAAATGGTTTTGGGGAAATTGATGGGATTGAAAGTGAATAAATCTCCAGGTTCTGATAACCTTTATCCCAGAGTATTTAAGGAAGTGGCCTTGGAAATAGTAGATCCATTGGTGGTTATTTTCCAAAATTCTTTGGACTCTGAACTGTTTCCTGCAGATTTAAGGGGAGCTAATGTAAGCCCACTAATCGAAAAGGGAGGTAGAGAGAAAATAGGGAACTATAGACCAGTGAGCCTAATGTCGGTACTGGGGAAGTTGCTAGTGTCCATTATCAAGGATTTCATAACTCAGCATTTGGAAGGCAGTGGGATAATCAGACAGTCAGCATGGATTTAGAAAAGGGAAATCATGCTTGATGTCCCTCATGGTAGGCTGGTTGAAAAGGTTAAGGCTCATGGGATACAAGGACAGGTATCTAGATGGATTGATAACTGGCTTGCAAAGAGGAGTCAGAGAGTAGTAGTGGAGGGGTCTTTTTCTAGCTGGAGGTCTGTCACTAGTGGTGTGCCGCAGGGCTCAGTACTGGGACCTCTTCTCTTTGTAGTGTATATAAATGATTTGGAAGAGGGAGTAGGTGGTGTGATCAGCAAATTTGCAGATGATACGAAGATGGCTGGATTGGTGGGCAGTGAGGAGCAGTGTCTGGCAATGCAGCGGGATATTGATAGGCTGGGATATTGGGCAGATACGTGGCAAATGGAGTTTAATCCGGATAAATGTGAGGTGATACATTTTGGCCGGAATAATGTAGGGGGGAGTTACATGGTAAAGGGTAAGCCCGTAAGGAGTATAGAATCGCAGCGAGACCTGGGGGTGCAAGTGCACAAGTCTTTGAAGGTGGTAGTGCAAGTGGAGTGTGGTGAAGAAAGCCTATGGTATGTTAGCCTTTATAGGAAGGGGTATAGAATATAAGAGCTGGAGTCTAATGTTGCAGTTGTACAGAACGTTGGTTAGGCCGCATTTGGAGTACTGCGTACAGTTCTGGTCGCCTTATTGCCGGAAGGACGTGGAGACTCTGGAGAGAGTCTGGAGACACAGGACAAAGAGGAAGAAGTAAAGAGGAATGTAGTGGTAATTGGGGACAGTGCAGTTAGGGGCACAGACACTGTCCTTTGTGACAGGGATAAGGAACACAGAAGGGTGTAAGAACATAAGAACATAAGAAATAGGAGCAGGAGTAGGCCATCTAGCCCTTCGAGCCTGCCCCGCCATTCAATAAGATCATGGCTGATCTGTCGTGGCTCAGTTCCACATTCCCGCCCTCTCCCCATAACCCTTAATCCCCTCGCTTATCAAAAACCCATCAACCCGCGTCTTAAAAATATTTAGCGAGGCAGCCTCCACCACTTCAACGGGCAGAGAATTCCAGAGATTCACCACCCTTTGAGTGAAGAAGTTCCTCCTCAACTCTGTTCTAAACCACGCCCCCACCCCTTATCTTGAGGCTGTGCCCCCTAGTCCTACTGTCTTTTTTGAGCGGGAAGAGTCTCTCCACCTCTATCCTATCCATCCCATTCATCATCATATACGTCTCAATGAGATCTCCCCTCATTCTTCTAAACTCTAACGAGTACAAGCCCAGTTTATTCAGCCTCTCCTCATAGCTCAACCCCCTCAACTCTGGTATCAGCCTAGTAAACCTCCTCTGCACTCCCTCCAAGGCCAAAATATCTTTGCGCAGGTGCGGTGCCCAAAACTGCACACAGTACTCCAGCTGCGGCCTCACCAATGCCCTATACAGCTGCAGCAAGACCTCCCTACTTTTATATTCAATCCCCCTCGCGATGAAGGCCAGCATCCCATTTGCCTTCCTGACCACCTGCTGCACCTGCAAGCTGGGTTTTTGCGACTCATGCACAAGGACCCCGAGGTCCCTCTGCACCGTCGCCTGCTGCAGTTTTTCGCCCCGTAAGTAATAATCCTTCCTACCATTCTTCCTACCAAAGTGGACCACCTCACACTTGCCAACATTAAATTCCATTTGCCATTTCCTGGCCCATTCGCCCAGCCTATCTAGATCCTTCTGCAGACTCTCCACACCCTCTGCACAATTTGCCGTTCCCCCAATCTTGGTGTCATCAGCAAATTTTGACACCCTACACTTGGTTCCCTCCTCCAGATCATCTATATAAATGGTGTGTTGCCTGCCTGGTGCTCGGGTCCAGGATGTTACATCTAGGCTGCAGAGGAACCTGGAGTGGGAGGGTGAGAATCCGGTCGTTGTGGTACATATGGGTGCCAACGACATAGGCAAAATGCGAACTGAGGATCTGGAGAGGGAGTATGAAAAGCTGGGAATGGAATTAAAAAGCAGAACCGACAAGGTGGTTATCTCTGGATTACTACCTGAACCGCGTGCAGATGGTCATAGGGTAGGTAGGATTAAAGAGGTGAATGGGTGGCTCAGGGATTGGTGTGGGAGGAATGGGTTTGAATTTATGGGGCATTGGCACCAGTGTTGGCGCAGGTGGGACCTGTTCAGGTGGGATGGTGTTGGTCTGAACCGTGCTGGGACCAGAGCCCTGGCGAATCGTATAAATTGGACTGTGGATAGGGCTTTAAACTAATTGGCGGGGGGGGGGCGGTGGGAGGGTGCGAGGGTAGGTGAAATTACAGGGTCCAAAGTAAAGGAGAGGGTACAGGTACGGCAAGAGGCCAAGAATGTCCCAATAATAAAGGGAGTAGGGGGCATGAGTAAGGTTGGTAGCGTTCCTTCAAATAGGGTCCAGGTGAAGGCTGGGATGAAGACACTTTATCTGAATGCACGAAGCATTCGGAATAAAGTGGATGAGCTGGTGGCGCAGATCAGCACAAATGGATATGATCTGGTGGCCATTACAGAGACGTGGCTGCAAGGTGACAGGGACTGGGAGCTGAATGTCCAGGGGTATCAAGTGTTTCGGAAGGATGGATGGGAGGAAAAAGGGGGTGGGGTAACTCTGCTGATTAAGGATAATATCAGGGTGGTAGTAAGGGAAGATATAAGCTCCAAAGAGCAAAACGTGGAATCGTTGTGGGTGGAGATTAGGAACAGTAAGGGGAGGAAGACGCTGGTGGGTGTGGTCTATAGGCCCCCAAATAATAACTTGGAGGTGGGGCGGGCTATAAACAAGCAAATAAACGATGTGTGCAGAAACGGAACAGCGATAATTATGGGGGATTTCAATGTACATATTGATTGGTTGACCCATGTTGGACGCGGTGGGCTTGAGGAAGAGTTCTTAAAATGCTGCCGGGATAGTTTCCTTTGAACAGTGTGTGACGGAACCAACAAGGGAGCGAGCTATCTTAGATCTGGTGTTATGTAACGAGGCAGGTCGAATTAGGGATCTTGTTGTGAGGGATCCTCTTGGGACGAGCGATCATTGTATGGTTGAGTTTTTGATGCAGATAGAGGATGAGAAAGTAGGGTCCCGAACCTGTGTCCTCTGTTTGAACAGAGGGGAGTACGATAAGATGAGAGAGGAATTGGCAAATGTAGATTAGGGGCGCAGATTGGTCGGTAGGACTGCTGAGGAACAGTGGAGGATCTTCAAGGAGATCTTTTCCGGTGCTCAGCAGAAATATATTCCAATGGTAAAGAAGGAACGTAGGAGAAGGGATAACCAGCCGTAGTTATCGAAGGAAATAAAGAACAGTATTAAATTAAAAGCTGATGCGTTTAGAGTGGCTAAAAGTAGTGGGTGAGTAGAAGATTGGGAGAGGTTTAAAAATCAACAAAGATTGACTAAGAGGTTGATAAAGAAAGGAAGGATAGACTATGAAGCTAAACTAGCACTAAATATAAAAAAGGACAGTAAAAGTTTTTACAAATATATAAAGAGGAGGAGGCTGGCTAGAGTGAATGTTGGACCCTTCGAGGATGAGAGGGTGGATTTAGTGGTGGGGGATGAGGAAATGGCTGAGGCCTTAAATAAGTTTTTTGCCTCGGTCTTCACGGAGGAGGACGCAAATAGTTTGCCAGATATTAAAGATAGAAGGATGGTAGGAGTTGAGGGCCTGAATGCGATTACTGTCACTGGAGAGGTAGTGCTTGATCGATTAGCGGGACTGATAGTGGACAAGTCCCCAGGACCGGATGGAATGCATCCCAAGGTTCTGAAGGAAATGGCAGAGGTGATAGTAGACGCCTTAGTGATTATTTACCAAACTTCGCTGGATTCCGGGGAAGTGCCAGAAGATTGGAAAACAGTTAATGTTACGCCACTTGTTTAAAAAAGGCAGCAGGCAAAAGGCAGGGAATTATAGGCCGGTTAGTTTAACATCTGTTGTTGGAAAAATGCTGGAATCCGTCATCAAAGAAGAAATAGCGAGGCACCTAGAGAAGAACTGTTTGATAGAGCAGACGCAGCACGGATTCGTTAAGGGGAAGTCGTGTTTGACAAACGTATTGGAATTCTATGAGGATGTGACTAGAGCGGTAGACAGAGGGGAACCAGTGGATGTGGTGTTTCTCGATTTTCAGAAGGCGTTTGATAAGGTGCCGCACAAAAGGTTGCTTCAGAAGGTCAGGGGGCGTGGAGTTGGGGGTAAGGTATTAGCGTGGATAGAGGATTGGTTGTCTAATAGGAGGCAGAGAGTTGGTATCAATGGGTGCTATTCTGATTGGCGGTTAGTTACTAGTGGAGTGCCCCAGGGATCGGTGCTGGGGCCTCAGCTATTCACCATTTATATAGATGATCTGGAGGAGGGGGCTGAGTGTAGGGTGACAAAATTTGCTGCTGACACAAAGATGAGTGGAAAAGCAAATTGTGCGGAGGGTGTGGAAAGTCTGCAGAGAGATCTGGATAGGCTGAGCGAGTGGGTGAGGGCCTGGCAGATGGAGTACAATGTTAGCAAGTGTGAGGTTATCCACTTTGGCAGAAATAATAGTAGGAGGGATTACTATTTAAAGGGCGAAAAGCTGCAGCATGCTACGGTGCAGAGGGACCTGGGGCTCCTTGTGCATGAGTCGCAACAACCCAGTCTGCAGGTGCAGCAGGTGATCAAGAAGGCGAATGGGATGCTGGCCTTTATAGCGAGGGGGATTGAATATAAAAGCAGGGAGGTCTTGCTGCAACTGTACAGGGTACTGGTGAGGCCACAGCTGGAGTACTGTGTGCAGTTTTGGTCGCCGCATTTGCACAAGGATATTTTGGCCTTGGAGGGAGTGCAGAGGAGGTTCACTAGGCTGATACCGGAGATGAGGGGGTTGGACTTTGAAGAGAGACTAAATAGACTGGGTCTGTACTCGCTGGAGTTTAGAAGGATGAGGGGGGATCTTATAGAGACGTATAAGATTATGAAGGGGATGGACAGGGTAGAGGTAGAGAGATTCTTCCCGCTCAGAAAGGGCAGCAGGACTAGGGGGCACAGCCTCAAGATAAGGGGGGTGCAGTTTAGATCGGAGTTGAGGAGGAACTTCTTCACTCAAAGGGTGGTGAATCTCTGGAATTCTCTGCCCGTTGAAGTGGTGGAGGCTGCCTCGCTAAATATATTTAAGTCACGGGTAGATAGGTTTCTGATAGACAGGGGAATTAAGGGTTATGTTCTTTGAATCTATTGGAATGTTTTGAGGATGTAACTCATAGAGTTAACCAAGGAGAAGCAGTGGATGTGGTTTATTTAGAGTTAGTGAGAGGGCATTGGACTGGATGATGAAGTCACCACCAGTTAGTGGGTGGATTTTTGGAAATATGTGGGTGTGGTGTCTGGTGGGGGAAGGGGAAGAGGATCCTGCTCAGGTAAATCTATAGGCCACAAAAAACCCAAACCCAGTTTCCAAACAGTTTGTAGAACATTTCCAAAATGGCTTCTCCTCAGGTTCAAACAAGTCCCCACCACCCCCCATGGCTACAAATTCATTTGATTTGATTTGATTTATTATTGTCACATGTATTAACAAATAGTGAAAAATGTTGTTTCTTGCGCACTATACAGACAAAGCATACCGTTCATAGAGGAGGAAAGGAGAGAATACAGAATGTATTGTTACAGTCACAGCGAGGGTGAAGAGAAAGATCAACTTAATGCGAGGTTGGTCCATTCAAAATCCTTGATCATTGCCAACTACAATGGCAAGGGCAGCAGACACACGGGAACACCACCCAGAAACACCCCTCCAACTCACTCACTATCCTGAAGTGGAAACGCAGCACCGTTCCTATTTATTTATTGATTGATTGATTGTCACAAGTAGGCTGACATTAACACTGCAGTGAAGTTACTGTGAGAATCCCCTAGTTGCCACACTCGAAACATTGGCTCTACTCTGTCTCCATAGACGCTGTAAAAAGTCTGACAACACCAGGTTTTAGTCCAACCTATTTATTTGATAATATACTCACAAGCTTTCGGGTTAGTCCCTTCCTCAGGTGCCATTCACCTGACGAAGGGGCTAACCCGAAAGCTTGCGAGTATAGTATCAAATAAATAGGTTGGACTAAAACCTGGTGTTGTCAGACTTTTTACTGTGTTTACGCCAGTCCAACGCCGGCATACCCACATCATGACTTCCATAGACGCTGCCAGACCTGCTGAGATTTTCTAGCATTTTCTGTTTTTATTTCAGATTCTGAAATCTGCAATACAAGAAAGCCCCACCAACGCCTCCACTTTCTCAGAAGACTAAGGAAATTTGGCATGTCCGCTCCGACTCTCACCAACTTTTACAGATACACCATAGAAAGCATTCTTTCTGGTTGTATCACAGCTCGGTCTGGGCTCCTGCTCTGCCCAAGACCACAAGGAACTACAAAAACTCGTGAATGTAGCCCAATCCCTCACGCAAACCAGCCTCCCATCCATTGACTGTCTACACTTCCCGCTGCCTTGGCAAAGCAGCCAGGATAATTAAGGACCCAGCGCACCCCGGACATTCTCTCTTCCACCTGCTTCCATCGGGAAAAAGATATAAAAGTCTGAGGTCACGTATCAACCGACTCAAGAACAGCTTCTTCCCTGCTGCTGTCAGACTTTTGAATGGACCTACCTCGCATTAAGTTGATCTTTCTCTACACCCTTGCTGTGACTGTAACACTACAGTCTTCAGTCTCTATTTTCCTTCTCTATGAACAGTATGCTTTGTCTGTATAGTGTGCAAGAAACAATACTTTTCACTGCATGTTAATACATGTGACAATAATAAATCAAAGCAAAATCAGTATTTTGCTTTGAAGACAGACCTGCCCATTTCCCCCTCAAACAGTTGATTATATTATCAGTGACGCTGTATGGTTGCTCGGTTAAAGTGCCCCGTTCCACTGCACTGCTGTTAGTGAGGAAATGCTAGCAATAACATAATTACACAACTTTTCATTCTCCCTGTAAATCAAAGGTTCCTGATACCAGTAACAACATAACATTTAATAATGAATTTTTTGTCTCCACAGGCATTTAAGTCCACCTTGTTGACCAGCAAGGGGCATGCATGCGGCAGGTTGTAGTGGGCTGCTCTTGGACGTTGCTTCGGGAGTTGCCTATTGCTTCATGTCGTTAGTGTGCTTAAACTGGACCATCTCGAGGGCAACATGACAGCTCAGAGACTATCTCTGTTGCTGTGCGGACACATGGATTTGGGCCTGTGTCTGTGGGAGTTTGCACGTTCTCCCCGTGGTTGCGTGGGTTTCCTCCGGGTACTCCGGTTTCCTCCCACATCCCCAAAGATGCGCTTTTAGGCTGATTGATTGGGTAACAAATTGTCCCTATATTGGACCTCCCTGATCCTCGCACATTAGGCGTAGACTAAAATCATGAATAGGTCACTGAGACAGTGGGACGGCGGCGCGGGCTCATTGGGCCGAAGGGCCTGTTTCCCGTGCTGTGTTGTTCTTTGTTCTTTGTATTAACAATCAGAATCTCAACAATAATAACCAATAACACGCAATAGGCCAGATGTTTTGGAGTCTGTCATTCTCTGTATGGTTGTCAGCGAATCTCAGGTATCTGCTTATTAATGTTCTCTGCAATCTCTGGAGTCTCTGATGGTTTGGTTCTGATGTGGAGATGCCGGCGTTGGACTGGGGTAAAACAGAAAGTCACGGGGGTTACAGATAGTGCGACATGAACCCAAGATCCCTGTTGAGACCGTCCTCATGTGTGCGGAACTTGGCTATCAGTCTCTGTTCAGCGACTCTGCGCTGTCGTGTGTCGTGAAGGCTGCCTTGGAGAATGCTTACCCGAAGGTCAGAGGCTGAATGCCCGTGACCACTGAAGTGTTCGCCAACAGGAAGGGAACAGTCTTGCCTGGTGACTGTCGAGTGATGTTCATTCATCCGTTGTCGTAGCGTCTGCATGGTCTCCCCAATGTACCATGCTTCGGGACATCCTTTCTTGCAACGTATCAGGTAGACAATGTTGGCCGAGTTGCAAGAGTATTTACCATGTACCTGGTGGACGGTATTCTCACGTGTGATGATGGTATCCATGTCGATGATCCGGCATGTCTTGCAGAGGTTGCTGTGGCAGGGTTGTGTGGTATTGTGGTCACTGTTCTCCTGAAGGCTGGGTAGTTTGCTGCGAACAATGGTCTGTTTGAGGTTGTGTGGTTGTCTGAAAGCAAGAAGTGGGGGTGTGGGGATGGCCCTGGCGAGATGTTCGTCTTCATCAATGATATGTTGAAGACTCCGGAGAAGATGTCGTAGCTTCTCCGCTCCGGGGAAGTACTGGACGACGAAGGGTACTCTGTCCACTGTGTCCTGTGTTTGTCTTCTGAGGAGATCAGTGCGGTTTTTCGCTGTGGCGCATCGGAACTGTCGATCTATGAGTCGAGCACCATATCCTGTTCTTATGAGGGCATCTTTCAGCGTCTGGAGGTGTCTGTCACGATCCTCCTCATCTGAGCACATCCTGTGTATATGGAGGGCTTGTCCATAGGGAATGGCTTCTTTAACATGTTTAGGGTGGAAACTGGAGAAGTGGAGCATTGTGAGATTGTCTGTGGGCTTGCGGTACAGTGAGGTGCTGAGGTGACCGTCCTTAATAGAGATGCGTGTGTCCAAGAATGCAACTGATTCTGGGGAATAGTCCATGGTGAGTCTGATGGTGGGGTGGAATTTGTTGATATCATCATATAGTTGTTTCAGTGATTGTTCCCCATGAGGCCAAAGGAAGAAAATGTCACGACAGCTCAGTGACTATCACTGATTGCTGTGCAGACACATGGATTTGGGCCGGTGTCGGTGGGAGTTTGCGCATTCTCCCCGTGCTTGCGTGGGTTTTCTCCGGGTGCTCCGGTTTCCTCCCACACCCCAAGGATGTGCTGTTAGGCCGTTTGGCAGGAATAAATTGTCCCTAAGTTAGTTTCCCTCGATGTGGAATGCCATAAGCATAGATAAGGGTCATGGGTGGAGGGGGGGACTGGTAATGTTAAAACGGCGGCGCGGGCTCGTTGGGCCGAGGGGCCTGTTTCCCGGGCTGTTTTTGTTCTTTGTTTTTTGTTCTTTGCCATCAATGTATCTAGTGTAAAGCATCGGTTGAAGGTCCTGTGCAGTGAAGAGATCTTGTTCAAATCTGTGCATGAAGATGTTGGCATATTGAGGTGTGAATCTGGTCCCCATGGCTGTTCCGTGTGTCTAGATGAAGAACTGGTTGTTGAAGGTGAAGACATTGTGGTCCATGTGTTCTCCAAGGCGGCCTTCACGACACACGACAGCGCAGAGTCACTGAGCAGAGACTGATAGCCAAGTTCCGCACACATGAGGACGGTCTCAACAGGGATCTTGGGTTCATGTTGCACTATCTGTAACCCCCGTGACTTGCCTGGGTTTGCAAAATCTCACTAACTGTCCTGTCTGGAGACAATACACATCTCTTTAACCTGTGCTTAACCCTCTCTCCACTCACATTGTCTGTACCTTTAAGACTTGTTTACCTGTAAAGACTCACATTCCAACCATTATTCATGTAAATTGAGTTTGTGTCTTTGTGTCATTTTTAGGGTCAGAACTCCCAGCCACCTGACGAAGGGACAGGCTGTCCCGAAAGCTTGGGGTATTTGCTACAAATAAACCTGTTGGACTTTAAGCTGGTGTTGTGAGATCTCTTTTGGTTTGGTTCTTCCATGGTTCTCTTAACCTGAGTCGACATAGGGTCCTGAGGCAGACTCGGTGTTGAAATGTTCACACCTGAGATATGGTCTTCTCCAGTTCGGGTTCGGGTAGTGCCAAGTTCTTGGAAAGCCCAGCGCTTCTCTTGGTGCAGCCAGGTGTGGGCTCTGTCACTTCTGTCTCTGGCAATTCTTATTGTTAAAAGTTGATCCACGTGTCTTCTCCTATTTAACCAAAAGAGAAAATCTCAGCAGGTCTGGCCGCATCTGTAAGGAGAGAAAAGAGCTGACGTTTTACGTCTGGATTTTGACAAAGGGTCATTTAGACTCGAAATATCAGCTCTTTTCTCCTGTTACAGACGCTGCCAGACCTGCTGAGATTTTCCAGCTTTTTCTCTTTTGGTTTCAGATTCCAGCAGTAATTGGCTTTTCTTCTCCAAATTACATTGTCTCGTGTTTGTACCTTGTAGGAGATCAGTTCTAACATGATGGCAGGTATCCACTTTTCACTTGTGCTATAGTTCCCTGCTGAAATCTTTTGCCTTGTTCTCTCATCAGACAACCTGGTCTTGCAGTTTTTTTCTTGGCAATTTCACTTGTCTTGGGTTTCAGCAAATCAAACACTGCGTTCAGTCAATCTTTAACCATGAGCAGCGAGGGAGAATCTTGGGCTGGTGAGTGTGCAGCATTTCTGTACATCTAACCTTGCTGTTTCTTCTTGGCAATTTCTTGTCTTGGGCAGTGTAGGCAAAGCTGTATGTAATTGCTGTTTAGGATGAGCAATGTTGGAGAATCTTGGGTTGGTGAGTGTGCAGCATTTCTGTACATCAACGGGAATGGGGTCAATCATTTAGACAATGAACCTTGCTCGCAAGTTACCTTCAACAAATGTTTCATCATCTGAACAAACTGCTCAGCCAGCCTGTTTGTAGTGGGATGCTAAGGAACAGCTTGGCTATGTTGAATCCCGTTCTTCTGGAAAGACTTTGTGAATTTTTATGAAATGAACTGTGATCAATTATCGCTCAGGAGTTGTTCAAGCTAACGGAATCTGCTGAAAATTTTACCCAGCCTTGCAGTTATTCTCTCCAAAGACATTCTCTTCATATTGGTAACTTCAGGCAGTTTTGAGAGTGCGTTGCTGAGAATGAGAAGCATGACCCTCTCGATGACCAGCACAATCTGCATGTACTCAATCCTCAGCCTCCTTCAGCCATCCCCATGGGTGGAACGGGACTAATGGCAGCAGCTTCCGGACTTTTCCATAGGATGAACACAATTCCCACCTTCTCCTCAATTTTGGCATCTAGCTCCAAGGATCTTCATCCTTCACATGCCTGACTGCCTCTTGTGAAATGAATTGGTTTAATAACCTTTCCTTAACTATGGTGGAATGATCAAACTCATTCTCCAGAGGAAACAACCTACCTGCTGGGAAGGTTTGTGTCTGTGGGTGGAATACAGCTTTAACTCAGTGAAGTAACGTGTCCGTGATTTCTGACAGCGTTGGGTCATTTCTGATCTGCTGCTTAACTTGTCCTGTGGTTCCAGGAGTTTTATCTATTTACTCAAAGTCAGGAATGTTTCCACACAAACTGTTTATTGATGAATTGTTGACTAAGGGAGAGTCCATCAGTGTTTCCATGAAGGATTCACTGATGGTATTTGATTGTGTTTGGGTGTACCTGCCTCTGCTTTCTGTTCACTGTCACTGATGGAATCCAGGAATGAGGCCTCAATATTATTCTCAGAGGATGCTGGTCCGTCAATAAAATAAATTGGTAAAACTGCTTTATTTTGAAAATACCTCCTAGAGTTTCTTTCTCTATCGCACATAATTAATTTCTGCTTTATCCAAGGATCTTAATGCAAAAACTATCAGATTCTCTTCATAGAATCATAGAAAATTACAGCTCAGGAACAGGCCTTTTGGCCCTTCTTGTCTGTGCCAAACCATTTTTTGCCTAGTCCCACTGCACTTGGACCATATCCCTCCACACCCCTCTCATCCATGAACCCATCCAAGTTTTTCTTAAATGTTAAAAGTGATCCCGCATTTACCACTTTATCCAGCAGCACATTCCACACTCCCACCACTCTCTGTGTGAAGAATCCCTTTAAACTTTTCTCCTTTCACCCTTAACCCATTCCCTCTGGTTTTTTTTCTCCCCTAGCCTCAGTGGGAAAAGCCTGCTTGCATTCACTCTATCAATACCCATCAAAATCTTATACACCTCTATCAAATCTCCCCTCATTCTTCTACACTCCAGGGAATAGTCCTAACCTATTCAATCTCTCTCTGTAACTCAGCTTCTCAAGTCCTGGCAACATCCTTGTGAACCTTCTCTGCACTCTTTCAACCTTATTTACATCCTTCCTGTAACTAGGTGACCAAAACAGTACACTATACTCTAAATTCAGCCTCACCAATGCCTTACACAACCATACTGTAACACTCCAACTTTTATACTCGATACTCCAATTTATAAAGGCCAATGTACCAAAAGCACTCTTTACGACGCTATCCACCTGTGACGCCACTTTTAGGGAATTCTGTACCTGTATTCCCAGAATCCTCTGTTCAACTGCACTCTTCAGAGTCCTACCATTTACCCTGTACCTTCTACTTTGGTTTGTCCTTCCAAAGTGCAATACCTCACACTTGTCTGCGTTAAATTCCATTTGCCATTTTTCAGCCCATTTTTCTCGTTGGTCCAAATCCCTCTGCAAACTTTGAAAACCTTCCTCACTGTCCACTATACCTCCAATCTTTGTATCATCAGCAAATTTGCTGATCCAATTTACCACATTATCCATTGATATAGATGACAAACAACAATGGACCCAACACCGACCCCTGTGGCACCTGTAAATGTTGTACGATAAACCATCATCTCTTTTCATACCACGTGGATACTTTTTTGCTTATTTGCCTTTCCATTTGATCATTTGACTTTTGCTTTTTGTAATTCTGGTCTGAGTTTTTCCGACAAGCACATTCAGTCTGGTTGCTCTTGTCACAATTTCTGAACATGATGTCTTTGCACAAACAATCTCTGCAGAGTGCTCTGTTTTTGCACTTTAATGGCAGTTTACGAGCCTGTGTTCGGTTTTCGTCCAATGTCTTATAAATTCTTTTGCTCGAGCTCTGCTGTTGAGCTTCTTTGGCTGCTAATTCCACGGATGCAGCATTTTCCAAATCTCTCTTTAAAGTTAGGTTTCTGTTAACCTTTTTTGAATAGACTTGCTTCTTAAACCACAGACTAATTTATCTCTCAGGGTATCATCCCCAAACTCACAGTGTTCAGCTAATTTCTCCAGCGTAGCTACAAACTGTGTGATCAATTTACCTTCTTGTTGCTTACACTTATGGAACCTAAACCTATCAGTGATGGTGAAAGGTTTTGTGAACAGTGGATCTACAATATTTCCGGTGTTTCATTATCGATTTTGATGTTTGGCTTTTCTGGCTGTACCAGACTTTCCAGGAGGTTAAATGCTTTCCCTCCATTATGCTCAGGAAAGTTGGATGATTATATTTGCTGTTATCCTGTTCGCTTGGACAAAATAGATTAATTTCTCTGTATGTGAGGTCCATTGGTTTATATTCACAATGAAAGATCCCACACAGCCAGAACTCTGCCATTTTTACAATGGAAAGAGCCTGTGTGAGCACAAGGTGCAGTGACACCCGCACCCCATAAAACAATCAAAAAAAAATCTCCCAGCTCTGGAATTTCCTCCTCAGCCTCTTTGCTTCCACCCTTTTATTGAAGACAATCCTTTGAACCTCTGCTTTGACCAATCTTATTGTCTGAATATTATCCTATCTGTTCACAGCAGACTGTATCGGAATATTTGTAGGCGTATTGTTTAGCTGCTGGATAAATGTGGCTGTTTGAACCTTATAGAGTTGTAGTAACGACAGCTCTGACTCACTGATGACTCAGTGCAGAGGGTGGGGGGGGTGTCCGGGCTGACTGTCGCTGAAGCAGTGGTGATGCAGAGTGTTCATTAATTCATCCTCTCTGTACAGAATAAAAAGCATCATTTCTACCCCCAGAGAGTGGGGTTAGACTGCAAACAGCATCATTCCATCTCCAGCATCTCTGCACCATCACCATTATAATCTATCAGACTGTCTTCTAATCATTGTAAATGGGGAAAGCATTTTCTGTGTGTTTACTGATATTTATGTGAGAAGTTACATCTAATGGTCCGTAAAAATATACATAAAATATATAATGTAATATATATGCACATAACCATGTGTATCAATATAATAGATATATGTGTGTGTCTCCGTGTGTGTGTGAGCATGCATGTGTTTGTATGTATATTTGTGTGTGGCTATGTGCACGTTTGTTTGTGTTTGTGTGTGTTTGTGTGTCACAAGCATACATATATATAGGCACACACATACAAACACGCACGGGGACACACACAGACACACACACGCACACACACAGATATACACACAGACAGACAGACAGACACACACACACAGGCACACGCATATGCAGACACACACATATAAACACGCACAGGGACACACATGGACCTGTGTGTGTGCCTGTATCCGTGTGTGTCTGTATCTATGTGGGTCTGTGTGTGTGCCTGTGTGTGTGCATGTGTATGTATATCAGTGTCTGTATGTGCATGTGTGTTTGTCTGTGTGTATGCCTGTATCTGTGTATGTCTGTATGTGCCTATGTGTGTCAGCCTGTGCATGTGTATCAGTGTCTGTGCACGTGTGTCTGCCTGTATCTGTGTGTGTGTATGTGCCTGTGTGTGTGAGCCTGTGTATGTATATCAGTGTCCGTGCATGTGTGTTTGCCTGTGTTTTTCCCTGTATCTGTGTGTGTGCCTATATCTGTGTGTATAGGGGAGGTGATGGCCTAGTGGTATTATCACTAGACTATTAATCCAGAAACTCAGCTCATGTTCTGGGGGTCTGGGTTCGAATCCCACCACAGTAGATGGTGGAATTTGAATTCAACAAAAAAACTATCTGGAATTAAGAATTTACTGATGACCCTGTGTTATAACCCAGGTCAGAAACTCCGAGGTGTTTTATGAACTTAGCCTAGACCATAGGTTTTGAATTTGGCGCAGGAAGCATGAGATGTTTCACTCCAGGTACGATTCAAGTGAGCCACTTTTATCCAAGTTTCTTTAAGAACACAGTTAAAATATAAGAAGACAATTAGCAAGGACTTCTACCGATTACAAACAAAACCTGATATTGTATAAAGCTTACCAGCTAAATGTACTGTTTCAACAGAAACCCGGAGAATCTGCTGATGACCATGAAACCATTGTCAATTGTCGGAAAAACCCATCTGGTTCACTAATGTCCTTTAAGGAAGGAAATCTGCCACCCTTACCGGGTCTGGCCTACCTGTGACTCCAGAGCCACAGCAATGTAGCTGACTCTCACTGCCCTCGGGCAATAGGGATGGGCAGTAAATGCTGGCCAGCCAGCGACCCCATGTCCCATGAATGAATGAATAAAATGTATATGTATCTGTGCCTCTATCTGTATGTACATGCATGTCTGTGTGTATGTGTCTGTCTGTGTGTATGTTTCTGCATGTGCGTGTGTCTGTGTACATGTTTAAGTTTATTTATTAGTCTCTCAAGTGGGCTTACATTAACACTGCAATGAAGTTACTATGAAAATCCCTTAGTCACCACACTCCGGTGCCTGTTCGGGTACACTGAGGGAGAATTTAGCACAGCCAATCCACCCTAACCAGCACAGCTTTCGGACTTATGGAGGAAACTGGAGCACCCGGAGGAAATCCATGTAGACACAGGGAGAACATACAACCTCCACACAGACAGTGAGAAAGCAGTGCTAATGTGCGTCTCTGTGTCTGCGCATGTGTATGTACGTGTGTGTCTGTCTGTCTGTCTGGGGGTGTGTGGGTGTGTCTGTATGGGCGTGTGTGTGTGTATGTGTCTGTATGGGTCTGTGTGTGTGTGTATGTGTGTGTGTGTGTCTGCCTGTCTGGGTGTGTGTGTGTCTGTCTGTGTGGGTGTGTGCCCTTCAGTGTCTGTGTGTGTGTGCGTGTGTGTGTGTGTACAAGTATGTGTGTGTGTATGTGTGTGTCTGTGTATCTGTGTGTGTTTATGCATGTGTGTGTGTTTTTCTGTGTATGTGTGAGTCTGTGTGTAAAGTATTGACCATTCCCTAGCTGTGTATATGCAAATGAACTACACTTCTGATTAAACCCTAAGAAGGGTTTGCTGCAAATCACTTTCAGGTGGACCTCACAAACAGTGAGTTTGGGGAAATGTATCACAGCGTCTTTCCAGAATGACAACACCTCCTGTTTACAGACAGACAATGAGCAAAGTCAAGGGGTTAACATAAGAACATAAGAATAGGAGCAGGAGTAGGCCATCTAGCCCCTCGAGCCTGCCCCGCCATTCAATAAGATCATGGCTGATCTGAAGTGGATCAGTTCCACTTTCCCGCCCTCTCCCCATAACCCTTAATCCCCTTGTCTGTCAAAAACCTATCTACCCGTGACTTAAATATATTTAGCGAGGTAGCCTCCACCACTTCAACGGACAGAGAATTCCAGAGATTCACCACCTTTTGAGTGAAGAAGTTCCTCCTCAACTCCGTTCTAAACTGCATCCCCCCCCCCCTTATCTTGAGGCTGTGCCCTCTAGTCCTGCTGTCCTTTCTAAGCAGGAAGAATCTCTCTACCTCTACCCTATCCATCCCTTTCATTATCTTATATGTCTCTATAAGATCCCCCCTCATCCTTCTAAACTCCAACGAGTACAGACCCAGTCTATTTAGCCTCTCTTCAAAGTCCAACCCCCTCATCTCCGGTATCAGCCTAGTGAACCTCCTCTGCACTCCCTCCAAGGCCAAAATATCCTTCCGCAAGTGCGGCGACCAAAACTGCACACAGTACTCCAGCTGCGGCCTCACCAGTGCCCTGTACAGTTGCAGCAAGACCTCCCTACTTTTATATTCTATCCCCTTCGCTATAAAGGCCAGCATCCCATTCAGGTTCTGATTGGTGTCCCTCCCCTGCCATTACAAAGAGATATCTGAAACCTCAATCCAAGAAGCTTGTGGGTAATAGACAAGAATAGACAAGCTGCAACACACAGCAAACCCAGCAGTGAGAGAGAACGGACAGCTCCCGCTTTTTATCCAGAAAATCCTACCCTGCTGGAATGTTGGTAAACCTACTGCAACCCGATATATCACAGCTAAAACACACACACACACACACACACACATGCACACACACATGCACACACACATACATACACAAACTCACGCACACATACACACACACATACACACACACATACACACACACATGCACACACACACATACTTACACAAACACACACACACATACATACACAAACTCACGCACACATACACACACACATACACACACACATACACACACGCATGCACACACACACATACTTACACAAACACACACACACATACATACACAAACTCACACACGCACATACATACACAAACTCACACACATATATACACACATGCATACATACACAAACACACACACACGTACACACACATACACAAACACACACACATGCACGTACACACATGCATACATACACAAACACACACACACGTACACACACATACACAAACACACACACATGCACGTACACACATGCATACATACACAAACACACACACACGTACACACACATACACAAATACACACATATGCATGTACACAGACAGATACATACACAAACACACACACACATACACAAACACACACACGTACACACACACATACATACACAAACTCACACACAGACATATATATACACACACACATACATACACAAACACACACACACGCACGTACACAGACAGATACATACACAAACACACACACACATGCACACACACATGCACACACACATACATACACAAACTCACACATACACACACACACAAACTCAGACACACACATACACAAATGCACACACACATACACACACACATAAACTTACACACACACACATGAACTCACACACACATACACACACACATACACACATGCACACACACACAAATGCACACACACACATAAACTTACACACACACATACCCATATACACACACATACGCACAAACTCACACACACATACACACACACACGCACATACACACGCACATACACACACACATACACACATGCACACGCACACATACACACATGCACACGCACACATATACACACACATACACACAAACTCGCACACACACATACATACACACACATACATACATTCTGGAAAGACGCTGTGATACATTTCCCCAAACTCACTGTTTGTGAGGTCCACCTTAAAGTGATTTGCAGCAAACCCTTCTTAGGGTTTAATCAGAAGTGTAGTTCATTTGCATATACACAGCTAGGGAATGGTCAATACTTTACACATGCATGCACACACATGTATGCACACACACAAACACACATGCACATGCAAGTCAGTAAGGGATCCTTCATGCAAGAGCTCAGTTAGCTAAGGAAGGATTTTGTGGAATTGCTGACAGTGAGCTGAGGTTGGTATCCAGAGACTTGGTCTGTTCAGCAGGTGAGAGAGGAATCTTCCTGAGTGATATGCTTCAAGGAGACTTGATGTTGGCTCCTGGTCAGTCTGGAGTCCTGCTTTGATGTCTGCAGGCTGGAGTTGGACAACAGATTGAAACGTAATATTAAAATATTCCAAAGTTGAGGTCATGTGATGAGCCTCAGTTGTAGCTTCACTGCCTCTGGTCAAAATCCATTGCCTTTAGGAGATAGATGATGGTGTTTATCACCTCTGGAAGTAAAGCCAATTTTGATAGCTCTTCCTTTGTCCAGGCTGGGGAGAGACGTTGGTTCTGGTCCCTGGTTTCATTAATCATTCTGTATCCTCACAGTGAGAGGTGTGAGATTCCACCAGCAAGAGAATTCAGCTTTCTGTCCTGTAACTGCTGAGGGAGGTTTCTGGAAACTGTTATTAACTTGTGAATCACGTGACCTGTAGCAGCCAACGTTTGTTTCAACAAAGTCCGCTTTTCAAATAATCAGAAAAAAGGGATTTAACAGTTTGTGATCTCGTTCCTGTCTGAGGCACACAGACATTCGAAAGACTCATTAATGTTTTTTATTTGACTACAATCCTGTTAAGGACAACTGGCTATTTAATATGCTAAATCAACTGGATAAATCCAAGATGTTAATGTAATATAAAGCCAAAGATCCTCCAGTCAGCATACCTGAGATTTATTAAATAGACAGCAAAATAGAGAGCTTCATGTTTCTCAGTGTCCAGATCACCAACAACACATCCTGGTCCCGCCACACCCACACTATAGTTAAGAAAGCCCCGCCAACACCTCTACTTTCTCAGAAGACTAAGGAAATTTGGCACATCTGCTACGACACTCACCAACTTTTATAGATGGACTTTAGAAGGTATTCTTTCTGGTTGTATCACAGCTTGGTCTGGGCTCCTGCTCTGCCCAAGACCACAAGGAACTACAAAAGGTCGTGAATGTAGCCCAATCCATCATGCAAACCAACCTCCCATCCATTGACTCTGTCTACACTTCCCACTGCCTTGGCAAAGCATTCAGCATAATTAAGAACCCCACACACACACTGGACATTCTCTCTTCCACCTTCTTTGGGAAATAAATACAAAAGTCTGAGATCACGTACCAACCAACTCAAGAAAAGCTTCTTTTCTGCTACTGTCAGACTTTTGAATGGACCTACCTTGCACTAAGTTGATCTTTCTCTACACCCCAGCTATGACTGTAACACTACATTCTGCACTCTCTTGTTTCTTTTTCTATGAACGGTATGCTTTACCATATAGTGTGCAAGAAACAGTACTTTTCACTGTGTGTTAATGTGACAATAATAAATCAAATCAAAATACAATCAAATCCAACACTAGCCACCCAAACCAAATCTCCCAATCTTGTTCAACCAATCCAGTCCCAAACCAAACTAACTCAACACAAACCAAACCAAACCAACTCAATCCCAAACCAACTCAATCCCAAACCAACTCAACCCCAAACCAACTCAACCCCAAACCAACTCAACCCCAAACCAACTCAACCCCAAACCAACCCAACCCCAAACCAACCCAACCCCAAACCAACTCAACCCCAAACCAACCCAACCCCAAACCAACTCAACCCCAAACCAACTCAACCCCAAACCAACTCAACCCCAAACCAACTCAACCCCAAACCAACTCAACCCCAAACCAACTCAACCCCAAACCAACTCAACCCCAAACCAACTCAACCCCAAACCAACTCAACCCCAAACCAACTCAACCCCAAACCAACTCAACCCCAAACCAACCCAACCCCAAACCAACTCAACCCCAAACCAACTCAACCCCAAACCAACTCAACGCCAAACCAACTCAACCCCAAACCAACCCAACCCCAAACCAACTCAACCCCAAACCAACTCAACCCCAAACCAACTCAACCCCAAACCAACTCAACCCCAAACCAACTCAACCCCAAACCAACTCAACCCCAAACCAACTCAACCCCAAACCAACTCAACTCCAAACCAACTCAACCCCAAACCAACTCAACCCCAAGCCAACTCAACATAAACCAACTCAACCCCAAACCAACTCAACATAAACCAACTCAACCCCAAACCAACTCAACCCCAAACCAGCTCATCCCTAAACCATTCAACCCCAAACCAACTCAACCCCAAACCAACTCAACCCCAAACCAACTCAACCCCAAACCAACTCAATCCCAAACCAACTCAATCCCAAACCAACTCAACCCCAAACTGATAGTGTATCTTTAAGAAGTGTATTGTAATCATGTTTCTCTGCAGGATGTTTTGTTGGCACCGTGTTGTCTGTAGCCTATAAGCTTTATTGTTATTAAGCAGTATAATTGACATCATGTTGATTTTAACCTGAACTAACGCAGTGTTCTGTAGTTTTAATTTCTTTACCACCTGCTGTACCTGCATGCTTACCTTCAGTGACTGGTGCACAAGGACACCCAGGTCCCGCTGCACACTCCCCTCTCCCAATTTACAGCCATTCAGGTAGTAATCTGCCTTCTTGTTTTTGCTTCCAAAGTGAATAACCTCACATTTATCCAAATTATACTGCATCTGCCATTGATTAGCCCACTCACCCAACCTGTCCAGATCGTTCTGAAGGATCTTTACATCCTCGTCACAGTTCACCCTCCCAACTTGGTATCATCTGCAAACTTTGAGATGTTACATTTTGTTCCCTCATCCAAATCATTAATATATATTGTGAATAGCTGGGGTACCAGCACTGATTTTCTGTACTTTTCTGTACTCCCTCCAAAGCCTCCACATCCTTGTGGTAGTGTGGTGATCAGAATTGGACACAGTATTCCAAATGTGGCCAAACCAATGTTTTTATATAAGTGACACAATTTGCCGACTTTTATACTCGATGCCTGGCCGATGAAGACAAACATGCTGTATGCTTTCTTCACCACCTTTTCCACCTGTGCTGCCACCTTTAAGGATCTGTGGACCTGTACTCCCAGATCTCTGTGTGGCTATGCTCCTGATGGCTCTGCCATTTATTATCCCACCTGAATAGAATCTACAAAAATGCATCACCTCACATTTGTTCAGGTTAAATTCCATCTGCCATTTCTCCACCCAATTTTCCAGCCTATTTATACCCTGCTGAATTCTCTGACAATCTTCATCACTATCTGCAACTCCGCCAATCTTACTATCACCTGTAAACTTGCTAATCAGACCAGTTACATTTTCTTCCAAGTCATTTATATATATTACAAACAGTGGACAGTGAGAACCCAAAGATCAAAGCTAAAGGCTCTGCAATCTCATCCTTTGCCTCCCAACGTATCCTAGGATGTATCCCATCTGGCCCAGGGGACTTATCCGCCCTCAGGTTTTTCAGAATTGCTAATACATCTTCCCTCAGAACATCTACCTCCTCCATCCTTTAAGCCTGTATCACACTCTCACCCTCAAAAACATGGCCCCTCTCCCTGGTGAACATTCATTCAATGCCTCTCCTATTTCTTCTGACTCCATGCACAAGTTCCCACTACTATCCTTGACTGGCCCTAACCTCACCCTGGTCATTCTTTTATTTCTCACACAAGAGTAAAAAGCCTTGGGGTTTTCCTTAATCTGACCCGCTAAGGACTTCTCATGCCTCCTCCTGGATCTCCTAAGCCCTCTTTATTAACTCATTCCTAGCAACCTTTTAAAGAGACAAACAAGGGCAGTAATTCAATTATGTTTTTGTCTCAGACTATGACCAAACTCCTTACCAACCAGATAGTATCAAAATCCAGTCAAACTAACTATGAACTCTCCCAACATATTTGATATTTTAAAATGATCCAAATTTGCATAATGAACACAACTCCCATTATAAATGTAAACTTTCACAGTCACAGTTCATAATCAATCTCCTACTAGCATACACATTCTATGTTCTTTTACCACCCAATTAACCCAATGTACCCAAAGTACAAGTAATTCAAATGATTTTCTTCCAGTTTAATAAATTGTAGCGATAACTCCTCCATCATTTCATTAGGTTTTACTAAAATTTCATGTATGAATAACATGATTTGCACAAGTGGTTTATTTGCTCCCCTTCTAAGTGTTTTCAACTCCTACAACCCAGATAACTAATTACTAGGAGAAATTCTATCATCTGTTGTAATGTTATTGACACTCTGCAGAGCCCTTAACTTTTCACAGAAAATTAACTCCCAATTTATTGGCATTTAGGTACATTGAGCTAAATACTTTACATGTGAACTACTTAAATAATACTCATTCAATATAGGAGACTCACAAAACAAACAGATAGTACTTTGTAAAGTTATCCCACATTTAAATGGTAGCATCATAAATTGAGAATATGTTTCAACTTATCCCTCTTCAAAAACAAAGCAAAGTTTGTTTTCTCAAAATGTAAAACCTATCCAGATTCTCTTTCCATGACCCTTTATTTGTCAAAAAATTTAAAATTAAAACTTATGTATGCCTTTAGAATTTAGGTAACTTCCCACTGATATGAGTTGGCTATTTTATACAATTTATTCAATTAAATATCAGAAACTGTAATGTTGGAGTGTAACCAATCACTTGAATCTGAAAGGTAACAGTGAGAAAATCTGAATGAGACAAATTGTTCAGGTCTCAGTCATCACCTGGTTCTGATGAAGAATCTTAAAGCTGCTCGATTTGTTATTCACACGCCAGCTATTTAACACAAAACAAAATGTGGAGCCAAATGAATTTATTTGGCCTCAAAATCTCTGTCCGATTAAAAAGAAGAATAAAATTCATAATCTCCGATTCTTATTCAACAAATTAGGAACAGAAAATGGTGAAATCTCTGCCAGTTAAAAAAAGCCTGATGAAGGGACAGTTCTCCGAAAGCTAGTGACGTTTGTAACCAAATAAACCTGTTGGATTTTAGCCAGGTGTTGTGAGACTTCTTACTGTGTTAAAAACACAAGAAATAAAACACTTTCCAATGTGATGATGTTCTGGTTTCCTCATCACAAAGGAAGGAGGACATGGTTCCCTCCAAGCTTTAAATCTTTCTCAGCACAGTTTGAACCCAGGATTGTTCACAATTCAGATTCTCCATTTCAAAATCCAATTTATGTTTTCCAGTTCTAAAATTTCAATTCACTCTCCAAAAAATTTTGTTCAAAGTAACTTGCCACGCACACTGAAATATAAATATAATTATGTATGTATTTATATCTGATATCTCTTAAGCACACCCATGCCCATTGATTTTTCAATTTAAACCAGCCTCCAATTGATTTTAAACTCTGCATCAAACCCACTGTTTTAAGATCACAATTAGAGGAAGAACATCAAAACAAACAGTATAAAAACATCCACATTATTAACACACAGACACACAAATGGAAACTTCCAAAATTCTCCACAGAATTTCCTTTTCATTCAAACTTAACATTTTAAACTCGGATGAAAATAAAACATTCAAACAAAATAAATTCAGACAGTTGCCTTCATTCTTCTTTCTTCTAAACTGTAATCAAACTCAAAAACAAAAGTAAATTCAAGAAACCTTAAACTTAAATTTTAACCATTTTAACACTTTCGCAGCACCTTTGAAGTTAAATCAAAGTGAAAAGCATTGCATTTATCGCCTGCAATAAAAACTCCACAAGAATTCTCAATCTAATGTAAGAACAACCACCTATATTCAACAAACCAGACCACACAAACACACTGAAGTACAAAACTACTCAACCCCAAACCAACACAACTCCAAACCAACACAACCCCAAACCAACACAACCCCGAACCAACACAACCCCAAACCAACGCAACCCCAAACCAACGCAACCCCAAACCAACACAACCCCAAACCAACACAACCCCAAACCAACACAACCCCAAACCAACACAACCCCAAACCAACACAACCCCAAACCAACACAACCCCAAACCAACACAACCCCAAACCAACGCAAACCCAAACCAACGCAACCTCAAACCAACACAACACCAAACCAACACAACCCCAAACCAACGCAACCCCAAACCAACGCAACCCCAAACCAACGCAACCCCAAACCAACACAACCTCAAACCAACACAACCCCAATCCAACACAACCCCAAACCAACGCAACCCCAAACCAACACAACCCCAAACCAACACAACCTCAAACCAACACAACCCCAATCCAACACAACCCCAAACCAACGCAACCCCAAACCAACGCAACCCCAAACCAACGCAACCCCAAACCAACGCAACCCCAAACCAACGCAACCCCAAACCAACGCAACCCCAAACCAACGCAACCTCAAACCAACACAACCCCAAACCAACGCAACCCCAAACCAACGCAACCACAAACCAACGCAACCCCAAACCAACGCAAGCCCAATCCAACACAACCCCAAACCAACACAACCCCAAACCAACACAACCCCAAACCAACACAACACCAAACCAACACAACCTCAAACCAACGCAACCCCAAACCAACACAACCCCAAACCAACACAACCCCAAACCAACACAACCCCAAACCAACACAACAACAAACCAACACAACCCCAAACCAACACAACCCCAAACCAACACAACCCCAAACCAACGCAACCCCAAACCAACGCAACCCCAAAGCAACACAACCCCAAACCAACACAAGCCCAATCCAACACAACCCCAAACCAACACAACCCCAAACCAACACAACCCCAAACCAACACAACCCCAAACCAACACAACCCCAAACCAACACAACCTCAAACCAACTCAACCCCAAACCAACGCAACCCCAAACCAACACAACCCCAAACCAACGCAACCCCAAACCAACGCAACCCAAAACCAACGCAACCTCAAACCAACACAACCCCAAACCAACACAACCCCAAACCAACACAACCCCAAACCAACACAACCCCAAACCAACACAACCCCAATCCAACACAACCCCAAACCAACACAACCCCAAACCAACACAACCCCAAACCAACACAACCCCAAACCAACACAACCCCAAACCAACACAACCCCAAATCAACACAACCCCAAACCAACACAACCCCAAACCAACACAACCCCAAACCAACACAAACCCAAACCAACACAACCCCAAACCAACACAACCCCAAACCAACACAACCCCAAACCAACACAACCCCAAACCAACACAACACCAAACCAATACAACCCCAAACCAACACAACCCCAAACCAACACAACCCCAAACCAACACATCCCAAACCAACACAACCCCAAACCAACACAACCCCAAACCAACACAACCCCAAACCAACACATCCCAAACCAACACAACACCAAAGCAACACAACCCCAAACCAACACAACACTAAACCAACACAACCCCAAACCAACACAACCCCAAATCAACACAACCCCAAACCAACACAACCCCAAACCAACACAACCCCAAACCAACACAACCCCAAACCAACACATCCCAAACCAACACAACACCAAAGCAACACAACCCCAAACCAACACAACCCCAAACCAACACAACACTAAACCAACATAACGCCAAACCAACACAACCCCAAACCAACACAACCCCAAACCAACACAACCCCAAACCAACACAATCCCAAACCAACACAACCCCAAACCAACACAACACCAAACCAACACAACACCAAACCAACACAACCCCAAAAGAACACAACCCCAAACCAACACAACACCAAACCAACACAACCCCAAAACAACACAACCCCAAACCAACACAACACCAAACCAACATAACCCCAAACCAACACAACCCCAAAACAACACAACCCCAAACCAACACAACCCCAAAACAACACAACCCCAAACCAACACAACACCAAACCAACGTAACCCCAAACCAACACAACACCAAACCAACACAACCCCAAACCAACACCACCCCAAACCAACACAACCCCAAACCAACACAACACCAAACCAACACAACCCCAAACCGACACAACCCCAAACCGACACAACCCCAAACCAACACAACCCCAAACCAACACAACCCCAAACCAACACAACCCCAAACCAACACAACCCCAAACCAACACAACCCCAAACCAACACAACCCCAAACCAACACAACCCCAAACCAACACAACCCCAAACCAACACAACACCAAACCAACACAACACCTAACCAACACAACACCAAACCAACATAACCCCAAACCAACACAACCCCAAACCAACACAATCCCAATCCAACACAACCCCAAACCAACACAACACCAAACCAACACAACACCTAACCAACACAACCCCAAACCAACACAGTCCTAAACCAACACAACCCCAAACCAACACAACACCAAACCAACACAACCCCAAACCAACACAGCACCAAACCAACACAACCCCAAACCAACACAGTCCTAAACCAACACAACCCCAAACCAACACAACCCCAAACCAACACAACCCCAAACCAACACAACCCCAAACCAACACAACACCAAACCAATACAACCCCAAACCAACACAACCCCAAACCAACACAACCCCAAACCAACACATCCCAAACCAACACAACCCCAAACCAACACAACCCCAAACCAACACAACCCCAAACCAACACATCCCAAACCAACACAACACCAAAGCAACACAACCCCAAACCAACACAACACTAAACCAACACAACCCCAAACCAACACAACCCCAAACCAACACATCCCAAACCAACACAACCCCAAACCAACACAACCCCAAACCAACACAACCCCAAACCAACACATCCCAAACCAACACAACACCAAAGCAACACAACCCCAAACCAACACAACCCCAAACCAACACAACCCCAAACCAACACAACACTAAACCAACATAACCCCAAACCAACACAACCCCAAACCAACACAACCCGAAACCAACACAACCCCAAACCAACACAACCCCAAACCAACACAACCCCAAACCAACACAACACCAAACCAACACAACACCAAACCAACACAACCCCAAAAGAACACAACCCCAAACCAACACAACACCAAACCAACACAACCCCAAAACAACACAACCCCAAACCAACACAACACCAAACCAACATAACCCCAAACCAACACAACCCCAAAACAACACAACCCCAAACCAACACAACCCCAAAACAACACAACCCCAAACCAACACAACACCAAACCAACGTAACCCCAAACCAACACAACACCAAACCAACACCACCCCAAACCAACACAACCCCAAACCAACACAACACCAAACCAACACAACCCCAAACCAACACAACCCCAATCCAACACAACCCCAAACCAACACAACCCCAAACCAACACAACCCCAAACCAACACAACCCCAAACCAACACAACCCCAAACCAACACAACACCTAACCAACACAACACCAAACCAACATAACCCCAAACCAACACAACACCAAACCAACACAACACCTAACCAACACAACCCCAAACCAACACAACACCAAACCAACACAACACCAAACCAACACAGTCCTAAACCAACACAACCCCAAACCAACACAACCCCAAACCAACACAACCCCAATCCAACACAACCCCAAACCAACACAACCCCAAACCAACACAACACCAAACCAACACAACCCCAGACGAACACAGCACCAAACCAACACAACCCCAAACCAACACAACCCCAAACCAACACAACCCCAAACCAACACAACCCCAATCCAACACAACCCCAACCAACACAACCCCAAACCAACACAACACCAAACCAACACAACCCCAAACGAACACAGCACCAAACCAACACAACCCCAAACCAACACAGTCCTAAACCAACACAACCCCAAACCAACACAACCCCAAACCAACACAACCCCAAACCAACACAGCACCAAACCAACACAGCACCAAACCAACACAGCCCCAAACCAACACAACCCCAAACTAACTCAACGCCAAACCAACACAACCCCAAACCAACACAACCCCAAACCAACACAACCCCAAACCAACACAACCCTAGGCAAATCAACACAAACCAACTCAACCCAACCATCTCAAGCCCGACCAACTAACTCAACCACACACCAACTCTCCTGAAACAACTCAACCAAACCAATTCAACCTCAAACAAGTCAACCCCAAGCAACTCAGCCACAAATAACTCAAACCCAAAGAACTCACCATGAACCAACTCAGCATATCACAACTCAACATTGAACCTACTCAATGACAAAAAAAATTAACCCCAAGCAGCTCAAAACCAAACTACTCAAACCAAACCAACTCAAACAAACCGACTTAAACCAAAACAAGTCAACTCCAAACCAAATCATCCCCAAACCAACTCAAAACAAACCAGCTCAACTAAAAGCAACTCAATCCCAACCAAATCATCCCCAAACCAACTCAACTCCAAACCAACTCCACCCCAAACCAACTCAAACCAGACCAACTCAACCTTAAACTACTCAACCCCAAACCAAATCATCCCCAAACCAAATCATTCTCAAACCAACTCAATTCCAAACCAACTCAACCCCAAACCAACTCAATTCCAAACCAACTCAACCCCAGACCAACTCAACATAAACCAACTCAACCCCAAACCAACTCAACCCCAAACCAACTCAACCCCAGACCAACTCAACCAACACAACATATAACAATTCAACACCAATCAACTCAACCCCAAAAAACTCAATGCCAAGCAATTCAAACACAAGCTATCCAAACCCAACCAACTCAACCCCTTACCAACTCTTGCAAAACAACTCAACCCAAACGAACCTCAAACAATCCAACCGCAACAAACTCAACCCCACACAAATCAATCCAAACAAACCCAACTACAACCAGCTCGACCCTAAACCAATGAATTTAACTCCAATTAACTCAATCTCAATGAACTCAATCCCACTCCGACTCAATCCCGCTCCAATTCAATGCCACTCTGACTCTATCCCACTCCGACTCAACCCCATTCCAACTCTACCTCAATCCGACTCTACCCCATGTGACTCTACATCATGCGATTCTACCCCACAGAACACAACCCCATAGAACTTAACCCAAAACAACTCAATCCAAACCAACTCAACCCCAAATGAACTCAACCCCAAACAGCTCAACCCCAAACCAACTCAACCCCAAACCAACTCAACCCTAAACCAACTCAACCCCAAACCAACTCAACCCCAAACCAACTCAACCCCAAACAGCTCAACCCCAAACCAACTCAACCCCAAACCAACTCAACCCCAAACCAACTTAACCCCAAACCAACTCAACCCCAAACCAACTCAACCCCAAAACAACTCAACCCCAAACCATTCAACCCCAAACCAACTCAACCCCAAACCAACTCAACCCCAAACCAACTCAACCCCAAACCAACTCAACCCCAAACCAACTCAACCCCAAACCAACTCAACGCCAAACCAATTCAACCCCAAACCAACTCAACCCCAAACCAACTCAACCCCAAACCAACCCAACCCCAAACCAACTCAACCCCAAATCAACTTAACCCCAAACCAACTTAACCCCAAACCAACCCAACCCCAAACCAACTCAACCCCAAACCAACTCAATGCCAAATCAACTCAGCCCAAACCAACTCAACCCCAAACCAACTCAACGCCAAACCAACTCAACCCCAAACCAACGCAACGCCAAACCAACTCAACCCCAAACAGCTCAACCCCAAACCAACTCAATCCCAAACCAACTCAACCCCAAACCAACTCAACCCCAAACCAACTCAACCCCAAACCAACTCAACTCCAAACCAACTCCACCCCAAACCGACTCAACCCCAAACCAACTCAACCCCAAACCAACTCAACCCCAAACAGCTCAACTCCAAACCAACTCAACTTGGTGCATCTCAACCCCTACCAACTCAACACATCCAACTCAACTCAAACCAACACAACCATAAACCAACTCAAACCCAACCAACACCACTGCAACCAACTCAACTCGGAGCACCTGAACCCCTACCAATTCAACACAACTAATTCAACCCCGAACAACTCAATCTCAAACCACCTCAACCCCAAACCAGCTCAACCCCATAAAACCCAAGCAACTCAACCCCACATCAACTCTTGCAAAACAACTCAACCTCAAACCAACTCAACCTAAAACAAGTCAACCCCAAGCAACTCAACCCCAAATAACACAAAGCCAAACAACTTAACCCAACTCAACAAATAACAATATACAAAAGACGCTGTACAAAAAATATACAATATACAACATATAATATCTCAACCCCAAAAAAGCCAAACCCAAACTACTCAATGCCAAGCAACTCAAACCCCAAACCTACTGCACACAAGCAACTCAACCCCAAGCAAGTCAACCCCAACTAGTCAACCTCAAACAGCTCACCCCAAACCAACTCCACGCAACACAACCCTATGCATCTCAACCCCACGCAACACAACCCCATGCAAGTCAATGCCACACAACTCAACCCTGTGCAACTTAATCCCATGCAACTCAACCCAATGCAGGTCAACCCCATCAACTCAACCGCACGCAATGTTATCCCATGCAACACTAACCCGCACGAGTCAACCCCAACCAACCCACTGCAAACCAACTCAAATCCAACCAACTCAACCCCAAACAACTCAACATCAAATCAATCCACCCCACACAACTCAAACCAAGCCAACCCTCCTGAAACAGCTCAACCCCAAACAATTCAACTCACAACTCAGCCAAACCAAATCATCCCAAACCAACTCAACATAAACCAAGTCAACCCCAACAACTCAACCCTAAATTCAACTCACATCCAAAACAAGTCAACCTGAAACCAACTTAACCCCAAACCATCTCAGCCCCAAACTAACTCAACCCAAAGCCAACTCAACACCAAACCAAATTAACCCAAACCCAACCTAACGCAACCTAAACCAACTCAATCCCAAACCAACACTCCTGAAACAACTCAATCCTAATCAATTCAACCGTAACCAACTCAACCGCAACCAACTCAATCTCAAACCAATTCAACCCAAACCAACTCAAGTGCAACCAAATCAACTCAAACCAACTCAACACCATCCAACCCAACCCCAAACCAATTCAACACTAAACCAACTCAACCTCAAACCAATTCAACCTCCAACCAATTCAACCCCAAATCAACTCAATCCCAAATCAACTCAATCCCAAACCAACTCAACCCCAAACAAACACAACCCCAAACCAACTCAACCCCAAACCAACAAAACCCCAAACCAACTCAACCCCAAACCAACAAAACCCCAAACCAACTCAATCCCAAACAAACACAACCCCAAACCAACTCAACCCCAAACAAACATAACCCCAAACAAACACAACCCCAAACCAACTCAACCCCAAACCAACTCAATCCCAAACCAACTCAACCCCAAACCAACTCAACCCCAAACCAACTCAACTGCAACTCATAGCACCTCAACTCCTACCAACTCAACACATCTAACTCAACACAAGTCAAATCAATCCCAAACCAACTCTACCCCAACCAACTCAACAGCAACCAGCTCAGTCCAGAGCACCTCAACTGCTACCAACTCAACAGATCCAACTCCAAACAACCCAAGCCCAAAAAACTCTACTCCATGCACTCTCCTGAAGCAACTCAACTCCAAACCAACGCAACCCCAAACCAACTCAACCCCAAACCAATCTACCCCACACAACTGAACCAAAAGCAATTCTCCCAAAACAATTCAATCCTAAACAGTTCAACTCAAACTAACTCAACTGCAACCAACTCAACTGCAACCAACTTGACCTGAAAGCAACTCAACTGCAAAGCAACTCAATCCCAAATAAACTCAACCCCAAACAAACTCAACCCCAAACCAACTCAACCCCAATCCAAGTCAACCCAAAACCAAAACAGATTAACTCATTCTAAACCAAGTCAACCCCAAGCAACACAACCCCAAATTACTCACATCAAAACACATCAACCCAAAACAACTTAAACCAAACCAACTGAACCCCAAACCAATCAAACCCAAACCAACTCAACCCCAAACCAACTCAACCCCAAACCAATCAAACCCAAACCAGCTCAACCCCAAACCAATCAAACCCAAACCAACCCAACCCCAAACCAACTCAACCCCAAACCAATCAAACCCAAAACAACTCAATCACAAACCAACTCAACCCCAAACCAAACCAATGCGACCCAAACCAATTCTCCCAAGAAACCTCAATCCCAAACAATTCCACCCAAACCAACTCAACCTTGTCCAACTCAACCCCATACCAATGCAGCCGAAAACAAACGTAACTCCAAACCAACACAACCCCAAACAGCTTAAACCCCAAACAATTCAACCCCAGGCAACTCAACCTGAAGCAACTCAACTCAAGAAACCCAATTCCAATAAAGTCAACCACAAGAAACTCAACCCCAAGAAACTCAACCCGAAGAAACTCAATCCCAAGAAGCTCAACCACAAGAAACTCAACCCCAAGAAACTCAACCCAAAGAATCTCAACCCCAAGAATCTCAACCCGAAACCAACAGCAACCAACTCAACCCCAACTCAACTTTACTGAAACAACTCAATTCCAAACAGTGAAACCCAAACCAAATCAACCTCACCCAACTCAACCCCAAATCAACTCAACCCCAAACCAACTCAACCCCCCAAATCAACTCAACCCCAAACCAATTCAACGCCATTCAACTCAAGCCCACTCAACTCAAGCCCACTCAACTCAACCCCAAATCAACTTAACCCCAAATCAACTCAACCCCACTCAACTCAACCCCAAATCAACTCAACCCCAAATCAACTTAACCCCAAATCAACTCAACCCCACTCAACTCAACCCCAAATCAACTCAACCCCACTCAACTCAACCCCAAATCAACTCAACCCCACTCAACTCAACCCCAAATCAACTCAACCCCACTCAACTCCAAATCAACTCAACCCCACTCAACCCCAAATCAACTCAACCCCACTCAACTTAACCCCACTCAACTCAACCCCACTCAACACAACCCCACTCATCTCAACTCCATATCAACTCAACCCCAAATCAACTCAACCCCAAATCAACTCATCCCCACTCAACTCAACCCCAAATCAACTCAATCCAAAATCAACTCAACCCCACCCCAAATCAACTCAATCCAAAATCAACTCAACCCCACCCCAAATCAACTCAATCCAAAATCAACTCAACCCCACTCAACTCAACCCCAAATCAACTCAACCCCACTCAACTCAACCTCCCACGGAACTTCAACCCCAAAACAAATCTCCCGAAACAACTCAATGCCAAATAATTCACCCTAAACAAACTTAAATGCAACCAAATCAACCCAAACCAACTCACCACCAACCAACTCAACCCCAAACCAACTCAACCCCAAATCAACTCAACTCCAAAACAACTCATCCCCAAACCAACTCATCCCCAAACCAACTCAACACCAAGCAACTAAACACCAAGCAACTCAACCCGAAGCAGCTCAACACAATACAACTCAACTCCAAACAAACTGTCCCGAAATAACTCCACCCCAACCACTCGGGAGGTTTAAACTAGGTTGGCAGGGGAACGGGATCCAAAGTATTGGGAGACAGAAGAGAAGTTTGAGGACAGCACAAAAGTTAAAGAGAGCACATAGAACATAGAACATTACAGCATAAACAGGCCCTTCAGCCCACAAGTTGCGCCGATCATATCCATACCTACCAGGCCTATCTATAACCCTCAATCCCATTAAATACCATCTACTCATCCAGAAGTCTCTTAAAAGACCCCAGCGAGTTCGCCTCTACCACCACCGACGGCAGCCGATTCCACTCACTCACCACCCTCTGAGTGAAAAACTTACCCCTGACATCTCCTCTGTACCTACTCCCCAGCACCTTACCCTTAATATTATATTCTGACATCCTATTTGACCTGCCAAAATGGACCACTACACATTTATCCGGATTGAAGTCCATCTGCCACTTCTCTGCCCAGTCTTGCATCCTATCTATGTCCCGCTGCAACTTCTGACATCCCTCCAGACTATCCACAACACCACCAACCTTCGTGTCATCGGCAAACTTACCAACCCATCCCTCTACTTCCTCATCCAGGTCATTTATAAATATCACAAACACCAAGGGTCCCAGAACAGATCCCTGGGGCACTCCACTGGTGACCGACCTCCATGCAGAAAAAGATCCATCTACAACCACTCTCTGCCTTCTGTGGGCAAGCCAGTTCTAGATCCACAAAGCAATGTCCCCTTGGATCCCATGCCCTCTCACTTTCTCAGAAGGCTGAAGTCCATATAAACCACATCCACCGCGCTTCCTTCGTCAATGTGTTTAGACACATTCTCAAAAAATTCAATCAGACTCAAAAGGCATTTAGAGAGGCAAGGACTGATTAGGGACAGTCAGCATGGCTTTGACTGGAAAATCATGACTCATAAATTTGATTGAGATTTTTTGAAGGTGTAAACAAGAAGGTAGATGAGTGTGGTGTAGTTGATGTTGTCTACATCGATTTTAGCAAGGCCTTTGACAAGGTACCGCATGATAGGTTGTTGCATAAAGTTAAATCTCACAGGATCCAGGGTGAGGTATCTAAATGGATACAAAATTGGCTTCTTAACAGAAGCCAGGGGGTGGTTGCAGAGGATTGTTTTTCAAACTAGAGGCCTGTGACCAGCGGTGTGCCTCAGGGATCAGTGCTGGGCCCACTGTTATTTGTCATTTATATTAATGATTTGGATGAGAATATAGGAGACATGGTTAGTAAGTTTGCAGATGACACTAAGGTTGGTGGCATAGTGGACAGTGAAGAAGGTTATCTCAGATTGCAATGGGATCTTGATCAATTGGGCCAGTGGGCTGACGAATGGCAGATGGAATTTAATTTAGATAAATGCGAAGTGATGCATTTTGGTCGATTGAACCAGGGCAGGACTTACTCAGTTAATGGTAGGTTGTTGGGGAGAGTTACAGAACAAAGAGATCTAGGGGTACATGTTCATAGCTCCTTGAAAGTGGAGTCACAGGTGGACAGAGTGGTGAAGAAGGCATTCGGCATGCTTGGTTTCATCAGTCAGAACAATGAATACAGGAGTTGGGACGTCTTGTTGAAGTTGTACAAGACATTAGTAAGGCCACACTTGGAATACTGCGTGCAATTCTGGTCACCCTGTTATAGAAAGGATATTATTAAACTAGAAAGAGTGCAGGAAGGATTTACCAGGATATTGCTAGGACTTGATGGACTAAGTTATAAGGAGAGACTGAATAGACTGGAACTTTTTTCTCTGGAGCTTAGGACAGTGAGGGGTGATCTTATAGAGGTCTACAAAATAATGAGGGGCATAGATAAGGTAGATAGTCAATATCTTTTCACAAAGATAGGGGAGTCTAAAACTAGAGGGTATAGGTTTAAGGTGAGAGGAGAGACATATAAAAATGTCCAAAGGGGCAATTTTTTCATACAGAGGGTGGTGAGTGTCCGGAACAAGCTGCCAGAGGTAGTAGTAGAGGCGGGTACAATTTTGTTTTTAAAAAAGCATTTAGATAGTATTATGAGTATGATGGGTATCAAGGGATATGGGCCAAATGTGGGCAATTGGGATTAGTTTAAGGGTTTAAAAAAAAGGGTGACATGGACAAATTGGGCCAAAAGGCCTGTTTCCATGATGTAAACCTCAATGACTCCATGATTCTATGACTAACCCCAAGCATTTCAACCCCAAGAAAAACAACCACAAGCAACTCAATCCCAATTACTCAACCCCAACTGCTCAACCCCAGCTACTCAACATCAAATAAACCCCAACCAACTCAACCCCATCTACTCAACCTCAAACAAACTCCAACCGACTCAATCGCATGCAATGCAATCCCAAACCAACCCAATTCCAACCAACTCAACCGCAAATCAACTCAACACCAAACCAACTAGATACCAAACCAACTTGACATCAAACCAACTGAACGCCAAACCAACTCAACCCTAATGAACCCAACCCCAATGAACCCAAACCCAATGAACCCAAAGCCAGTGAACCCAACTCTAAGCAACTCATCACAAACCAACTTACCACAAACCAACTCATCACAAACTAACTCAACAGAAACAAATTCAGCACAAACCAATTCAACAAACATCAACTAAACCCCAAACCAACCCAACCCCAAAAAAAACCCAACCAACTGCACTCCAAACAACTCAACCCCAACCAACTCAACCCTAACCAACTCAGCACATGCAACTCAACACAAACCAGTCAAGCCTAACCAACTCAACCTTAACTACTCAACACCAAACAACTCACTCAACCCCAAGCCAACACTCCTGAAACAATTCAATCCCAAACAATTCAAGCCAACCCAACTCAACCACAACCAACTCAACCACAAACCAACTCAACACAAAGCAAATCAACCCAACCCAATTCAATATGAACCAACTCAATATGAACCAACTCAACACAAACCAACTCAACCTCAAACCAACTCAGCCTCAAGCCAACTCAACCCCAAAACAACTCAACCCCAAACCAACTCAACCAAATCACTTCAAACCCAAACCACCTCAACCCCAAAACACCTCAAATCCAAACCTCCTCAATACCAAACCAACTCAACTCCAAACCAACTCAACCCAAAGCAACTCAACTCCAAATCAACATAACCCCAAACCAAATCAACCCAAAGCAACTCAACTCAAGAAACTCAATCCCAAGAAACTCAACCCCAAGAAACTTAACCGTAAGATAATCAACCCCACAAACTCAATCACCAAACACCCAACCCCAAGAAACTCAACACAATCCGACTCAACCTCAATTCAATTCTCCTGAAACAACTCAACTCCAAACAATGAAATCCAAAATAACTCAAACCCACCCAACTCAGTTCCAAACCAACTCAACACCAATAAACTCAACACCAAGCAACTCAACCTGAAGCACCTCAATCTGAAGCAGCTCGACACAATACAAATCAACTCCAAACAAACTCTCCTGAAACAACTCCACTGAACCAATTCAATCCAAACCAACTAGGTCCCAAAACAACTCTCCGGAAACAACCCAATTCCAAACAATTGAATCCAAAGCAACTCAACCCCCAAAAAATTCAACCCCAAACCAACTCAACTCCAAATAACTCAAATCCAAAAAATGCAACATCAAAAATCTCAACCCCAAGCATTTCAAATCCTTCAATCTCAATCCCTAGAAACTCAACCCCAAGAAACTCAGCCCCAACTACTCAACACCAAACAAACTCCAACAAACTCAACCACATGCAACTCAAATCCAAATCAACCTAACCCCAAACCAACTCAACCCCAAACCACCTCAACTCCAAACCAATGAAACCCCAAACCAATGCAACTCCAAACCAACTCAACCTCCAACTAACTCAACCCCAAGCCAACTCAACACCAAAGTAACTCAACATCAAACCAGCTCAACCCGATACAAAATCAACCCCAAACTAACTCAACAGCAAACCAACTCAACCGCAACCCAGCTCAGCCACACACCAACTCAATCCCAAAGCAAGTCAACTGCAGACCACTCCAAACCCAAACAAACTCAACCCCAAATAAACTCAACTCCAAACCAACTCACCCCAAAACAACTCAACTCCAAACCAACTCCACACCAATCCACCTCAACCCCAAACCAACTCAACCTCAATCCAACTCAGCCTAAACCAGCTCAACCTCGAATGAACTCAATCCCAAATCAACTCCTTCACAAACCAACTCAACTGCAAACCAACTCAATCTCAACCCCAATGAACCCCACTTAAAACCAACTCAACCCCAAACTAACTAAACCCCGACAAAACTCAATCCCAAACCAACCCAACCCCAAACCAACTCAACCCCAGTCCAACTCAGCCCAAACAAACACAACCCAAACCAATTCAACTGTAAACAAAATTAACACAAAAAAACTCAACCTCAAATGAACACAACACCATGCCAAGACAACCCCAAACCAACTCAACCCAAACCAACTCAACCCAAACCAACTCAACCCCAAACCAACTCAACCCCAAACCCAACTCAACCCCAAACCCAACTCAACCCCAAACCCAACTCAACCCCAAACCAACTCAACCCCAAACCAACTCAACCCCAAACCAACTCAACCCAAACCAACTCAACCCCAAACCAACTCAACCCCAAACCAACTCAACCCCAAACCAATTCAATCCCAAACCACCTCAACCCCAAACCCAACTCAACCCAAACCCAACTCAACCCAAACCAACTCAACCCAAACCAACTCAACCCCAAACCAACTCAACCCCAAACCAACTCAACCCAAACCCAACTCAACCCAAACCAACGCAACCCAAACCAACTCAACCCCAAACCAACTCAACCCAAACCAACTCAACCCCAAACCAACTCAACCCCAAACCAACTCAACCCCAAACCAACTCAACCCCAAACCAACTCAACCCAAACCGAACTCAACCCAAACCAACTCAACCCAAACCCAACTCAACCCCAAATTAACACAACCTCAAACCAACTCAACACAAAGCATCTCATCCACAACCAACCCAACACATACAACTGAACTGAAACCAGATCAATTCCAAGCAACTCAACCTTAACAACTCAACATCAAAAAACTCACTCAACCCCAACCCAACTCTTCTGAAACAACTCAATCCCAAACAATACAACTCAAACCTACTCACCCACAACCAAATCAATCCCACACCAACTCAACCCAAAACCAACTCACCCCAAACCAACTCACCCCAAACCAACCTAACCACAACCAACTCAACCACAAACCAATTCAACTCAAAATGAACTCAACTCAACCCCAAACCAACTCAACCCAAACCAACTCAACCCCAAACCAACTCAACCCAAACCCAACTCAACCCAAATCCAATCAACCCAAAACCAACTCAATCCAAAACCAACTCAACCCCAACTCAACCCAAAACCACCTCAACCCAAAACCAATACAACCCAAAACCAGCTCAACCCTAAACCAACTCAATTGCAAACCAATCCAACTGCAAACCAACTCAATTGCAAATCACCTCAAACCAAACCAACTCAACTGCAAAACAGCTCAACCCAACCCAACTCAACCCAAACCAACCCAATCCCAGATCGCCTCAACCCCAAACCAACTCAATCCCAAACCAACTCAATCCCAAACCAACTCAATCCCAAACCAACTCAACCCCAAACCAACCCAATTAAAATTTAATTAGATTAAAATTTAATCTAAAGTTAAAATTGAATTAGATTAAATTTAATTAAATGTGTACCTAATAAATTTAATTAGAATTAAAATTTAATTAGATTAAAATTTAATTAGTTCAAATTTAATTAGGTTCCAATATATAATTAATTAGATTCCCAAACCAACTCAACCCCAACCACTCACCCAAACCAACTCAACCTCCAACCAACTTAACTCCCCAAACCAACCTAACCCAAACCAACTCAACCCCAAACCAACTTAACCCCAAACCAACTCAACCCCAAACCAACTCAACCCCAAAACAACTCAACCCCAAACCATTCAACCCCAAACCAACTCAACCCCAAACCAACTCAACCCCAAACCAACTCAACCCCAAACCAACTCAACCCCAAACCAACTCAACCCCAAACCAACTCAACGCCAAACCAATTCAACCCCAAACCAACTCAACCCCAAACCAACTCAACCCCAAACCAACCCAACCCCAAACCAACTCAACCCCAAATCAACTTAACCCCAAACCAACTTAACCCCAAACCAACCCAACCCCAAACCAACTCAACCCCAAACCAACTCAATGCCAAATCAACTCAGCCCAAACCAACTCAACCCCAAACCAACTCAACGCCAAATCAACTCAGCCCAAACCAACTCAACCCCAAATCAACTCAACCCCAAACCAACTCAACCCCAAACCAACTCAACCCCAAACCAACTTAACCCCAAACCAACCCAACCCCAAACCAACCCAACCCCAAACCAACCCAACCCCAAACCAACCCAACCCCAAACCAACTCAACCCCAAACCAACCCAACCCCAAACCAACTCAACCCCAAACCAATTCAACTCCAAACCAACCCAACCCCAAACCAATTCAACCCCAAACCAACCCAACCCCAAACCAACCCAACCCCAAACCAACTCAACCCCAAACCAACCCAACCCCAAACCAACCCAACCCCAAACCAACCCAACCCCAAACCAATTCAACCCCAAACCAACTCAACCCCAAACCAACCCAACCCCAAACCAACCCAACCCCAAACCAACTCAATCCCAAACCAACTCAACCCCAAACCAACTCAACCCCAAACCAGCTCAACCCCAAACCAACTCAACCCCAAACCAACTCAACCCCAAACCAACTCAACGCCAGATCAACTCAGCCCAAACCAACTCAACCCACACCAACTCAACTATAAACAAAATTAACCCAAACGAAGTCAACCCCAAAACAACTCAATCCCAAACAAATGCAACCCAAACCAACTCAACCCCAAACCAACTCAACTCCAAACCAACTCAACCCCAAACAAACTCAACCCCAAACCAAAATCTCCTGAAATAACTAAACATAAAGAACACCACCCAAACCAAATCAGCTCAAAACAACTCAACCCCAAACCAACTCAACCCCAAACCAACCCAACCCCAAACCAACTCAACCCCAAACCAACTCAACCCCAAACCAACTCAACCCCAAACCAACTCAACCCCAAACCAACTCAACGCCAGATCAACTCAGCCCAAACCAACGCAACCCACACCAACTCAACTATAAACAAAATTAACCCAAACGAAGTCAACCCCAAAACAACTCAATCCCAAACAAATGCAACCCAAACCAACTCAACCCCAAACCAACTCGACTCCAAACCAACCCAACCCCAAACAAACTCAACCCCAAACCAAAATCTCCTGAAATAACTAAACATAAAGAACACCACCCAAACCAAATCAACTCAAAACAACTCAATCCCAAATCAACTCAACCCCAAACCAACTTGACACAAACCAATTCAACCCCAAACCAACTCAACTCGAAATCACCTAAACCCCAAACCAATTCAACCCCGAAACAACTCAATTCCCAACGAACGCAACCCCAAAGCAACTCAGCATAAAGCACCTCAACCACAACCAACCCAACACGTGCAACTCAACTGAAACCAGATCAAGCCCAAGCAACTCAACCGTAACAACTCAACATCAAAAAACTCACTCAATTGCAACCCAACTCTTCTGAAACAACTCAACCACAAACCAACTCAACTCAAAACCAACACAAACCAAACCAACTCAACCCCAATCCAACTCAACGCAAGCCAACTGAACCCCAGATCAACTCAACCCCTGACAAACTCAACCCCAAACCAACGCCAGCCCAAGTCTACCCAACACAAACCAGCTCAACCCCAAACCAGCTCAACACCAAATCAGCTCAACACAAACAAATTAAACGTGTACTAACTCAACCCAAACTAACTCAAATCCAAACAAATTCAATGCCAAAACAACTCAACCCAAACCAACGCAACACAAACCAACTCAAACCCAAACCAACTCAACCACAGATCACCTGAAGCCCAAACTAACTCAACCCCAAACAAATTCAACCCCAAACCAACTCAACCACAGATCACCTCAACCCCAAACTAACTCAACCCCAAACAAATTCAACCCCAAACCAACTCAACCACAAACCAACTCCACCCCAAACCAACTCAATCCAAACCAACTCAAACCTACACCAATTCAACCCCAAAAAAACTCAACCCAAACTAACTCAACCCTAAACCAACTGAACCCCAAACCAACTCAACTCTAAAACCAACTCATCCCCAAACTAACTCAACCCAAATCAACTCCACCCCAAACCAACTCCAACCATAACCAACTCCACCCAAAACCAACTCCACACAAGACCAACTCCAGCCAAACCAATTCAACCCCAAACGAATTTAACCCCAATCCAACTCAACCCAAACCAACTCTACCCCAAACCAACTCTACCCCAAACCAACCCCACCCAAACCAACACAACCACAAACCAAAATCTCCTGAAACAACTAAACACAAACAATTCCACCCAGCAGAGTGTTTGGAGAAACTTGGTTTGTTCTCACTGGAGTGATGGAGGTTGAGGGGAGACCTGATAGAAGTCTACGAGATTATGAGGGGCTTGGACAGAGTGGATAGTCAGAAGCTTTTTCCCAGGGTGGAAGAGTCAATTACTGGGGGCACAGGTTTAAGGTGCGAGGGGCAAGGTTTAAAGGAGATATACGAGGCAGATTTTTTACACAGAGAGTGGTGCCTGGAACTCGTTGCTGGGGGAGGGAGTGGAAGTGGATATTGTTGTGACTTTTAAGGTGCGTCTTGACAAATATACCTGAATAGGATGGGAATAGAGGGATATGGTCCCCAGAAGGGTAGGGGGTTTTTGTTAACTCGGGCAGCATGGTCAGTGCAGGCTTGGAGGGGCCGAAGGGCCTGTTCCTGTGCTGGAATTTTCTTTGTTCTTTGTTTTTTGTACTATTCTTTGTTCTCTGAATGGTGAGTCTGTCTTAGGGCCCGTCAGACAAGAGCAATGGAAATCAGACTGTCCTTCATGGGGCCAGAGGTCAGGGGTTTGTAGGGTTAACGGATGCAGGGTCAGGATCAGTGTCTGGGGTGGGGGAGGATAGGTTGCTGGGTGAAGGATGAAGGGAGATTCTTCTGGATATTATCAGAGGTTCCGTTTCACTTTCCTCCAAGCTGCTGTTCCATATTAAACTCCAGTCAAAAGCAGGATTGAAAATTATAAATATATCAGCACCCAGAGTGGGCCAACGTTCCGGATTTGAATGAATGTTCTGGACACAGAGACAGTTCAGATTGTGATATCAGTGAGTCAGCGCAGGGTGAGTGTGTTTGGAACAGGGAGACTGAGTCACAGACCCAGTCCCTGCT